>NC_021166.2:27528545-27542860 GCF_000331145.2 Cicer arietinum
TATATATATATATATATATATAATATAATATAATATTTGTGTTAAAAAGTAGGTTCCAATAACTGATTTTTTATATTCTTAAGATGAATTCTAATGATAGATTAATATGCTAAAGGGGTTTTAAATACATGTTTGTTTCGGCTTTATTGAGGTGTAAAACTAATTTTAGGTTTATGAGTGTAGTTTTGGTTATTAATATTGATCTTTTATTTTTAAATTCAACCGTTTTGATGTTTTATTCAAAAAATTTAACTAAAAAATAATAATATAATATACTTAGAACGATGTGTCATATGATGAATGATTAATAAAAAATTGCAATAAAACTTTTTAACTACTTCAATTTTAACTTTTAAAATTTCTTCGTTTTTGTAATTTAATTAATATTCTCTCGTCACAAATATAAGTAAAAGTCAATATGTATTTGACTTAGAATTTAGGCCAAATATATTTTAACTTTTGTTTATATTTGTGACCAAAGAATGATATATAAGTAATTAATGCATCTAAATGATTTTAGATTATGATATCATATGCCATATCATTTAAAATATATTAAATTGACATTTTTTTAATTAATTAATGAATCTTAAATCTTTACTCGACTAACAAATGTCGAAATTGTTAAATTAAAAATCATGTCTCTAGTTTGAATCTTAGATATGTAGTTGTCTATATGAATTTTTTATAGAAATTAACTTCCGTTTAAAGATAAAAAAAAAATATAAAAAAGGAACCAAAATTATTTAATTTTTCAAAGGATCAAAACTATCATTAAAAGTTTATTTTAATATATTTAAATACTATTAACTAAAATTAATTTTACTTTTAAAATTAATTTAAATTTATAACTTTTAAATGTGAACACGCTTAAATTTATTATTCAACCCTCTTCTAATCCAAATCTAAAGTCAATTGATGACAACTTCGTCAACCTCTCACAAATAAACAATCAATATTTGATTATTAATCATTTAGTTTAGCGGTGAAGACATTTTCTTCAACCAAAATACAAATAGTGAACCAAACCATCATGAACTCTTTGGTTCCCAAAAGAACCATCAGCATCATCCTATTGTTCATATGTCCACTGTCATAAACTCATATTCCTGTTTAGAGTAAAATAAAATGATTGATAGAAATATCATCATAGAGTTAATAATTCTGTTGTTTTTATCTTCCCACAGTAGAACATGTATTGCACGAGATACTTTATCTTTGAATCAGTCTATTGTTGATGGCCAGACTTTGGTTTCGTCAAATGGAACCTTTGAACTAGGTTTCTTCACCCCTGGAAATTCAAAAGCTCGTTATTTAGGTATGTGGTACAAAAATTTAACCCCTTTAACAATCGTATGGGTAGCTAATAGAGAAACACCCCTCTCCAAAAATTCAGGAGTTTTAAAACTTAATGAAAATGGTGTTCTTGTGATTCTCAATGACACAAACAACAGCATTTGGTCCTCTAACACAACAACCAAAGAAGCCAAAAATTCAATAACTGCACAGCTATTGGACACTGGAAATCTTGTGTTGAAAAATGGGGAGGAGAATATTTTGTGGCAGAGTTTTGATTATCCTTGTGATACATTATTACCAGGAATGAAACTTGGATGGAACTTAGTAACCGGACTGAACCGATTCGAATCGTCTTGGAAAAGTGAAGACAATCCAGCAAAGGGTGATTATTCTGTTAGTATTGATATCAGAGGGTATCCTCAAATAGTTTTGAAAGAGGGATCTGTGATAAGATTGCGAATAGGATCATGGAATGGACTCGGTTTTACTGGATATCCCACACAACCATTGAAACAAACGCAAAAGTTTGAATTTGTTCAAACTGATAAAGAAGTGTATCATCGGTATGAAGTTGTTGATAGCTCTGTTGTGTCGATATATAAACTCTCTCCTTCGGGGAAGTTGCGCGCTTTAGCTTGGACAAGTGAAACAAGCGATAGGATAGTAATTGAAACTGGCATGGAAGATTCGTGTGATAGTTATGCTATGTGTGGTGCTAATTCTGTTTGCAGTATGAATGGAAATGTTCCTAAATGTGAATGTTTGAAAGGTTATGTTCCTAAGTTTCCTGATCAATGGAATATATCATATTGGTCTAACGGTTGTGTTTCAAAGAATAAATCTAATTGTGACAATAGTTACAAAGATGGATTCTTGAAGTACAATGACATTAAATTGCCTGATACTTCTTCGTCGTGGTATAATAAGAGTATGAGTCTTGTGGAATGTCAAAGAGGGTGTATGAAAAATTGTTCGTGTAAGGCTTATGCAAATGTGGATATCCGAAATGGTGGAAGTGGTTGTTTGCTTTGGTTTGATGATCTGGTTGACATGAGAATGTTCTCTCAATGGGGACAAGATCTTTATATCAGAGTCCCTTCTTCAGATCTAGGTACAATTTTTCTTCATCTAATTTTTGGTTCTTCATAGTTTGCTAGAAATTTTCATAAAAGTTATTAGTGATGCTTGTTATCATTAACTGTTCCACTGCTTTTTTCTAAGCTACTTCCTTTGTCATTCTTACAGAAAGGGCCAAGTTAAATACTGTAACTTAGCTCTATGAAACTAGTTATATACTTTTGTCAATTGAATTGAATAGTTATATAAATAAATAGTTGATGATTAATTAATTTTGCATTGCATCTGTCAGATGATGTTAGTGTTAGTGGCAAAGGAAACAAGAAGAAGCACATAATACAAATCACTTTTGGCGTGACAATTTCTGGATTCCTCACATGTGCCTGCATAATCATACTTATAAAGCGAGGTAATATGTCAATATGCTTTCATCCATATTAATCATATGCATGATAAATGATAATTCTTAGATGAATTGATTATAAGTTTAAAAACTGATCTGGTACATATTATAATTTTTTAGTTTACCAAAAATAGAGACAAAGAGAAATTATGGACACTAGTGTTTGTAATAGTAATTAATAATATCTTGATATTGTCATCTTGATCATTTCAGTGGAACCAAGAATATATAATCTTGGACAATTATTTCAACTGAGGCAAAAATATTTTAAATTGAAGAAAGAAGACTCGGATCTGCCAATATTTGATTTTCCAATGATTGTTAAAGCAACTAGTAATTTTTGTAGCAGAAATAAACTTGGAGAAGGTGGATTTGGACCAGTATATAAGGTAATATAACCATATATATTCAATGAGCATCTTAATTTTGTGAAAAATCATTGATTAAATAGTCCAAATGCTTATTTTCAGGGTACACTGATAGATGGGAAAGAGGTAGCCATAAAACGGAACTCAAAGATGTCTGATCAAGGGTTGCAGGAATTTAAAAACGAAGTTTTGTTGATTGCAAAACTTCAGCACCGTAATCTCGTGAAGCTTCTTGGTTGTTGTATTCATAAAGAGGAAAATTTGTTGATCTATGAATACATGCCGAATAGGAGCTTAGACTACTTCATCTTTGGTTTGTGCCTTTGATGATTCACTTTGCACTAAAAGATCTTTATATTATTATCTTTAAAGCAAGTGTATGCTAAACATATAAGTGAAATATATCAGATGAATCTAGAAGCAAACTCTTGACCTGGTCGCATCGTTCGTGTATCATTGACGGCATTGCTAGAGGACTTCTTTATCTTCACCAAGATTCCAGACTTAGAATTATTCACAGAGATTTAAAGTCAAGCAATATCCTACTAGATGGGCAAATGAATCCGAAAATCTCAGACTTTGGCCTTGCTCGGACATTTGGGGGAGATCAAGTTGAAGCCAAAACAAGAAAACTTGTTGGAACATAGTATGTTACCTTCTTTATGTTCTTGTTGTATAGTTTATCTACAATTGTTTTGTTTTTTTACTCATCCCTCTACAAATAACACTTTCAGTGGTTACATGCCTCCAGAGTATGTTGTGCATGGTCGCTACTCTATGAAATCAGATGTGTTTAGTTTTGGCGTGATTGTTCTAGAGATAATCAGTGGGAATAAGATTACAGGATTTTATGACCCAGAACACTCCCTCAACCTTGTTGGACATGTAAGTACAAGTAATTTAAATTTTACCTCTTTAAATTATGTCAAATCAGAATACATTTCAAAATAAGTGACTACTCATATTTTTATTGTTTTAGGCTTGGAGACTCTGGATTGAACACATACCACTGGAACTGGTTGATGCACAATTACTTCAAACAATAAGATCTTCTGAAATCTTACGATATATACATGTGGGGTTGTTGTGTGTACAAGAAAAACCAGAAGATCGGCCAGACATGTCTTCTGCAATTCTTATGCTGAATGGTGAGAAAATATTGTCTCAACCAAAAAGTCCAGGATTTTATACCGGAAAAGACTTACCTGAAGCAATATCCCCATCTTCAAATCAGATGTCAGTTACAATTTTTGAGGCAAGATAAAATATGAAGATTCAAACCAATGAATGTTTGTGCTGATATAGCATTCACTAATTAATGTTAATATGATACTTGAGCATATAGAACCTGTTAATACCTTTATCTAGTTTTACTTCATCTAGTATATTAAAAACCAAAGATTTTGTGTCACGTTTATCATTGTGATGCAATTTTATTTTGTTGTTGAATATTTTAGAGTTAGTCTTTAACTATTTTGCTTCTTATATTGTATTTTATCCTTTCCTTATGTCAATAATAACTCCTGTCTCTATTGATAATACAATGTATTACAACTAGATGTTGGCCCATATATTGTACTTGATTAAATCTGATGAATTAGATTGAGGTGAAATTGTGTCTAAATGACTACTAGCAAACTATTGGTATTTGATTCCAATAATCCATTTGTTTAAAAATTCAGAATATCTGTAGATCTCATATGGCATTCATACTAGATCATTGAATCTGCACGCGCACACACTCACACACACACACACATATATATATATATATATATTATTTGTATTAATATTTTAATTTATAATGTTTACACCTGAAAATGAAGAACTTTTTAGCCAAGAATGGTAAACAGTCGAATTCTAGATAGTTGAATTACTCTTAGCCGAGGGAGGATCAGGTGCGTAGGAAGTAGTCGAATATAAATTAGTCGAGTCTTTCTCAGGTTTACAAGAATGCACAAAGGTCGAGGAGGTCCAAAATGGAGTCAAAGCCCACTACAACCTAATAATTCAACAATTGCACTCACATCTCACGTTTTTAGCGCCATTAACGATCAACACAAACACACAGTAGTAGGGAAAATCATGCGCTAATATTGCCAACGTGACATATTGAAGAAACAGGGAAATGAGCAGGTTGGGGCGTCACGAACTCCCTCAAATGGGAGTTATCACGCACTACTCACGTAATTATTCAAACACGACTACATGTCTATAGGCCACGATCTATGGCCAATAGAATTAACTTTGCCTATAAATACACATACTTGTAATATTTTGGGATAGACAATCAATCAAACAAGCTTTTTATGCTATCTTTTTCAATTTACTTTACTTTATGGATTTCTTAAATAAATGGATTATTGGAATCATAGCTTAGGATAAAGTTCCTTCCTCGTACAAAACAATGATCTCTCCATGAAAGAAATCAAGAGCATCAAGTCTTACATGTCAAAATGAAATGGAGATTGATCAAAAGAACAATATGGTTATTCACTATTAAAGACAAAGTTAAGACATATCATTTTCCATAGTCCAAACCACAAGTTAAAGAATATCAAGACTGCTTAAATCAATAATTAAGCCCAGAACTCGAGCTGAAGGTCTAAAGGAGCAAAACATCCTCCATATTGATGACCTGATTGATCTCTAGATTGATGAGCAACGAGCAAGGACAACAAGGACATGAGTACATTGTTGTTGCATCCTTAGCAGAAAGCTCTGCATTGTTTGTTCAGATTTTGCTTTTCATGTTGATTTATTCTTGCTTTACTTTGCTCCTATCTTTGATTAATACACACATGTTAAATACCAAAACACTTAGAATCATAATTAACATTCTTAATTAACTTTTTGTTTGTTTTCATCAAAACATTAATTTGAGATTTTATCTTAACAATCTCCCCCTTTTGGTTGATGACAAAAATGTTAATTTTGATTCTACTTTTAATCGTAGAGAGGTTAAAAGCTTCACCTCATAATATGCTTCAGATTTTTGAACCAACATAAAATCTAAAACAATTCTCCCCCTTTGTCAACATAAAAAGGTTAGGGAATACAAAAGAAATGTATACTACACATAAAAAACAATGGGTAGATTCCAGTTTTAAGACAAATATTTTCTAAAAACTCCCCCTGAATATTTTTAAATTGATATCCTTCAATATTCCAAAACACAAGTAAGATAAGATGAATGTGAACAAGAGAGAGTGAGTGCATATAGGGAAGCAAAAATAAGATGAATGTGACAACATGTCAAATATAATTTTTCTCTTTAAAATACTCTTATGCTAATAAAGTTTGTGTTATTTGTAGAAAATGATGTTAATTCATTTAACATGATATTTTGAAATTATGATAAAAATTGATGATAAGGATCTGAGTTCCAAGAAAGAATTAAAAAATAATCATGATTAGGAAATACCTTGATAAGATCCCAAGAAGCACTTGAATTAGACAAGAGTACGGTGTAAATATGTGCTTCTTCTAACGTGAAACTTGAATATCATTTATGTATTTTCAGATGCAAATCAACCACTGTAATTACACCTCCAACAGCAGCTTTGGTACCATATCCTTCAAATTTAGTTCTTCCAATAATTTGATCATGAGATGTTTTTGGAGGAAAGGTCAATAGTGAGATATGTGTAGGAGTGCCAAAAGCAAATGGTTCAAACTCATTTAGAAGTTGTTGATGTTTTTCAACCATATAATCATAATAGGAAACATTAGATTTGATTGGTTGTTGCATATAAATTGTCAAGAACATTCTAGAGATTGTTCTGCTTTTCTAGATAATGTTCTGCTTTTCGGCAGAATGTTATGCTCTTCTGCAGAATGTTCTGCTCTTCTGTAGAATGTTATGCTCTTCTAAAGAATGTTATGCTCTTCTGCAGAATGTTCTGCAACTGCTTCCAGAATGACATTTTTGCTTAAACTGATCATTCTCTAGCTTCTATGAGGAGAATGAAACGGAGATTGTTTTATCAATCTCAGTTTCCTAGAAAGCATTATGTTGCTGTCGTCCAGAATATTGTTCTTCTTCATCCTCTCCTTAGCTTTAATGTTTCCAAAGGATAAAGATACTCCAAATTTTTGTAATGAAATGAGGTGCCATACTTTTCCATTCATGTGTATTGAGCATACCTTGTCCGTATCAATGTTCTTTCTTGATTTTTGGATGGTGTTCCTACATCATAAGTTAGTAATGATTTTGGTACCCATATTTGTTTGAGTCCATGATGGTTAGTATATCTTATTTTAGAAGATTTTTTAAAACTTAATCTCTTTTTAAAGTAGCAAGTTGATTCTTGATGACCAATTTTGAGACGATAAGAACATTTAAATGTTGATCTTGGAATTGATTTCCAAATCGTTCTCCTTTTTTCAGACTTTCTGGAGAAAGTTCTGCTTTTGTTCTAAAACGTTCTCCGTTTTGAGAACAACTTGGAGAACGTTCTTCTTTTTGCAAATATTTCAAAACTGGTTCAGCTTTATTTGCAGAGCAATCTTCCCTTTTAAAAAACCTTTTGCTTTTAATCTTTTCATATTTTTTCTTAAAGTAGCAAGCAAATTCCATATGTCCAAGTTTCTTACAATATGAACATTTGGTTTTGCATTTATCCTCTTTTCTTTCCAAAACAAAAAAGTTTTCATATATTTTCATTTTTTGAAATTTATCAAAACCAAGACCAGCTTTATCAAATATTCCCACTTGAGATCCCATGATTTTTTTAAAGGTTTCAGTAGCTTTAACAAAATTTGACAAGTCATTTCTAAGAACTTCATTTTCAGTTTTAAGGAGAACGTTCTCCATTTTCGTTGCAGAACGTTCTTCATTTTTAGATTCATTATTTTCCTTAAAATGAGATTCCTGCATGTTCTGAATGATGTTTTTTAGTTTATCAATCATAACCTGAGCTTTCTCTTTTTCCTTTTTTTTCTTTTAAAACTTGATCCTGTAAAGAGCTACATTTTTCAACAAGTAGATTTGAATCATTAAGTAAGCTATCAAAATCTTTTTCAATTTGTTCACATAAAAGACATGGTTCAGAATTTATTACCTCATTGTCTTCAATATCTTCCATTAAACATAAGTTGGCTTCTTCAGGTTCCTCTGTTTCTGATTCATCAGAATCATCTCAGGTCACCATCATGGATTTTTTCTTGAAGGGAAACTTTTTTTGCGCTCTTTTGTTCAATCAATAGTGAGATATGTGTAGGAGTGCCAAAAGCAAATGGTTCAAACTCATTTAGAAGTTGTTGATGTTTTTCAACCATATAATCATAATAGGAAACATTAGATTTGATTGGTTGTTGCATATAAATTGTCAAGAACATTCTAGAGATTGTTCTGCTTTTCTAGATAATGTTCTGCTTTTCGGCAGAATGTTATGCTCTTCTGCAGAATGTTCTGCTCTTCTGTAGAATGTTATGCTCTTCTAAAGAATGTTATGCTCTTCTGCAGAATGTTCTGCTCTTCTGTAGAATGTTATGCTCTTCTAAAGAATGTTATGCTCTTCTGCAGAATGTTCTGCTCTTCTGTAGAATGTTATGCTCTTCTAAAGAATGTTATGCTCTTCTGCAGAATGTTCTGCTCTTCTGTAGAATGTTATGCTCTTCTAAAGAATGTTATGCTCTTCTGCAGAATGTTCTGCAACTGCTTCCAGAATGACATTTTTGCTTAAACTGATCATTCTCTAGCTTCTATGAGGAGAATGAAACGGAGATTGTTTTATCAATCTCAGTTTCCTAGAAAGCATTATGTTGCTGTCGTCCAGAATATTGTTCTTCTTCATCCTCTCCTTAGCTTTAATGTTTCCAAAGGATAAAGATACTCCAAATTTTTGTAATGAAATGAGGTGCCATACTTTTCCATTCATGTGTATTGAGCATACCTTGTCCGTATCAATGTTCTTTCTTGATTTTTGGATGGTGTTCCTACATCATAAGTTAGTAATGATTTTGGTACCCATATTTGTTTGAGTCCATGATGGTTAGTATATCTTATTTTAGAAGATTTTTTAAAACTTAATCTCTTTTTAAAGTAGCAAGTTGATTCTTGATGACCAATTTTGAGACGATAAGAACATTTAAATGTTGATCTTGGAATTGATTTCCAAATCGTTCTCCTTTTTTCAGACTTTCTGGAGAAAGTTCTGCTTTTGTTCTAAAACGTTCTCCGTTTTGAGAACAACTTGGAGAACGTTCTTCTTTTTGCAAATATTTCAAAACTGGTTCAGCTTTATTTGCAGAGCAATCTTCCCTTTTAAAAAACCTTTTGCTTTTAATCTTTTCATATTTTTTCTTAAAGTAGCAAGCAAATTTTTTCATCTCTTTTCTTAAAGTAGCAAGCAAATTCCATATGTCCAAGTTTCTTACAATATGAACATTTGGTTTTGCATTTATCCTCTTTTCTTTCCAAAACAAAAAAGTTTTCATATATTTTCATTTTTTGAAATTTATCAAAACCAAGACCAGCTTTATCAAATATTCCCACTTGAGATCCCATGATTTTTTTAAAGGTTTCAGTAGCTTTAACAAAATTTGACAAGTCATTTCTAAGAACTTCATTTTCAGTTTTAAGGAGAACGTTCTCCATTTTCGTTGCAGAACGTTCTTCATTTTTAGATTCATTATTTTCCTTAAAATGAGATTCCTGCATGTTCTGAATGATGTTTTTTAGTTTATCAATCATAACCTGAGCTTTCTCTTTTTCCTTTTTTTTCTTTTAAAACTTGATCCTGTAAAGAGCTACATTTTTCAACAAGTAGATTTGAATCATTAAGTAAGCTATCAAAATCTTTTTCAATTTGTTCACATAAAAGACATGGTTCAGAATTTATTACCTCATTGTCTTCAATATCTTCCATTAAACATAAGTTGGCTTCTTCAGGTTCCTCTGTTTCTGATTCATCAGAATCATCTCAGGTCACCATCATGGATTTTTTCTTGAAAGGAAACTTTTTTTGCGCTCTTTTGTTCAAGGGACATTCAGTTTTATAATGTCCTTGTTTATTGCCTCCAAAACATGTGATTTGACTTTTGTCTACCTCTATTTTGAAGTTTTCATATTGATTTGAAAATCCCTTTTTGATATGATCCCTTCTTCTCAACATTCTTTGTATCTTTTTTGTAAGACGAACTATTTCTTCATCAACATCCTCTTGTTCAATTTCTTCTAAGTCCTCATATGGACTTTCTTGAGATGTTTTCAAAGCTATTTCTTTGCCCTTTTTGATTGGTCTGTCTTCTTGTAGCAGCACTTCATGTGCTCGTAATGTTCCAATCAGTTCCTCCAGTCTGAGTACGTCAAGATTCTTGGCCTGGCTTATGGTTGTCACCATTGGTCTCCATATTATTAGAAGAAATCTCATGATCTTTCTGACTCTATCTTGTACTGAGTATGTTTTCCCTAAGGAGCGGATTTCATTTACAATGGTTGTGAATCTTGAGTACATCTCATCAATGGTTTCTCCTTCATTTATTTCAAAGAGTTCAAACTTTCTTATGCCTATATCAATCCTTGTTTCTTTCACATGACTTGTTCCTTCGTGTAAGTTTGTAATGTGTCGCATACTTCTTTAGCAGTTTTGCATTCATCAACTCTTTCGCTTTCTTCCCTACTTAAAGCACAAGATAAAAATAATTGAGCTTTTGAGTTTAGAAGTACCTTAGATTTTTCTTTTGTTGTCCAATCTGCTTCTTTCTTTTCAGAAGAGGTTGAATCATTTTGTCGACTTTTGGTATGAAATCTCCATCTATAATGATGCGCCACATTCTTGTATCTTGAGATTTCAAGAACAACTGCATTTTGCTTTTTCAGAAATAATGTGTCATCAAAGTAAGGTGGTCTGTATGATGAACCTCCTTCAACAATGTACATATATTTTGACATTTTTCTTCTAGATCTTTTTCTTTAACACTTGTTAGGTGTTCAACTTTAGAGACCGAGCTCTGATGCCAATTGAAGTAGCAATGTCAATTTACAAGAAAGGGGGTTTAAATTGTAAATTCACCATTTTAAAAATTCCTGTTAAAAACTTAAGAAAATAACTCAAGATTGATCTTGGTTGTGAAAACAGAAAACGGAGAACGTTCTTGGTTAGTTAAAATCAGTAATTCAATTTATGTATATAACTTGATAATCAATCAACCTGAAAGTAAATAGATAAGGGAAGATTTACCACACAACGATATATCCTGGTTCACCCAACCCGGGTTACGTCCAGTCCTCACAACCATGAGATTTTTCACTAAGTGTTTAAAACAAAGAACCTTCTTGGTTTTACAGCACCTAGTTCAGATCAACCTTGATCTACTTACAAAGTGAAAACCTTTCCACCCAGAAAGGAGTTCAATCAAGTCACTTATCAACCTTGATAGGATTTCTTACAATCTACTCAAACTATACTAAACTCTTATAGTTTGAGTTTTACAATAATGATGAGATTGTTTTGTTAGAATCTGAGAAGGCTCAACACTTGATTGAGTTCTGATTCTTTGACAGAGAATGATTCTAGGAATCAAATGACAAAAATCAGAATTGATTCAATGTATGTGAGTGAGAGAAATTCAAGTATGATTGAAATGAGTAAAGAATTGCTTAGTAATTGAAGCTCTGATATTTCATTGAGCATTGAAATTCCTTTTATAGGACTTTAGGACATTTAATTATGGTCAAAAGAGTTGTTGGTAGTGCTTTATCAGATTTGACCAAAACTAATATATTTGAATAAAAATATTTCATCATTTGAACACTTTGTGAAATCTGTTTCACTGGGCGTTTTTCTTCGTTCTTGATCAGATTCCTTTTGTGTTTAGTGATCCTTTATACCTCATATATATTTGATGATGATATTGCTTCTGGAGATTTAATTATGCCAAAACAGGTTGGAGAATGATGATAGTCTATTGCAGAATGTTTATTGAAAATTCTGGAGATTTATGATCAATTTGGAGACTTAGTCTTGAACATCCTGGAGATTGATAATCAATCTGGAGACTGGTCTGATCATTCTGGAGATGTTTGCTACTGAAGATCAAGTGTAACAAACTGGAGAATGTTTATCAATCTTGAGACTGATATTACACTGTTGTCCAGAATAATCAGAATGTTGTCAAGAATGTTCAGATATGTCTGGTCTTGCTAATTCGTGATCTTCTCTCTTTGTAATTCGAATGCCTTCTTTGACTAGAATGGTTCCTACTTGTTCCTTGCCAAGTACTGATAACATTAGCATAAAATTCAGAGGCGGAATCTTCTTTGAACCAATGGAGATTGATTGATTTTGGAGCTGTGACGATCATTCTTGAAACTGGAGAACATTCTCCGTTTTTCATATTTTACTAAGAATTTTTTCCTTTCTTGTTTGTTCAGATTTTGCTTTTCATGTTGATTTCTTCTGGCTTTACTTTGATCATATCTTTGATTAATACACTCAAACACATATGTTAAATACTAAAACACTTAGAATCATAATTAACATTCTTAATTAACTTTTTGTTTGTTTTCATCAAAACATTAAATTGAGATTTTGTCTCAACAACCAAGACTATACCTTATAAGCAAAAATTGTTGGTTCCCAACCTCATAATCGATACAATCAAGAGGTATTGAAATCCATGGATAGACCTATGTATAAGAAATCATATCCTTAAGGGGTGGACAGATCGATGCCTCTGCCTAGAGGCTATAAAACTCCTGACTTTTCCATTTTTTCTAGGGAATATGCCAAATCAACAATGTAACAAGTCGAAAAGTTTACTGTGTAGTGTGGTAAAAGGAACCAGAATGAGTTCCATAAGTTACAATTGTTTCTTTTATCGTTGACATGAACAACTTTTAATTGGAATTCGTCTCTCCCACCAAACTACATCTAGAACTAGGCATACATGGAAAGAACCATGACAAATTTTATTGGCCTCAATTTGATGGATTTGAAATAAGTAGATGAATCAACTGATGAATTTACAGAGAGTACTTTTGGACACACAATCCACATCCGTGGATACCCACTTGAACTCGTCTTGATTTGGATGGGGAAAATCTTCTTTGATTGGATGCGAATGCAGATTTTCCCCGAAATTAAAACTCGGGAGTGGGGACGAGTTTGGGCGTGTTGATATTCACCCCGCACCTGAACTCACTCCACTAGTAATATTATTGTCATTTTTAAATTTTATATACATGTATATTTAATATTTTTTCCTATATTAAAAATTATAATGGTCTCTCCATAGAAAATATGATTTTTATTTTTATTTTATTCTTGTGTAATAATAATAATAATAATAGTAATAGTAATAATAATAATTTTACTATATTAATTATAACAAATATGACTTTTAAATCTTTATTTTATATATGAACGAGTGAGGGTGCAGGCGGAGAAATTCGAATCCTGCCACGAGCGGGGATGAAGACTTATATTTCACACCTAATAAAAACGGCGACGGATTTTCCCCAATTAGGGGCATGCATCCTCAACAAAGGGAGAAATTGGTTGGAAAACATTTCTATGATCTAAATGAGTTGGCTTCCCAGGAAGTACACATTAAGAAATTCATTTACGAAAAGGAAAAGAAGCGTGCTAGTCGAGGGAGAGGCCTACACACAGTTTTCATAATCGACATGGAAGAATCTGATGATGATTGAAGATGCAAACACGAGAAGGGGTGTTGAATCGTGTTTTCCAATGTTGATAAGTTTTTACTAATTTGATGAAGGTTGATTGGTTTTTATGAATTACTTAGATAAGAAGCAATCAAATTCAGAGGTAGCAACCAATGAAAACATAAATAATTTGATACATAGATCTATCTTGGTTCACCACTAACTTGGCTACATCCATTCCCCTCGTTCAGAAGGCTTTAATCCACTAATTCAAATATCGTGAATTAAAAAGCACATGACCCTCCAAGCCATTCTTCCCAATCATCCTGACAAACCTAGACTTTTGAGAAACTAATCACCTGGACCCTACAAGCCAAGTCTTTTCCTAACAACCTGACAACCCCAGATTGAAGAAGGAACTAAACCATTATTGGGTTGGATACAAAATATTGGAACTTTAAGTATTTGCTTCTAACGAAGGTGATAATAATAATAATAATAATAATAATAATAATAATAATAATAATAATAATAATAATAATAATAATAATAA
>NC_021166.2:27544309-27571139 GCF_000331145.2 Cicer arietinum
TTTGTAATTCAAGTATTTGAATTAGTGGGTTATATAACCTTATGACTGAGGGAATTGGATATATGAAAGTTAGTGGTAAACCAAGATAAATTTATGTGTCTAATTATTTATGATTTCATTATTTGTTGTCTCTGAACTCGGTTACTTCTTATCTAAGTAATTCATAACAATCAACCAAATTTCATCAAAAAATAAAAAGTTATCAACTTTGTCAAACACAATTCAATCTATTACTCGTGTTTGCACTTTCAGTAGCTACTAAGTTGATGGTAAACCAGAATAAATTATTTTTTCACTTTAATTCTACAATTCTTGTTTTACTTCTGCCTCTAATCACTTAACCCAATTGTCGGGAAGGTAAGATTAAGGCCTCTGATCACTTTCATTGTCGGGAAGGTAAGACTAAGGTATTCATGGAACAAACAACCAAGAATTAGAAGAACATTCAAACCACCCTAAATTTAATCTTAGTTATGTTCACCAACCCAAATATGTATTTCCCTTTGTGTGTTTGTATGCTTATAATTTCCCCTGTGTTGTTTTTGTTGTTGTTGTTTGTTACTCAACTCTTTTTGTGTGATCATAAAAAGGGGAGAATATGTTTGGCGATCAATTGTACTAAAAATTCCAATTTCCATTTCAGTTAATTCCAATTACTAATGCTTATCAACCATCTTATCAAAATATATCTCATTACTCTTACATTTAAACATGCATATATTAAGGGGGATCCTTGTTGTGATATTCTATGTTAGTTTTTAATCCGTTAAAATTACAAATTGTTCATAAAAATAGATGTTTGTCATAATCAAAAAGGGGGGAGATTATTAGAATTAAGTTGGTTTGATGAACTATGACCCTTAATTGTTTTGATGACAACATAATTATTTTGTAAGAACAACATTATGTTGTAGTTCCCAGATCAGGTTTATTTTGAATAACTTTACGCTACATCCTCTAATGTTTAGACTGAGTTAAAGGAACAACAAAATTGTGCTCCAAAATTTGTATTTTGAGTCTGATGAAGGCACTCAAGAATGCGCCTTTAGTAATTATGTTAATGCAAGAAATGCTCTAATTGGTTTCACTCTTATGACTACAACAAGCATATGATTATTCTTCTCTAACAAGCAAGTGATTATTTTCCTCTGATAATCGCGTCAAACATTTGATCCTCTGACTCTATTTAAAAGTTAACACTTTAGATAGTCAATGCCTTGAAAAGTCAATGCTCTCAAAAGTTAACGCTTTGAAGAATACAAATTTGTGCATCATCTACTCAACACCTTGAATATGTTATTTGTCTAAAGGTCTATGTGAAATGCTCTGATCATGATATCCTCTGCTATTTTTTTCTCTGTATCAAAATACGCATAATCAATTATAAGGATTAATTTTGAACAAGCTTTAATGGTAAAATCAATATCTGAAGATTTGATACAAATATTCATGATACATGTTGATTTCTTGTAACCACGACAATGTCCAAAAACCCTAAAGATCTCTATAAAAGTATGTGTAACACTCATAGAAAAAACGTACGACAACGTACCACAATAAGCACAATACAATCGTCTCTATACTCTTACTCTTAATCTATTGTTTTATCTAACTACTGAGATATATCTTCTGAGAGTACAACATGGTAAACACCCTCTTGTGAGAGTTATTCAAATAACCTTTTAAGCTAGAAAGTTAAGACGACTTGAACACAATTAGATTGACTAATAGGTGTTCAATGGAAGTGTGATTCAGTTGGTGAATTAGCGGATTAAATCATGGCTTAATTGCAATTTTGGTCCCCCTATTTTAGCTTAATTACGAAAATAGTTTCCTCATTTTTATTTCACCCTAGTTTTGGCCCCCCAAACAGAATTTTGGTCTCAATCTTGATGAAGTGTCATTTATTTTTTGGCGCTTATTTAAGCCATATCATGCTTCAAGATCTCGTGTTACAACAATTGTACATAAGATTTATAATCATAAATGGTGTGGTGTGACTTAAAAAAATAACACTTCGTCAAGTCTTCGGACTTGGGGACCAAAACTAAGAAAAAATAAAATGAAGGGACTATTTTCGTGATCCAGCTAAAATAAGGGAACAAAAACTGCAATTAAGCTTTAAATCATTGAGTTCAAATGGATTGGACGTAGTTATAGTGTTGGTGAACTATGATAAATTAGATGTGTTATTCTCCATTTTTTTATTTCTTTGCTCTATTTTCATCACTTTGTTTTAATCTTGTTAAAACGATTTTAAAATAAAACACAATCCAACCCACCTGCCCCGCTTTCTTGTGTTTCTCGTTCTACATACACCATCTAGACTTGATGATTGGGATTGTAAGAAAGAATTTTAGTTTTCACATCACGCTAATCTCAAATTCATTATGCATTAACTTAGAAAACTCTTGTTAGAGCTTGTCGTAGAATAAAAAATGATACCATCAACATATATTTGAACAATGAGAAGGTCAGTCTTCGATGATATCCAAAATAAAGTATTGTCTACCTGACCTCTTTCAAAATTATTCTCTAATAAAAAAAAAAATTACTTAATCTATCATACCAAACTCTTGAAACCTATTTCAAACCATATAGAGATTTCTTTAAGTTGACAACATAGTCTATAAATTCATTATCTTCAAAAGCAAGATGTTGTTTGAAATACATTTATTCATTTATGTAACTATTTAAAAAAGTAATTTTCACATCCATTTGATATAAAACCCACTTGATTTTAATTGACTTATTTTCTTCTTTAGACTTGGGATCAAGATTTCATACATCATTTACTTTGAATAGATTTAACTTTTCTTGCATAGTCATTATCCATCTATCACTTGATTGAACTTCGTCTACAGTTGTAGGTTCAATTTTAGAGAATGTTTCTTTAAATGTTGATCTAGTCTTAAGAGGATCAATTGTACTTCCTATTATTAAAGAAAATGGATGTAAATATTTGTATTTTCATCCTAGTTTGGGGTCCTGATGATCTTGATTTGAGAGAGGTTCATTATTGCTTGTCCATGAGTTGTCAAACATATCTTCTAGTTCATTGGAGGCTAGTTTTGTTGATTCCTCTGATATCTATAGATCTGCAAAATCTACATCTAGCTTTGACTTTTTATGGTCAAGCTTTTTGTCACTAAAGACATGAATTGATTCCTCAACAATCAGTGTTTCTTTGTTATATACTCTATAAGCTTTATACTTTTTAGAGTATCCCAAAAAGGTACACTTTTAAGATCACGAATCAAATTCGCCAAGATTATCTTTGGTATTAAAAATATAGCATATACAACCAAATTGACGAAAGTACAAAATGTTGGACTTTATTCATTTTCATAGTTCATAAGGAATCTTTTTAATAATAGATCTAGTATAGATTATATTATGGATATTACATGCAACGTTCACTACTTATGCTCAAAAGTTCTTGGCAACATTCATATTGTGAATCATGGTACTTGCCATTTTCCAAAGAGATCAAATTTTCTTTCTACAACGCCGTTTTGTTGAGGTGTTGTATGAGAGAAAAAGTTGTGTAAATTTTCATTCTCTTGACATAAGTTTTCAAAGAGCTTATTTTCAAATTCATCCTTATGATCACTACGAATTGTTGCAATACAAAAACCATTTTCATTTTCACTTGTTTGCATAATGTAGTGAAAACCTTATGTGAATCAGCCTTGTGTTTAAGGTACTTTACCCATGTCCATCTGGAATAATCATCCAAAATAATAAAAAAGGAAAAGCTTTAAGATTAAGAAATGAGAAAAAGAGACCGATTCCAATCTCACACACTCATCCCCAGAAAGAATGAACTTGACAAATGCATTTTAAGTATGTGACACTAGGAACCGAAAGAACTTTCCATTGTCAGTTTCATGTGTGCTTTCTAACCTTTCACATCAACAATTACATGCCTACAAGCTCTTTGATTCCATATCTGTTACTTATTGTAACTTCAGCAAAAAGAAGATCACTATACATGCTATGATCTTTCAAATCAATAAATAAAGATAGCACTATTATCATAAGTGATGTTACAAAGGAAAATCATAATTGAAAGAGCATTCTTTGACGAAATCAAAAGAGAATACCTGACTACTATCAGCCTCAAAGCCATAATACCTCCTTCCCCTACAAAGTCAAAACTACAAACAGAGAAGTTTTATCAACCCTATACTAAATATAAAAAATGCCAATTATTATTACTGTTACAATAATAATAAAATGATGAATTTAAACGTGTTGATCTGCAAATTTGTTTTTAAAAAGTGAATGAAAAAGAGTTAATTTGAAGCCTCAGTACCACAGCCAAGAACTTTACATCAAAGAATATATAATTATTCAGATGGTAATTCCAATCAGTTGTGTCATCATTAGCTTCATTAATACCAAAGCACGATACAAAATAAATAGATAAGAAATCTTGTTACACAAATGTAATCGCACAAATCGGCACTGCAAAATCATCGTATATTGGATCCACAGGTTCCAATCAGAATGTGAAACAAATGACAAGCACTCTTGATTTTAGTTCAACCATAGCATATTTGGTCAGAGCATATAGCTACTAGAGATGTGGCATCGGACTGAATAAAAAAAATGAAATTGAAAAACAGAAAAATATGATATGAAAGATAAAACCCTCAGATAAAACAGAAAAAATATGATATGAAAGATAACAACTCCGCAATACAGCTGCAGTCACGAGTGGGTTGTAAATCAACGAGGATTGGGATTTTGGGGAGGACATTTGTAGGTGTATTAACCTATTATGAGCTAGCAATCCAACTATTTTTTTTCCTTCAAAATTACGATTTCTTTGTAACAATGGTTGAGATGTTAAAAAAAATGACACCACAACCACACAATGATGAATCTTAGCTCCTAAAACTTATTGCAAATGAGTCTGGAACAACTGTGCTATACAAGTCCTAATACCACAGGGCAAAATTGACTAAGATTTTGGACTGTGTCTGCATCTTTAAACCAATGGAACCAAATTACAGAGCTGAGAAACTCAAAAATCCCAGCAATCACCTCATAGATAACTCTTAATTTCTATAATGAAATCTCCCACATAGCTATGTCAAACTCATTCCAACAAAAAGAATCCAAACCGATGTCACCTTTAGACACAATATCAATTGCATAGAAAAGGTTAAACCGCGTTCATAATCATTAATGCATATAAGCAGAGAATAATGCTCAAAAGAAAAAGTATTACTCTAAATGGCTGAAAAAGAGACACTCCAAATAGCTTTGGCAGCATTATAAGTGAGATCTTACATCTTGGAATACACCTTTTTTACAGATTCATTAGGAGAACTTTATTCAGAGCCTTCCATTATCATGATCAGGGGCATTCTAGCCTTCGGCATCTACAAATGTGATCATCCAAGTCTATTTGCGAGATATTTCAAATTGAGATCAAATCTCCTAACAGGTCTTTGCTTGGGTGAGACAACACGTTCCAGTTTCAGATTGAAACATTGTTTTTGTGCTCATTTGCTGGAAATGACAATTTAATTCCAATTTTAAACAACAATCCACAAAAGAAATTACTTTTAATCTTTGAGACCACCAGTAAAGAGAAACGTAAATCAGTTGGAAATAACAAATACTACATAAATACAATTACAACAACAACGTGGAATACTATAGAGGGAATTTTTTTTAAACTGGTGGAAAAAAACAAAAAATACTAATCCAAAGACTCCAAAACGACCAGAAGTTTACATCAAAGTGTAAGATCATTCAGAAAGTAATTCCAAATCAATTTAGTCCTCATTGGCCTTATAGAAGATAAGGAGTTAAGATATATTGAAATGTAATCGCACAAATCGGCTCTGCAGAATCATAGTATAAAGGATCAGCAGATTCCTATCAGAATGCAAAACAAATGAAATTCACTCTTAATTTAGGTCCAATCATAGCATCTCTGGTCAGAGCTCATATTTATAGCTACAAGAGACGTGGCATCAGACCCAACTACAAAAATATAAATAAAATTCAAACTAAGGTTAAAAGCTTAAAAATTAACAAATGAGAAAAGCATAAGAGACCTATTTTCAGTTTCACACATGGCGCCAAAAAGAATGAACTTGACAAATGCATCCTGTAACTAAAATAGTTTATGTCTGTCTTACTGTTGTATATGTATATGACACTAGGAACTGAAAAAAGATTCCATTATCAATTTCATTTGTGCTTTCTAATCCTCCGTCACAACATTCAATTCTCATGATTGGTTGCATTCTAGCCTTCGACATAAAATATTAGATACTGGTGCAATGTAGGTAACTTTAGAGAGGTACTTTAATGGATTAACTGCGTACTAGCTTTTTCATTCTATATCTGTTATTTGTTAAACTTTAACAAAAATAATACTGCTTATAATCTGTAAGCACTGCTTACAACAGTATGCTTTTAATCTTTCAAATCAATACATAAAGATTACACTATAATCATAATTGATGTTACAAAGGGAAACCTTTCACTATAGTTTAAAGAACATTCGTTGAGGATATGAAAAGAGAATACATATGACTGCTTTCAGTTTCAAAGTCCTCCCTTCCAATTCCAAAACAAAGTACAAACTTCAAACAACTAAGTTTTATCAATCCTATACTACATATTGAAAATGATAATTATTACATCATTACATTAAAACAATAATAAAAATGTTGAATTAATACAAGCTAATCTGCAAGTGCATTATAAAAAAAGTGAGTAGAAAAAACGTAATTTGAGGCCTCAGTACCACAGCCAAGAAATTTACATCAAAGAATATAATTATTCAGACGGTAATTCCAATCAAATGTGTCATCACCGGCTTCGTTAATACCAAAACACCAAACATAAAAAATAAAATACAGAAATTATAATTATACAGAAATGTAATTGCACAAAACGGCTCCGCAAAATCATAGTATATATGATTAGCAGATTCCTATCAGAATGCAAAACAAATTGATATTGGTCCAATCATAGCATCTTTGGTCAGAGCTTATATTAGCTACCAGAGACGTGGCATCGGACCGAATTAAAAAAAAAGTTAAAACTAAAAAAAAAACGAGAGAATTTGATTTGAAGATTTAGAAGAAACAAAACCCTCAGCCACCCGTTTCAAATCTCACACACAGCTTCACAAGCAAATAATGAACTCGACCGATGACAGCGATCTGGTATCGGTGGATGAGAGCATTTTTTGAAACAGAGCTGCTGTATAGTGTCATACGGCACTTCCTATCAATTTTTGGGAGATCCTCCTCATAGGGTAATTTCGCACTTCTTATCACCAAAATATAACAAGAACAAAACAAAATTCTTAAATAAATAAAAAAAACAAGCATAAAACAAACACCCTAATCAAAAAACAGAACTAAATCACAAATCATAGATTAAAACCAAACACACCGAACATAACTCCGGACATAGATACCACTTGGATGAGCAGTTGCGGTCACAAGTGGAGTGTGATTGAGATTGAGAACTTAGCAATGATATTTATATGCAGCGCTTTTCGTGGGCTATTTTTTCTTGGATCAAAATTGTGGGCTATTAGGTTAGGACGTCATTTGTTTTATTTTCTATTCTAATTTTTTATATTTACCTTTTAATAAAAATTTTGTTATAAATCACAAAGGTTCAAATATAAAATTTCATTGTTTTCCAAAAAAAAAAATTGTTACAATTAAAAAATTTACCAACAGGGGTTCAACACTTGAGTCTAGTTGTCACGACCTAAACATTAAATGTCGTGACCGGCGCACAGACTATACTCCTAGCCTTGCAAACTTATTAACTAACTTAACAACTAAACAATTAAATTGATCTCTAACCATTTAAATATATATATATATATATATATATATATATATGTACTTTTTCTCGAAATTTCGACAGAGTATCATCTATAACTTCAACATTCTCAAATTTATAAAAATTTTGGTTAACTTTCAATTCAGTCATAATTCAAATAACATTATCAAATTGCTTAATACACTTCAAAAAAAAAAGGTTTTCTAGACTCCAAAATAACTGCAATTTACAACAGACGTTACAAAAATGGTCATCGATCAAAGAGGCCTACCAAAAAAGAAATATGGTCGAGACTTGAATCTACTAACAAATTTCTACAGCTGCCTGTGAATCAGAAAAAAAAAAAAAAAAAAAAAAAAAAAAAAAAAAAAAAAACAACATGAAGGGGTAAATCACAAAGACTTAGTGAGGAGAACACAACCGCCATCAACTAGAAGGAAAACACAAAAAAGATAGAATAACTGTTTTACAATCTGGTGGTACTTATGTTCAACAATATTACTTACAAATCTAGAAAATTCTAAATTTAAAATATACACATAGAAAGTCATTAAACTTATAATTTAACCGTTCAGATAGAAATATTAAAATCCAGTTAATAACGAAGCGAAATCAAAATAAACAACCTTAAAAACATCATAAAAAATCAAACAAGTAAAATTATAATTTTTTAGAACCAAGAGGCGGTTTCATCTCATCGATAGCTTTTTCCTCCTAAGGGTGGCATTTTCATTAGGAGTGGCTCCATCTAACGGATAGCCCTCTCCTCTCAATCCTGCAACGCATCGTCAGATATCAATTAGGGAGCTTACATCTCGTTAATAGCCCTCTCTTCCTATGGATGACATTTCTCATAGGGGCGACTCCATCTAACAGGTAACTCTCCCTAATCAAAACGAGGTAACTACGTGCACCTATCGCCGTTAACGATTTAATAATTTTAACAACGATTTCCTAAAACATGTATTTAAAATCATTTCTCATTTCATCATAATTCATGCACTACAAGAAATCCCCTCATTTGTGGCCAACTTTACAAATATTTTGTGGTCGAAAAAAACTCTCACAAATTAGTGACCGAAAAAGCTCTCACAAATACAAAAATTGAAATTGGTCTTTTATTTGTGGCTGAAAAAGCCCTCACAAAAGCTTAAAAATGTAGGTGGATTTTGTGGCTGCCTAAGCCGTCACAAAATCCCAACGTTGTGATTTTGTCAGGGCTTTGGCAGGCACAAAATCCACCTAAATTTTTAAGATTTTTGTGAGGGTAAAGGCCGCCACAAAATCCCAAAGTGACGTTACCTTTTGTGGCTGCAAAAGCCACCACAAAAGCCTGAGCCATTACCTTTTGTGGCTGCAAAGGCCGCCACAAAATCCCAAAGTTGGGGCCCCCGGGGCCCGCCACAAACGCCTGTCTTTTTGCCCGTTTTGGTCGCCACAAAAGCCATATATCCGCCACAAAGGATCGACCAAATTCTATAAATATCACTCAACTCCTCTTATCATTTTTCACTTCTACCTTCTCTCTAAACCTTCTTTCTAAATTTTCTCTCCACCTTCTCTCTACAAAAATTATTCCTCCAAGCTTGCTTATATTTTGGTAAGTTTATATTATATTATATATTTAATTTTTTATTTTTATTTTTGATTTGAAGTTATTTATGTAATTAATATTATTGAATTTTTATTTTGACAGTGGTGATATTGTGTTAATTACTTCGAAGAGCTCTAAGTTCTGTGAAATCTTCAAGTCAGACACTACCCGACATCAAGTTAGTATTCAATACATTTTAAATTTAGATTAATAAATATATATGTGATATTATAAATATATTTATTTTATTTTTAAAATATAGATTAGTAAAATATGTGTTATTATAGATTTATTTATAAAAAAAATAGAAATTATGTTGTTTACATAATATATGATAAATAAAAATTTGAAACACATATAAAACTTATTGATTTTAATATAACTATTTTAAAAAAAATATTATTAAAATTGATGATATCAATATTTTATGTTAGTTATTAAAAAGAGTTGTAGTTGAGTTAGTACAAAAAATTTATATACTTTAACAGTCTCTATTTTTGTTTATATATAAGGAGTTAATTGTTTAATGAAAAATTTCATTAAACATTATTTAAAATTTTATTTTGGTTTGTATAATTATAGTCTTGATAATAATTTATTATATTGTTTGCAAATGCTCCCCTAATTGACATATAAAGTATGTCAAAATTTATATATAATACTTTTGAAAAATAAAGCAATTAATATATAAAATATCGATATATATAAATCAACCTCAACCAGCTATGGCTCCTCCTTCGACTAGAGGTGGTGTAATTGAAGATGAAATCCAATTTCAAACCATGATGTCTCCTCCAACACAAATTCATAATACTTTTGAGGGACTTCTGTCGTCGGGTAACATTGCAGGAAATAATGACGGTGGGAGTGGAGCTGATCAGAGGAATTATTATGAGAATGGATGTATTTGAATAATTTCATAATTTTATTTTTGGTTTGTATGAACACATATTTATCTTGTCCTAGTTAATTATTGTGTGTTTAAGTTTTGGTTTGTAAGACATTATTTATTAATTTTGGAATATTTTATTTGGTTCGGTAGTAATTACTTTAATTATTATTAATATTATATTTTTATATATAATAGTTATTTTAATTTTTAAATTTAATTTTAGTTTAATTTTAATTTAATTTTTATTTAAATAAATCTTTAATTATAATTATAATTTAAATATTATATTTGAAATTTAATTTAAATGATAATTAAATTGTAATATTATATTTTTAATTTAAATTTTTAATTTATATTGATATTAGTTTATTATATATAATATTATTTTTAAATTTAAATTTAAATATTATATTTTAAATTTTAATTTAATTATAGTATTGTAATTTTAAATTTATATTCATATTAATTTATTATATATAATATTATTTTTTAGTATTAATTTCGAATTTAAAATAATATTTTTTTAATAAAGTTAATATTTTGTAGCTGCCTAAGCCCTCACAAAATATTTATTTTTTTAATCTCGAACATCCTTTGTGGCGGCCTAAACCCTCATTTGTGGCGGTTTGGGCCCCCACAAAAGTTTAACTTTTTAAAATCAGCTTATCATTTGTGGCGGCCTAAGCCCTCACAAAGTGAGGCATTTGTGGTGGCCTATGTCCTCACAAAAACAGGCGTTTGTGACGGCCTTTGCCCTCACAAAGGACAACGAAATTTTCACACTTTGTAGCCGTTATAACCGCCACAAAGGTTTGTGACCACCTTATTTGTGGCTGCCTAAGGCCGCCACAAATGCCTACTTTGTGGCTGTTTTTCCCCTTTATGAGGGCTTTTGGCCTCACAAAATCCATGTTTTCTTGTTGTGATGGAAAACATATTCAATCGCATAACAATTCAATATTTAAATACTTTTAACTCATACATAAATCAAACTAATAACATATCGTATAACAAAAACCATTAAAATAAATAAATGACAAAATCGAGATAAATTTCAAAGGTTGTGTTCCCTGAATTTTTAAATAAATATTTTAACATAGAAAATGAGTAAAATAATAATTATAACATTATAAAAATATATGACGATGACCATTGTCAACTCACAACTATGGAGAATCGCCTAAGTTTGTTCTCCAACAACTCTCAGTGTAGCAGACAGGACCTCAGCTGACACATCTGAATAATATATAAAAAAAATATTCTCAAGACTTTAGAAAAATTATTCTAAAGTTTAGCTAACTCTAGAAAACCAAAAAAAATCATTTAAATCTACTCTAAGCACAAAATAAGATTTTTAACCAAAACTACATTTCTCTAGATATTCACACTAGCATTAGAGTTGTGTATTTATCTCAATAGCCTCAATAAACAACTCTCAGGAGATGGATACCTTTTTCCTTCCCTAGATCATAAACCCTAACCCAAAAATCATAACCAAGAGAATTTGTAGGAGTATGAGAAATTATACTCTTAGGGATGTTAAATTCATTTTAAGGGTTGAGGGTTTGAGTATTATGGAGTGAGAAGAAGCAAGGAGAAGGAAAGGAAAAAAAACAACAACAAAATGGGAAAGATAGGTTATTTGTCGAGAGGGAGAGAGAAGAAAGGGAAAAATGAATTATAAAAAATGATGTGATGTGGAAAAGAAAATGTAGTGTAGTTGATTTTAATTAATTAATTAATTATTATTATTATTATTATTATTATTATTATTATTATTATTTTAAATGACACGTGCATGTCACTAGTACAAGAGATTATACTTTCACAATATAGTTAATTTATTCGAGTTCGAATTTCTGCGATGAAAATTCATAATATTATAAGAATAATGCATCAAGTGTAACATTTCATCCTGCACTAGAATAACACATGAAAGGCAAAGGGAAACATGGCAATTAAAGGCATAAAGCAAATAAGATGACAACACCTTTTCTTCAGAAGCTTGATTTCGAATCTCCTCATTTTCTTCCTCCAGGGTTCTACATTTAGCCATCAGCATCTTCTCCATCTTGCTTTGGGAAGTAAAAGTTACAGCGGAAATGTTATCTTGCAACTCCTTTACTTTTTTGTCCATTTTCTCCACTAAATTCTAATAATATGAGAACTCTTGTAAGAACTACTAAGAAAAAGTGTGAATGTGTGTGTGTGTGTATACATAGGAAATGTGGAAATGAGGACTGAGATGTATACATGAAACTAAGGAAACATCAAATCAACTATCTCGAGGCACAAGAAAAAAATCAAGACAATACATATATATGCGCAATAGAAGATCAAAACTGTGTGGTTCTGACTTTGGATTCATTTCTACAATTTAAAGGCATTTTCCTATTCTAATATGCCATCTAAAACACTTAATTACACATTCAAATTAACCCTCCATCGTAAAATCTATCCACTTTGTTGGAACATATTGTATATTTGAGAGGAATTGAAATTGAGAAGAAAATAGAAGAAAATAGAGAAAACAGAAAACGAAGATTGATCTTCTGCTTCTGTATCAGATTGATCTTTTCAATCTGCAGATTGATCCAGTTCTGTATTACATTGATCTTGCCTTTTATAGAGGCAATTTTCTAGTGAATAGATTTCAACAAACTTAACCACCTTCTAACTATATTCTAACTACCTTTTAACCATACTCTAACTACCTAATTACTAACCAATTTGAATTACATCCAACATGCTCCCTAATTCAAAGTGATTCAATTTGATGTTAATCCAAGTTTAATCCTCATCTCTTGGAACTTCACCCTCTTCAAGTTTTTTGTTAAAATATCATCCTTTTGATCATTTGTATTACAGTGTTCCAGTTTTATCATGCCCTTCATTACTTGATCCCTTAAGAAATGAAATCTTGTTTCTATGTGCTTGCTCCTTCCATGGACACTTGGATGTCTTGCTAGGTCTATGGCTGATTTGCTGTCTATCTTCATCTTCACTGCATTATTACTTCTCAGTCCCAATTCTGCCATTAATTCTGCCATCCACACAGCTTGGCATGCTCCCATGGATGCAGCCACATATTCAGCTTCACAAGTAGATAATGCTACTATGCTTTGCTTCTTTGAACACCATGAGATTAGTGAGTTGTTGATTGTAAACACATAGCCTGTGGTACTCTTTCTATCATCCATATCTCCACACCAATCAGCATCAGTGAAACCAATAAATTCAGCTTCCTCTTCATTCAGTTTTATGGAATATAACAGTCCAAGTTCAATGGTCTCCTTTATGTATCTCAAGATCCTTTTTGCTGCCATGTAGTGTGATGTCATGGGATTCTCCATGTACCTACTAATCAGCCCAACACTATATGAGATATCTGGCCTAGTGTTAAACAAGTACCTCAACGATCCTACAATTTTTTTGAAGGTTGTAGGATCAATCAACTCATTATTGCCCTCCAAATCATTGCCCTCTTTGGACAGCACCAGCACTGATTCTGATGGGGTGCTGCTTCCATTGCAATCTTGCATTTTAAACCTTTTTAATACATCACTTGCATACTTTCTTTGATGCATAAAAATTCCATTTTTTCTGGTTTCAAACTCGATACCAAGGAAATATGCAAGCATGCCTAAATCAGTCATCTCAAATTCCTTCTCCATTCTGAATTTGAACTCACTGATTTTCACTTCATCACTGCCAGTTAGCAGTAAATCATCAACATAGAGGTATATCAGCAGTGCAGGTGTTGTTGCTCCCTTCTTGACATAAACTCCATGCTCATTCACACACTTTTCAAACTGCTGCTCTATGAGAAATCTGTCAATTCTCTTGTTCCAAGCTCTAGGTGCTTGCTTCAGGCCATATAAGGCTTTCTTCAATTTGTAAACATGATCTTATTTGCATGTTTTCACATATCCATGGGGTTGCGTCACATACACTTCTTCATCTAATGAACCATTGAGGAAGGCTGACTTAACATCCAATTGATGCATAGACCAACCTTTGTAGCTAGCAATTGAAACTAACATTCTTACTGTCTCAATTCTAGCTACTGGAGCAAATACTTCATCATAGTCCAGCCCATGTTTTTGCAAAAATCCATTTGCTACAAGTCTGGCCTTGTATCTAGCAATCTGCCCATCAGGTTTAAATTTCAATTTATAGACCCATTTCACATCAATTGGCCTCTTGTTCATTGGCAGATTCATTAACTCCCATGTCTCGTTCTTCTTTATGGCTTTGAGCTCCTCATCCATTGCTGCTCTCCATCTAGGATCACTCAAGGCTTCTTCATCACTTACTAGTTCTGATTCAGCCAACAAAGCAAAATGTGTTAATTCTACATCTGCATTGATGGCTGAGTCAGATGTCACTTCATATGGTTGTAATCTGACTAAAGGCTGTCTAGCTCTTTCAGATCTTCTCATAGGCTCAAAAACTTGTTGACTTGTTGTTCCTACAGGTTGGCCTTCATCAAGCCCCATTGTTTCTGTACTGCTGTTTTGACTGATGGAACTAACTGATATGTCTGGGCTGGTTGGGCTGCTTGAGTTGGCTTCAATTATTTTCCAGTTCCATCCTTTTGATTCATCCATTAGTATGTCCCTGCTTATTACCAACTTGTTCTTGTCTGGATCATACAACCTGTAAGCTCCAGTGGCATCATATCCCATCAGCACCATCTGTTCTGCTCTATCATCAAGTTTTTTTCTGTTTTGAACTGGCACATGCCTGAAGCATAGAGAACCAAACACCCTTAGATGATTCACAATTGGCTTTCTTCCAGTCCAATCTTCTTCAGGTGTCCTTGTGCCCAATCTTTTGGTTGGACACCTATTCAAAATATACGTTGCAGTTGACACTGCTTCCCCCCAGAATTTATGAGGCACTTTCTTCCCTTTTAACATACTCCTAGCCATGTTCACTATAGTTCTGTTTCTCCTTTCAGCCGTGCCATTATGTTGGGGAGTGTATGGTACAGTTACTTCATGCAATATCCCTTCTTTTTCACAAAAAGTATTGAATTCATGAGAGTTGTATTCTCCTCCTCCATTTGTTATGATGATTTTCATATTAAAGCCACTTTATTTTTCAGCCATTATCTTGAATTTTTTAATTATTTCAAGTACTTCATTCTTTCTCTTGATTAGATATATCCAAATTTTCCTTGTAAAATCATCAATGAATGATACAAAGTAACGATTATCTCCTATTGATACTTCTTCAAAAGGACCACACACATCAGAGTAGATTATCTCCATCATTCTTGAAGATCGAGTTGGTACTTCAGCTTTGAATGAGTTTCTGTGTTGCTTGGCCTGGCAACATTCTTCACACAACTCCTTTGGGATTTTAATTTTTGGAATTCCTTGCACCATTTTCTTGTTATGCAACATTTGAAGGCTTCTGAAATTTAAATGTCCAAACCTCTTATGCCACAACCAATCTCCATCCATAACTTTAGCAGCTAGACATTTGCTCTCATTGATCTGGATATCAATCTTGAAGGTTCTATTTTTTGATAGTGGTGCCTTCAAGATTAATCTTCTTGAATCATCAAACAATCTCATTTCACCCTGCTCCATCTTCATAGAATACCCCTTTTCAAGCAGTTGTCCAAGACTTAACAGACTATTCTTCATGTTTGGCACATACAACACATCGCATATGAATGATTGTTTGTCATCTCTTCTTTGAATCAATACCTTTCCTATTCCTTCTGCCATTACAGAACTGTTATCTACAAATCTGATCTCCCTTTTCACCTTATCATCATTGCTTACAAACCACTCTTTATGACCAGTCATATGATTTGAACAACTCGTGTCAAGGTACCACTACTCCGAATAGTCATCATCTGTTTTTGTTGTAGCCATCAACAATAGCTCATCTGAGTCTGAATCCTCAGCTGCCATTTGTGCTGTGTCATCTTCTCTTTGAACCTTTTTGGATCTACATTCATTTGCAAAATGTCCCCATTTTTGACAATTGTAGCATTGGATTTCTTTCTTGTTGAATTTTTTCTTACCACTTTGATTGGTTTTCTTGCTAACTTGGGCCTACAAGGCCTGTACTTGAGGTGTTGAGGTTGCTGCACACCTTTCTCTTACTCTCAGTTCATGAGCTTCAAGAGAGCCTTGTAACTCCTCCATCTTCATCTTATCAAGATCCTTTGATTCTTCAATTGCCACCACTATGTGATCGTACCTTTGTGTTAATGTTCTAAGGATCTTTTCAATAATCACCACTTCAGTTAATGATTCACCATTTGTCCTCATCTGATTAACAACAACCTGCACACGATTGAAGTAATCTGCCACAACTTCATCTTCTTCCATCTGCAATAATTCGTATTGCCTTCTTAACATTTGGAGCTTCACTTTCTTGGTTTTTTCATCACCTGTGTAATACATCACCAAGATATCCCATGCCTCTTTTGATGTAGATACCTTTGAGATCCTTTCAAAATTGTTTGAATCCACACTTTGCTGGATGTAAAACAATGCCTTGCAATCTCTTTTCTTGCAATCTTTGAAAGCTGTTTGTTGTCTTTCTGTTGGATTGCACCAAGTTGTTCATAGCCATCTTGAACAATCTCAAACACTTCTTGAGCTCCCAGCAACGATCTCATTGATGCAGACCACCTCTCCCAGTTCTTCCCATCCAGAATTGGCAAGTTCGATGGAAAACCTCCTCCATTCATGTCTTCTTTCACTCACAATTTTGTGTTTCCCAATTTTGATTTCCCCTCACACTTGCACTCGTGTTTCCCAAGGTTTAGAACCCAAGCTCTGATACCAATTATTGGAACATATTGTATATTTGAGAGGAATTGAAATTGAGAAGAAAAGAGAAGAAAATAGAGAAAACAGAAAATGAAGATTGATCTTCTGCTTCTGTATCAGATTGATCTTTTCAATCTGCAGATTGATCCAGTTCTGTATTACATTGATCTTGCTTTTTATAGAGGCAGTTTTCTAGTGAATAGATTTCAACAAACTTAACCACCTTCTAACTATATTCTAACTACCTTTTAACCATACTCTAACTACCTAATTACTAACCAATTTGAATTACATCCAACACACTTTGCCTCACTTTCAATAACTGAATATGTCACATGATCAAAGTACAAAGCTTGGTTATAACAACAGTAATAATAGATAGAAAATATATCAAATCTGGAGCTTTAGCAGCCAACAACATATTGAAAGGATTAGGATTTTAGGAGCATTATGATATCTTTCTATTATTAAAAGCCAGCTAGCTATCAATTAATTAGAGGACACTTTGTTGAGAATTATTAAACACAATCGTAAAACCTCAAAACTAAATAATTTGGTGTTCTTTGTTGTCAGATGTAAATGAGAGAGTGAGAGACCAAGAAAGTTGCACTTCACTTTAATTCTTACTTCGTTCGTACTATACTTTTTGAAGGGAAACAAAGGGAACATATTCAAGTGGTTGAGCTGAATGCCAAAAAGAAAAACATACACACAATCAAGCTAATTGCTAAAACAAACACGAATCTTGTGTTAAAAATAGTATTTTCAACTCTGCTATCTCTAGTACCCGTTTTGCAAATGTTACAATCAAGGCAACTTCTTTTTTCTTTTCCTTTTCAAGCTGGTAACCAATGGAAAAATTATAGAGTCAACAAAACTTTGTCCATGGATGATGAAATATTTTGATGAAAAAAGGATTCTAGATTCTAAACCTGATCTCTCAAAGATTCTTCAGATGATTTCAGGGCCTGAAGATAATTAATCAACATTTTTTGTTAGTTCATGTGTACATTTAAAATACAGAAAGTTATTGTAAAAAGAGCGAAATCTTGGCATGTTGCAAGCTGATTCTTACATTCCTGAAGGCTACAAAAAACATGGTTACAAAGTAAAATTAGGTCCAAATATTGTACTCCAATCTGTTAGAGACCAAAAGTGTTCCGGAAAAACCAGATTGATCAGAATAAACTAAGAACTTTATTGATATTAGAAAATTTTATAATTCAAGTAAAATATTGATTGTATGTAATCACTAACTAATTAATCACTTGATTAGTTACTTAGTTTGTCATAAGTTAGTTAGAATGAATGCGATCAAAGTCATGTATAAATAGCATAGCCATTACAATAAAAATAGAGTCCATTCATTCCATTTGATTCATCTTTCTGGTTTATTTGCACTACAAGCAACAATATTAAGCAATAACAATTGATATTTAGAGCAAGGTTTTCGATCCAAAGATAAGAGTGATAAACACGAGTGAAGTGGGAGGATCAAAATACGAGTGAAGTGAGGATGAGTTCAAGTATAAACAATGCAAAATTTTCCATCCCAATCCACATTTTGATGGAAAATATTGGGATAGATGGAGAGTGCAGTTTCGAGCATTGTTTGGCTTTCAAGAAGTGTTAGAAATCATAGAAAATGGTTTTGAGGAGAAAGTCAATCCAACATAAGAGCAGAGGTTGAATTTTAAAGAAAACAAGAAGAAATATTGCAAAGTCACATTCACTCTTCATCAATGCCTTGACACAACCAACTTTGGCAAAATTTCTGATGCAAGGAGTGAAAAAGAAGTCTAGGACATACTTGAGAAGTTTGATTCTAGAGGAACCAAAGTCAAGAAAGTGAAATTGCAGACCCTACAAAGACAATTCGAGTTACTGCATATGGAGGAGCAAGAAAAAGTGTCTGATCTGATCTCAAGATCGAGGAGCATCACCAATCAGATGGCTTGTTGTGGGAGAAAACTTACTAAGCAGAAACTATGTGAAAAAATATTCAGATCTTTGCATCCAAGGTTTGACTACATTGTATGTGTCATAGAATAGTCTAAAGACATTTCCAAATTGAGTCTTGAAGAATTGCAGGCCACTTTAGAAGCATGGGAATTGAGAATGAATGAAAGAAATGGGGTTAAATCTAGAGGTCGGGCACTGGCAGTACAAGCCTACAAGAAATAAGACCAGAAAAAGAAATGAAAAAATAATAAGTTCAAGAAAACTGATGATAGGTTTAAATCCTCGTCAAAGGGAGACATTACAAGTGGTAAATCAAGAGGAAAATCAAATAACTTTGACAAGAAGAAGGTGCAATACTACAATTGTGAGAATTATGGAAATTTTGCTAATGAATGTTTGGCTGGTAAAGGAACACAAAAGAAGAAAGATTAGAATGAGGCATGAGCTGCTCAAGAAGATTCAAACTTAAACATAGTCTTGTTAATGGCTACCACGAACAAAGAACATTCTTCACCCCAATTCTGGTTTCTTGATACTAGATGTTCTTATCATATGACAAGTCATAAAGAATGATTGGTGGATATTGATACATCAAGAAGGAGCAAGATCAAGTTTGCTGATGACAGAACCTTGGAAGCTGAGGGAGCTAGAAGCATGATGACCAAGAGAAGAAATGGAAAAATAGTGGTGATTGAAAATGTGTTGCATCTTTGAAAGAACATAATTTGTGTCATCAATATAGAGACTGCAAATATTCAATGTCTGAAGACATTGAGCTCAATTGATGAAAATTGGCTTTGGCACTCAAGATTTGGATATCTCAACTTCAGAAGCTTGCAACAGTTAGAAGTCAACAAGATGGTGAGTGGAATTCCTATGATTAATGTCCTTGAGAATGTGTGTGAAGTGTGTATGGAAGGCAAACAATCAAGGAGCTCATTCAAATCTCAAGTGCAAGCAACAACAAAGAAGTGTCTTGAAATGGTTCATAGTGACATTTGTGGACCATTTGAGGTACCATAATTATGAGGTAATAAGTATTTCATAACTCTTGTTGATGAATTCAGTAGAATGTTATGAATTTATTTGATTAAAACCAAAGATGAAACATTAGACATATTCAAAAACTTCAAGATAAAAGTGGAGAATATGTCAAGATATTAAGGACATATGGGGGAGGAGAATATACATCACATTAATTCAAGGAATTTTGTGTCAAAAATGGATTTGAACATGAGGTACTACTCCTTACACACCTCAACACAATGACATGACTGAAAGAAGAAATATAACCATTTTAGACATAACTAGAAGTATGTTAAAAGAGAAGGGATTGCCACAAATTCTGGGGAGAGGTTGAATTAATTGCTGCCTATATTCTAAATAGATGTCCAACAAATAAGCTGCCAAAGAAAGTACCAGATGAGATCTGGAGTGGAAGGAAACCAACAGTAGGGCACTTGAGAACATTTGGTGCTCTATGTTTCAAGCATGTATTAGACTAGTGGAGAAGGAAAATGCAAGACAGAAGTCAAGCCATGATATTAATAGGATATCATCCAACTGGTGCTTTAATGACTCTTCATCATATGCATATTTTCATTGTTTTAAATTAACTATTTATCTTCAATCATTAGTTAATTAAAGGAGTTATTTGATATATTTCGTTGATTCAAGTTCTTGGATTTAATAAAATGCTTATGTTCTTATTTCCTTGATTAAGTAGAGATTTTCCGTAGTTTTGCGTCGTTTCTTTGTTTTAGTGCAGTGCTAAATTTTGGAGAGAAATCAACATGATCTAGGTGGAGTATTTCAGCCATATCTGGAGTTTTAGAGGTGCAGTTGGAGTCAAACCAAGTGCACATGGAAGCTAAGATCCATAGCTACAAATTTTACGAAGACACCGATACTAGATTTGGAATCGAAAGAGGGGGAAAATGCAGTAATTGTCATACAACAGATGTTGTGCGCCTAAAGCGCAAAACAGGTGCCTTGAGCGCATTTCGACCTTCTTGACTATGTCCAATTACGTCTGAAGCGCAAATTATGTGCCTGAGGCGCATGGCGCGTTGCTGAATGTATAAAAAACACGTTTTTTTTTTCTTCACTTTCTAGGTATCTTTTTTACTATTGGGAAGTGGGGAGACTTGTGCCATAACAGAGAAACTCAGAAACGGTTGTTCTTAACACCATTGAAGGAGTTTTATCAAGAATCATTCATGAATCCTTTATGTAATTCTTTTTTAATCCTTATCTTTTGTATCTCTGTCATGAGTAATTAAACCCTATTTGTTAGGGATGAGTGAAACAAGATGAAATTCTTATTTTTCAGATTTGATTTCTAGTTATATGAATAAGTTTATTGAATTATTTTTCTCATCAATGTGTTTAATTCTTTTTATTGCTTGATCAACATTAAAATATTCTACGATTTGTATTTTAAAACGAAAATGGATTTTATGAATGCTTGAGATGAGAAATTCATGATATTGTAGTCTAGGGATAGATGCATGTCATGAAACCAATTAAATTTGTTGCATAGGCAATAGTTTAAAAAGAAATTTTTTGTACCGTAAAGCTTAATTATAATCTTAAATTCAATAAGGGATTAGGGGTTACTTTGAAATTAAAGGTTATGCCACTAATACATTAGGGCAAGAATATAAAGAGAATTTGATAAGAATTCAATAAAGGAATTTAGTCACTAGGATCAAATTAGAAACCAAGGTTGGATTCGAAGTGAAACTCATCCCTGATATTTTTCTTATGATAAAGGATCAATTTTATTATTGTTGTTAATTTCAAATATTATTTCAATCAATTCAGAAACTTTTTGTTAAATTTAAGTAATTAAATACAATTCGATAGTAAAACACAATCCTTGAGTTTGACACTCGATACTACCGTTTTATTATCACTTGCAAAGATTCAATACACTTGTTGAAATTCTATTATGTTTACAAGCTCTATGATCTTATCAAAAACAAGGTGGTAGTCAGCATGGATGTAAGAGTCATTGAACAAGAGAGTTGGGACTGGAAGCAAGAGACCAACAACAACCAACACTTGAAACAGACTTCTAGCAGCCTACACTGGAGCTGGGAACAGGAGACCAACAACATAAGTCAACCCATACAAATACCTTTGCAAGTGCAACATGATCATCAAACAGTGTGAACAAAGATGAAGAAAGGATAGAGATAAGCAAACATCGGAGAGCAAGACAACCAACAACACGTTTAAGAGAATTTGAAGTATACAATGACAATGAGATTGAAAAAAGTGGAGATCTAGTTCACTATGCCTTATTTGCAAATACAGAACCCTTGAATGTTGAAGAAGTCTTGAAGAAAGAATCCTGGAAGAAAGCAATGATGGAATAGATCAATGCAATTGAAAATAATCAAACCTGGTACTTGATTGACTTGCCTCCAAAATAGAAGCAAATTGGGGTAAAATGGGTCTACAAATTGAAGTTGAATCCAGATGGAAGAATTGCCAAATACAAAGCTAGATTGGTGGCCAAGGGATTCCTACGAAGGGTAGACATAGACTATTCTGAAGTGTTTGCTCCAATGGTCATAATTGAAACAATTAGACTTGTAATAACATTGACCTGTGCTAAAGGCTGGATGATGTGCTAGCTTGATGTTAAGTATGCATTTCTGAATAGATTGTTGGAAAAGAGGTATATGTCTCTTAACCACCAAGATTTGTGATTAAGAGAAAGGAGGATAAAGTGTTCAGATTGAGGAAAGGTCTTTATGGTTTGAAGTAAGGCCCAAGAACTTGGAACAAAAGAATTGACTAATTCTTAATTGGCATTGGATTCGTCAAGTACATAGTGAAGTATCGATTTTATGTGAAGCATTTCATATTGAATGGAATGCATGCAATGATCATACTATGCTTATATGTTGATGACTTGTTAGTAACTGGCAGCAACAACAAGGCAATTCCAAAATTCAAAGAAATCATGAAGGATGAGTTTGAAATGATAGATTTGGGCAAACTGAGCTATTTTTTGGGCATGGAGTTTACTGAGACAAAAGAAGGATTGTTGATGCATTAGAAGAAATATGTTGGAGAGATCTTGAGAAGGTTTAATATGGTTGGTTGCAACCCTCCTGTCGCACTAATTGAAGTCAATCCAAATCTGGGAACATAAATTGAAGAAGAGCTGGTTGATTAGACCCTCTTCAACCAGGTTGTTGGCTCCCTAAGATACTTGTGCAACACAAGACATGATATATTTACAAGTTTGTAAAACAATGCATTATTAAAATACTTCCTCATCCTTAAATATAAGGTTCTCTTGAGAATTTTTCTTGTCTTGTTTTATAAGACCTCATTGAACTTTCAATTATATTATTATTATTATTATTATTATTATTATTATTATTATTATTATTATTATTATTATTATTATTATTATTATTATTATTATCATTATTATTATTATTATTATTATTTATTACTATTACTATTACTATTACTATTACTATTACTATTACTATTGAACAAGATGATGTAACATAAAGTCATAAAGTATCTATATATTTTTCTAGATTATTAATAATTTAATGAAAAGTTAGTGAAAATATCTAAATATTTTCTTACTATGTGTTAAGAAATTAGAAGAACCAAAATCATATTTTTATGTGTGAAATATTTTTAAATACCACGTGTGTAACAATAATTTAAATCTAAGACAAAAAGAATTTTCAACTTTTGAATTTGACAAAACTTTTTATTTAAGTTCTTACATTGTTTGAGATTTGATTTGTCAGAAAAATATTTTTCTAAGCAAAGAATATTCAATTTAATTATTTTAATAATAAAATTATTTTTATCGTAATAATAACTATTGATAAATATTTTACGAGTTTTAACTTAAGATTAAATTTATCTGCGAGCTGAATTGCGTCATATTGATATTTGTAGAGAAAATTAGTAATTTTACATAAAGTGAGTTTTAACTTTTATTAGAGATAGATATTTTAAAAGAGAAGTAGTAAGCAATTTGCTCACAAACTTGCCACATCTCTTTAAAATTTAATGTGTGGCTCACATCACAGTGTGTTTCTAATAAATAGAGCTTAAAGTCACAAAATTTTACTCCAATCCCCCCTTCATGTTACAGCCACCTACGTACTCCTTCCTTTTTATTTCAAAATTGTCTTCTTCTCTTTTCTTCCATTTTTGAACTTCAAGGAAGCTTTCAATCACAAAACCTTCAACTATAAAGTTGTTTCACTACTTGAAAGGAATACAAAGAGCTAATGATCAATAGTTGAGGTAGCTATTTCTCCTATCTTTTCTCTCGGGAAAAAATGATTTTGTTATATAGGGAAGGATATCTAACTCCTAGTTATTGTGTTATCAACTGCAACTTAAGAAATTAATAGAAGGGTATTTTTAGAAAAATGTCATTAAATGTAAATAAATTAATTGACTTTTGTTTATATTTAAGGTAAACTAATATATATTAACTCTCTCCGACCCAAAATAATTGATCCATTTATAAAAATAAAGTTGCCCAAAATAATTGACCATTTCAATTTTGAATATATTTATTTTCAATTGTATCATTTAATTAATATTACTTAAATGATTTCCAATACAATATTTTTTATTGTACATTTATGACATTGAAAGTATCAATACCAGATCATTTGATAAAAATAATATTCTCTCTATAATTTATACATATTTTCTAAATATATATGAAATGATGAAATGATTCAATTATTTTAGAATAAAACAGTATTTTTGGAAAGCAACTTGGCATTCATTTCCTTTCAAAAGCGGTTGAGATTATGGAAGACAGCGCTTACTTCTCAAATGCAAGTTGAAGTTGAATTCCCTTTCTTTCCTTTCTATTCATTATAATCTCCAACCAAATAAGGAAAATTTGGTCATAGCAATAAATACTTTGACAGTATTATAAGCATAGTTTGCACCTCAACTCCATTATTGTTGCAATGCTAATCCAGGCGTATCCTCTGGCTTCTATAACCAGAAGCACATCCACACCAAAACCCATCCACCCTTATCATCTATCTACTTAGATAGTGCACAAACGTAGCTTAAAAATAAAATAAACTGATGGATAACAACACAATAGTATTCTGTCTGTTCTTTTTAGTCTCCTTCATGAGAGCAAGCACTTCACTTGACAGTTTAGCCGTTAATCAATCCATCAAAGATGGCGAAACATTAGTTTCAGCAAATGGAACTTTTGAAATGGGTTTCTTCAGCCCTGGAAAATCAAGAGGTCGATATTTAGGTATGTGGTACAAGAATTTAACCCCTGTAACCGTTGTCTGGGTAGCTAACAGGGAAACACCAGTGCACAATAATTCAGGAATCTTAAAACTCAATGAAGATGGAACTCTTGTGATTCTCAATGGCACAAACAACACCATTTGGTCCTCCAACACGACAACGAAAGAAGCGAAAAATTCAATAACTGCACAGCTCTTGGACACGGGAAATCTTGTGTTGAAAATTAGGCATGATAATATTTTGTGGCAGAGTTTTGATTATCCAAGTGATACATTATTACCTGGAGTGAAGCTTGGATGGAACTTAGTTACTGGTCTTAATAGGGTTCAATCGTCATGGAAAAGTGTAGATGATCCAGCAATGGGAGATTATACTAGTGGTGTTGACCTCAGAGGATATCCTCAAGTAGTTATTAAAAAGGGATCTGTCATAAGATTGAGAATAGGATCATGGAATGGACGTGCTTTTACTGGATATCCAACACAACCATTGAAACAAAAGCAAAAATTTGAATTTTTTCAGAATTCTAAAGAAGTGTATCATACCTATGAAGTCGTTGATAGCTCGGTTGTTTGCATATACAAACTATCACTTTCAGGAAATTTGCAGGCTATAGCTTGGACAAATCACTCAAGCAATAGGATAATTATCTACACTGGCGCGGAAGATTCATGTGATAATTACGCTATGTGTGGTGCTAATTCTGTATGCAATATGAATGGAAATGTTCCTAAATGTGAATGCTTGAAAGGTTATGTTCCTAAGTTTCCTGATCAATGGAATATATCATATTGGTCTAATGGTTGTGTTACAAAAATTAAATCAGTTTGTGGAAACAATAACACAAGTGGTTTCTTGAAATATGGAGAAATGAAATTGCCAGACACGTCTTCATCATGGTATAATAAGAGTATGAACCTTGTGGAATGTCAAAAGTCATGTATGAAAAATTGTTCTTGTACAGCTTATGCAAATATGGATATCCGAAGAGGAGGTAGTGGTTGTCTTCTTTGGTTTGACGATCTTGTTGACATGAGACTAATTTCTCAATGGGGACAAGACCTCTATATCAGAGTCCCTTCTTCAGAATTAGGTACAAGTTTTATTTATCATTATTTTTTGTCTTCATTTGTCATACCTCTTGACTGCAATCTAGTCAGACACATCTCGACTGTCCGATCAAAATTGGACGGGCTGAATATTAAGTTTAGATTTTAGATTAAAAACAATTAAAATCCAACCTTAATATCTAGACAATTTGATCTTTATCAGATGATTCAGATGTGCTCGCTGCATTGCAGTCAACAGCATCAAATCGAATTCTGATTTTGCTTGCAACTTCCAACAAAGTTATTAGTGATGCTTGTGAATGTTAATATTTGCTCTGATGTTATTTTCTTAACTTTAACATCTTCTTTCTTTTTCTTGCTAGCTTTGCCAATTTAAATTTAGGGAAAG
>NC_021166.2:27571292-27603083 GCF_000331145.2 Cicer arietinum
CTTTTAGAAAGGCACTTGTGCACTTGTTAAGAGTATAATTATAGAATTCAATATTAAAATAATATTGAAAATTGTGTATCTAATTGTTAAAAAGTTCAAATTTTGTTATTTTCAGTACAATTTTTTTATTTTATTATTTCTTAACAAATGTACTAAGAAAGAAACTGGTCATATGATTTTGTGAGATTTATATATTTAACTGTTAATTATGTTTCCATATGTCAGACCACGTCACTGTTGATGTCCCTAGAAGCAAGAAGAAACTGTTGATGCGGATCATAATTGGCCTGAGTATTGTTGGATTTTTCACATTTGGCTGCATAATAATATTTATAAGGAGAGGTAAATTTTGTATTATTTTAGATACCCTAATAATATAAGAGAGTATGCAAGCATCCAATTAGTAGTGTGCATGATAATTTTTGGAGTAAATAATCGATTTTTTTTTTTGAAAATTCTAGTACATACTCCTCCAAAAATAGGAACACTTGTTTGTCATAATAGCTAATACTATGATTTTTTTTAATTGTCATTTTAAGGTTATTTATATACACCAATTAAATTAACATAAAATTATTTGTCTTTTAGTTATAATGGTCTTAACTATTTATTATCTTATTTTACATTTTTTTTCTCTGCAATAAATACTTAAGAATACTTGTCAAACCAATAATAAATATTACTTTGATCTTTAAAAACGACAAATAAAAAAAATAAAAAAATAAAAACTTAAAAAGAAACAGATAGAGTACTTAATGCTGTAATGTTACACATTTCAGTGACATTATTTCAACGGGGGCAAGTATATTCTAAATTGAGAAAGGAAGACGTGGATTTGCCAATGTTTGAATTTTCCGCCCTTGTTAAAGCCACTAATAACTTTTCTAGCGTAAATAAACTTGGGGAAGGTGGATTTGGACCGGTGTATAAGGTAATATAGACATATATACTCAATGAAGATATATTTACTTTATTATTCTAAATTATATGGTTTCCAGGGCACATTAATAGATGGGAAGGAGGTAGCCATAAAACGTCACTCAAAGATATCAGATCAAGGATTGGAGGAGTTTAAAAATGAAGTTGTGTTGATTGCAAAACTTCAACACCGTAATCTTGTGAAGCTTCTTGGTTGCTGCATTCATAGAGAGGAATTGTTGTTGATATACGAATACTTGCCCAACAAGAGCTTAGACTACTTCATCTTTGGTTTGTCTTTTTACATTTAACTTTACACTAAACATTTTAATATACTTTCCACAAAAATCTGTTGATATATAGAGGAAATGATATGCTAAACGTATTAGTGAAATTAACTAGATGAATCTAGAAGCAAGCTCTTGGCTTGGCCTCACCGTTCCCACATTATTGTCGGCATTGCTAGAGGACTTCTATATCTTCATCAAGACTCTAGACTTAGAATTATCCATAGAGACTTGAAAACCAGCAATATCCTATTAGATGCTCATATGAATTCAAAAATCTCGGACTTTGGCTTGGCTCGGACATTTGGGAGCGATCAAGTTGAAGCCAAAACGAAAAAAATGATTGGAACGTAGTAAGTTTGCCTTCTTTTTGTGTGCAGTGATTAGTTAGTGCACAATATTGTTTTTTTTTATTTCTTATTATTCTTCACACAAAAATTTCAGTGGTTACATGCCGCCAGAGTATGCTGTACATGGTCGTTATTCCATGAAATCAGATGTGTTTAGTTTTGGCGTAATAATACTAGAGATAATCAGTGGAAATAAGATTAAGGGGTTTTATGACTCGGAGCACTCTCTCAATCTTCTTGGACATGTAAGTACAATTCCTATGATGATACCAATTTCAATTGTGTCATATAAAGATAGATTCAAAGTTTGTGACCGCTACAAATTTCATGACTTTAGGCATGGAAACTCTGGAATGACAACATGCCACTTGAATTGCTAGATACACATTTATTTGAGATGTGTGTTTCTTCTGAAGTCATACGATGTATACATGTTGGGTTATTGTGCGTACAACAAAATCCTGGAGATAGGCCTGACATGTCCTCTGTCATTCTTATGTTGAATGGTGAGAAACTATTGCCTCAACCGAAGGCTCCTGGATTTTATACTCAAAGTAGTTCACCTGAAACCATGTCCCCCTCTTCAAATCAGATGTCACTTACAGATTTTGAGGCCAGGTAGAATATGAAGAATCAAACCATTAAAATGTATATATTAATATAGTATTGAATACTTAATGTTGAGACATAACATGTGAATATCTTTTACTTTTTTGTATTGATTTATAACTTACTTTTTTTTTCACAAGATCTATAACTTACTTGAACTAGTTTTACGTTGAAGGTCAAATGTGTATCTTATTTCCTCAGCGTGATGTCATTTTCTGTTGTTTGCTATTTCTTTTGCAGGGGTCATTAATTGAATGAATAATCTTCATATAAGTGCAAATGTTGCTTCTTATCTAGGGGTGGCCCTAGGATAAGGCAGCTATAACAGTATCTTATCTTCATGAAAAACAAAATTTTTATTTAATTTAAAAAACATTTACTTAATAAGACCTCGTATTCTAATTTTTTTTTTTAATTTTAAATTAGAATTAATAATTGTCTATATTTTTTTAATTTTAAATTATAACTAATAATTGTCTATAAATACCTATTGTAAGAGAGACATTCAATCAAATTTATAATTTTTCTTGAAATTTATCCCATTACAATTTCTGATTTATGTTTTAGTAATTCACAAAAAAACTTAACACAATACTTAACACTTTCTAGAAAAGTTAAGAAACAAAACAACACATATTCAAGGGACATAATTTCTTTTTTTGGCGTAATCGTTTGAAAATAAAATAAAATCATCAGTTGAAAGTTATTAGCCGATTCATTGACTTATTTTCAATTTTTTATCAATCATTTATTAAGATTTTTAAGGAATTTTTTTCTCTATCAAACTCTCAAACTTATTTTTATAAAAAATTCTTACCAGGACCTGTTCTATTGCAGTCTAGGTGGATACCTTAATAAACTATATACATACCAGAATGATAAAAATCCAAAGACTCTACATTCATGAGACTACATCAATAATTGATGACGAACTTAAACATATTGATTGATCAGAGCCATCCCGCTATCAATCAATAAGGGTCTTCTTTCTACAAATCCGCCGACGAAGAAATTGTCGAAGATAATTTGATTAGTGAATTAAAAGATATTTAAGAAATTTTAAATAAGAGATTCCAAATATCAATAAAAAAAAAAACTAACATAATCTAATTAGCTACATCCGTAAAAAAAAAATATCTTATATATATAATTAGACTTGAGTAACTTGATTTAAATTTATAATATATTTAACTAATTAATTTAATTTAATTATTCACATATGAATAGTTAATGCATTTAAATTATTCTATATTATAAAATTGTAAGTTATGTCATTTAAAATATATATGTCAAATCTTTATTTCTTTTAGTTCAAAAATATAAGAGATGATCAAAATTGTCGATTTTTAAAATAGATAGACCAATTTCGTGAATCGATGATAACAGAAAGACACTAAAATTGCAATTAAATCTAATAACTAAATAAAGGTCAATAAACTCTTTCCGATCCTCGTTATTTGTCCCACTCAAAATTTTGATGGAGATTGAAAAATGGATTGTCATAAAAGAACAAGGATCATTACATAAATAATTATGCAATTGTAAAATGAGATTATTTCACATATATCCAACCAAACTTGTCCATGATAAAACTCTAACTCATTATGAACTTGTAACAACTCTTAGAAAAGTATATCAAATCGTTCAAGTAATAAAGTGATTATATCAAATCGTTCAAGTAATAAAGTGATGAATAAAATCTTCTCTAAAGTGATTTTTATTAATTTAATTACACAACAAAGTAAATAATACTAAGGTGAATAAAACATTTATAATTTGGTTGGTTGAGTAAATTAAAATTAAAGAGATAGAGATTTTGAGAGAAACGATTAGGAAATTCAAATCACCTTTTTTTTACTATGTAATTATTGATTTATTATTTTTACAATTTAACCTATTTGATTAAGTCAAATTAACAAAGTAGACTAAAACCAATATCTTGCCTCAAAATTCATTTTTTATAACAAAGAACCATAATTCCTTAGGTGATCGAACTCAAAACATGTATGAACGTTAATTTATTAGACACATGTTAATACTTTATATTCCTATAACAATATTAAAACATGAACATAAATTCTAAATCCAGTTATTATAACTTATTTTTCAATAATAAAATAATACCTAGATTCAATTCTACGGTGATCATACATAAAAATATTAAAAACAAAACTATATAAATAATTAAATATATTTTAATTACATAAATAACATACAAAAATTAAAACTACATAGATTCAAACTACGCATCAACAACTCCATAACTTTCCTAATAATATTTCACTTTCAACTATCAACTTGTTTAGCTGAACATATGAAATAACACGAAATTACAAGAAGAATCTGGTTAATGGAGAAATTAAAAGCATAAGTACCTAATTAATCCAAGAATTACAAGACAATAATTTATTTAAATAACTCCTAAAGTTAGCTAAAAACTACAATAACAAAAATAAATAAATACTTAAAATACACTTTAAAAAATGAATATGATGAATAATGATCATCTTGTATCACAAACACAATAACAAAACTTACATCACCATAATTCTAATATCATAGGATATTGGAAAATTATAAAGATAAGCATGGAATAAATGTCTAAAGGTGATATACTGATGTCTTCGTTGGTTTTACGAAAAAACTTTCAAAAATATGGCTACAGTTTGGTTCATGGCAAGTTATTCTTATCGGACAAGGATTTTGAGTTTTCATTTTCTTCACCTACTGATTTTCAAAGTTAAATAACCCACTGGTTTTGAAAGTTCAAAATTTCCAAATCATATTTTTAAACTTAAGAAATCTTTGTATGGTCTAAAACAAACACCTAAGGCATGGTATGATAGGCTTAGTAACTTGTTGATTAAAAATAAATTTGAAAGAGGACAAATAGATAATACATTTTTTAGAAAATCAATAGTAGATGGCATTCTTATTATTCAAATTTATGTTGATGACATTATTTTTGGATCTACTAATGACACTCTCTGCCAAAGAATTTTCTAAATTGATGCAACTTGAATTTCAAATAAGTATGATGGAAAACTTAAGTTCTTTTTAGGGATACAAATTCAGCAAAATCAAAAAGGTATATACATTTATCAAACTAAATATACAAAAGAGCTTCTTAGGAATTTTAAGATGAGTGATTGCAAACCTATGGCTACACCAATTCACCCTACTTGTTCAATTGAAAAGATGATTCATGAGAAAAACTTGACCTAAAAAACCTATAGAGGAATGATAGGGTCCATACTTTACATTACTGCTTCCAAACTTGACATCATGTTTAGTGTATGTGTATGTGCAAGATTTCATGATGATCCTAGGGAATCACATTTAACTGTTGTTAAGAGAATCCTTAGATATCTAAAAGACATTACCAACCTTAACTTGTTCTACAAGAAATCTACTAAGTACAAGCTGAGTGGATACTGTGATTTGATTATGTTGAAGATAAACTTGAGAGAATGAGAACTAGTGGCAAATGCACATTTCTAGGTGACAACTTAATATATTGTTCAAGTAAGAGACAAAACACCATTGCAATGTCAACAACAGAGGTTGAGTACATTTCAGCAGCTAGTTGCAGTTCTCAACTACTTTGGATGAAGCACCAACTTGAAGACTACAAAATCCTAGAATCCAACATTCTCATCTATTATGATAACATTACTGCCATTTGTCTAACCAAAAACCCTATCTTACATTCTAGAGCTAAACACATAGAGATTAAACACCACTTAATTAAGGACTTTGTTCAAAAGGGGTACTAAACATTCAGTTTATAGACACTGAACACCAATGGGCTAACATATTCACTAAACCACTACATGAAGATATGTTTGACTTCATAAAAAAAAAAAAATTAGGTAATGTTTTTATTATAATATTTGAAAATTAATTAAGTGTGTATTAGTAAAAAAATAATTAATGTAGTTAAAAATTCCAAAAGGATCAAATAAAAGAGTTTAACTGTCATTGATGACTCTTCATCATATGCATATTTTCCCACTGTTTTAGTCTTATTTATCCTCAATCATCAGTTAAATTAAGGATTTATTTGATACATTTTGTTGATTTTTGTTCTTTGAGTTAATGAAATGTTTTTTGTTTTTATTTCGTTGATTAAGTAGGAATTTGTCGTAATTTTACATTGCGTTTTGTTTTAGTGCAGTGCTGAATTTTGGTGAAAAATCAACATGATATATGTGGAGTATTTCAGCCATATCCGGAGTTCTAGATGTCCAATTAGTGTCACTCCAAGTGCTAATGAAAGCTAAGATCTATATCTACAACTTTCATGAAGACACCGGGACCAAATTTAGACGCAAAAGATGAGAAAAAAATGCAAAATACATCAGACCGCAGATGCTGTGCGCCTGGAGCGCGCCCTGCGCGTCTGGAGCGCGCCCTGCGCGTCTGGAGCGCATTTCTCGTGTTTCAGTTCTGTCAACGCGCGCCTGGGGCGCGCGATAATTCTTCTTTAATCCTTATCTTTTGTATCTCTGTCATGAGTAACTAAACCCTATTTGTTAGGGATGAGTGTAACCAGATGAAACCCTTATTTTTCTGATTTGATTTCTAGTTATATGAATGAGTTTATTGAATTGTTTTTCTCATCTCTGTGCTTAATGCTTTTTATTGCTTGATCAACATTAAAATGTTCTACGATTTGTATTTTGAAACGGAAGTGGACTTTACGAATGCTTGAGATGAGAAATTCATGAATTTGTAGTCTAGGGATAGATGCAGGTCATGAAACCAATTAAATTAGTTGCAAAGCAATAATTTACAAGAGAATTTCTATACGGTAATGCTTAATTCTAATCTTAAATCCACTAAGGAATTAGGGGTTACTTTGGAATTAAAGGTTCTGTCACTAAGACATTAGGGCAAGAATAATAAAGAGAATTCGGTAATAATTCAATAAAGGAATTCAGTAACTAGGATCAAATTAGACACCAAGGTTGGATTCGAAGTGAAACTCATCCCTGACATTTTTCTCATTATAAAAGATCAATTTTATTATTGTTGTTAATTTCAAACATTATTTCAATCAACTTGGGAACCTTTTTGTTCAATTCTAGTAATCAAATATAATTCAATAGTAAAACGCAATCCTTGAGTTCGACACTCGGTACTACCATTTTATTATTACTTACAACTATTCAGTACACTTGCTGAAATGCTATCAAGTTTTTGGCGCCGTTGCCGGGGAATGCCATATAACTATTGAATTTAATTTATTTACTGAATTGAAATTTTTTGCTCTGCAATAAAATTTCTTCTTTTATTTTATTTCTAATTTAAAAAAAAAAAATTCATTGACTATAAGGGTTCATTGACTAAATCATGATAATTAAGAAAGTAGGTAGTAAGTCCTTAAGTCCTAGTTCAACTGACAAATGTCGATATTGTTAAAGTTCGAATCTGAAATATCGCAGTTGTATGTGTGAGTTTTTGGTGGTATTTACTATCTTGTCTACAAACCAAAACCAAAAAGTGGATAGTAGTATTAAATTTATTAAAAATTGATATTGTTTTAATATGTTTACCCGTGAAGAGAGAGAATTAGGTAATGTTTTTATTATAATATTTGAAAATTAATTAAGTGTGTATTAGTAAAAAAATAATTAATGTAGTTAAAAATTCCAAAAGGATCAAATAAAAGAGTTTAACTGTCATATACTATGAGAGTAAAAAAAATTACACTGTGAACATATCACAACCATTATAGACATGACTTTATACATAATTATAATAAAAGTCAAACATCTCAAATAATTTGTAATTGACTAAAACTGTAAAAAAAAATTACACTAACATTATATATAAATTAAATCATTTATAAAAACCAACAAGAAAAAAAATGGTCTTATATTTTAAGACGCATGTAGTATTTTTTTTTTTAATTCTAAACCTCTTGTTCTAGTGGCTTGGCCAATCAGCACAACCTTTGGGTGTGATTGATACTTATACTTGGAACTTGGATGGACCACAGCAACTTGGCATTCACTTCCTTTCTAAAGTGGTTGAGATTGAGAAAGACTTCTGTTGACTTTTACGATTACAAATTTCTTTCATATCTATTACAACTATGATATTTATACATCTACAATTTTTATATTTCAATTGAATTTTTTTTATTTCTTATCACATATTCATATTTATCATATCACTTTTTTTATTTGGTGTATTTGTGTAAATCAATTTTAATTTCTGGACCCAAACAACCGGGGAATGATATCGACGTATACTTGACTCCTTTAATTGAAGATTTAAAAATTCTGTGGGAGACAGGTGTGGAAGTTTATGATGGGTATAGGAAAGAGTGTTTCAATTTGAGGGCTATGTTGTTCGGCACAATTAATGATTTTCCAGCATATGGTAATTTATCAGGATATAGCATTAAAGGTCAGTGTGCATGTCCTATATGTGAAGAGAGTACAAATTGGATGCGGTTGAAACATTGTAAGAAGAATGTGTTTCTTGGACATCGTAGATTTTTACCTTATAGTCATCAATATCGTGGGTGGAGAAATGCATTCAATGGAAAATCAGAGGAAGGTAAAGCTCCTTTAGCACCGACTGGATATCAAATACTTGAAAAAGTACAAGGTTTGACCAATAAATTTGGCAAACCTTTTGCGGGAGAGCTGGTGAAAACTGGGTGGAAGAAAAAGTCAATTTTCTTTGAATTGCCATATTGGAAGTCATTGTATGTAAGACATTTCCTCGATGTGATGCATATTGAGAAAAATGTATTTGAAAGTGTTATTGGTACGTTACTCAATGTTCCAGGAAAGTCTAAAGATGGCGTCAATGCAAGATTGGACTTGGTCGATATGGGAATAAGAAATGAACTGGCTCCAGTAAAGAAAGGAAATCGCACATATCTACCTCCAGCCGCTCATACTCTATCTAGAAAGGAAAAAATTGTTTTATGTAAATTTCTACACGAAGTTAAAGTTCCAGAAGGATACTCTTCGAACATTAAAAATTTGGTTTGTATGAAAGACCTCAAGTTAAAAGGTTTGAAGACCCATGATTGTCATATTATAATGGAGCATTTGCTACCAATAGGTATACGTTCCATTTTACCTGAAAAAGTTCGACTAGCCTTAACTAGATTATGTTTCTTCTTCAGGGAAATTTGTAGTAAAGTGATCGACCCTCAGAAATTACCGACATTGCAGAGGGAAATTGTTGTTACTTTGTGTGAGCTTGAAATGTATTTCCCACCATCGTTTTTTGATATAATGGTTCACCTTACTGTTCATCTGGTTAAGGAGACACAACTTTGTGGGCCAGCTTATATGAGATGGATGTATCCGATAGAACGATATATGAAAATATTAAAAGGGTACGTAAAAAGTAGAAGTCGACCAGAAGGTTGTATTGCTGAACGATACATTGTTGAAGAGGCTGCTGAATTTTGTACTGAATATCTGTCCAATGTTGAATCCATAGGGCTTCCCATGTCTCGTCATTCGGGAAGACTATCAGGAGAAGGGATAACTGGAAGGAGACTACTGACTATATCAAGGACAGAATGGGAGCAGGCACAATTGTATGTTCTGCACAATGATGATGAGGTTCAACCGTATGTTACAATACACATTGATCAGTTATCTCGTTTGAACATGAATAGGAATCAAAATTGGATAACTCGAGAGCACAATCGAAGTTTTGTAACATGGTTAAAAAATCACATAATGTCAAAATTTGATATAGACCCCGGATCAATTTCAAATAGATTGAGGTGGCTAGCAAATGGTCCGAGCTTACATGTCTTTTCTTACACTGGTTATGTTATTAACGGCTACACATTTTATACCAAAGAACAAGATGATCAGACCACTATGCAAAATAGTGGAGTCACTCTCGTAGCTGAAGCGATGCATGTCTCAAGTGCAAAAGACAAAAACCCAATATATGCAAATCTATCATATTTTGGGGTTATCGAGCGCATATGGGAGTTAGACTACACAATGTTTCGTGTTCCCATATTTGGTTGCAAGTGGGTCGATAATAATAATGGCGTTCGGATTGATGAGTCAGGATTCTTGCTTGTCGATTTTAATAGGGTGGGATACAAAGACGAGCCTTTTATTTTAGCGTCGCAAGCTCAACAAGTGTTTTATGTCACTGATCCTTCTAATGATAAATGGTCTGTTGTCCTATCGACCAATAAAATAAGTGATGATAACAATAATGATGAAGATGTTGGTAATGATCTTTTATTTGCAACATCACAACAACCACATGAAATTGATTCAACTGATGATGGTTTATATCTTAGAGATGATCATGATGAGGGAATTTGGATTAATCCATCGTTTCGTATTGTAAATGGACAAACAAATGTGAATGTCACCAGGAAAAGAAGAAGGGCATCTTAATGTATATATATGTTTAATTGTTTTATATAAGCTATGCATGTAATCTGAACTGTGTTATTGTAAATATGCATGTAATCTGAATTGAGTGTTTTATACTAAGTTCTGATTAATTTATTTTCTGATTAATTTATTTTCTGCTTATATTTAGCTTGATTTGAGTGTTTTATACCAAGTTCATGTAACAATGAGTGTTTTATATTTAGCTTGATTTACATGAACTGAACTGAATATAAATTAGTAATTTACATGAACTGAACTGAACTGAATAGAGAGATTCTCTTTTGCTCAGTGCATATATATATATAGATTCTTCAGAATACTCATTTCTAATAATTCATCATCTCCTAAAGTATTGTGATAAAGACAATGATAACAATATTTTTAATCCAATAAACAATGATAAAAATGTTTTTAATGTCATCCCAACCCAAATAAACCAAACACAAAAATAAAATAAAGAGACATTTTACAGCGCTTATCTTAAAAAGCGCTGTAAAAGATCCTTTTAAAAATAAAATAATGAGTGTTTTATACCTTTTACAGCGCTTTTCACACAAAGCGCTGTAAACGACTCTTTTGAAAGTGAGTAAAAAAGACATTTTACAGCGCTTATTTGACAAAGCGCTGTAAAAAAGCTTTAAAAATAATATTCATCAGACACCTAATTTCTTCAAACACCTTGTACGCATCATGGGAATCCAAAAAACATCAGACACAAACCCATTTCTTCAAACACCTTGTACGCATCATGGGAATCCAAAAAACATCAGACACAAACCCATTTCTTCAAACACCTTGTACGCATCATGGGAATCCCCAAAAACACCAGACACAAACCCATTTTTCGCAACATGGCAATGATCCTGAATACCAATTAAGTTTCGATTTAAGAAGGAAAGAGAATGTAAAGAGATAAAAAGGGTGTTGAGGTGGAGATTGAATTGTGAAAGAGTAAGCTTTGATGTTTGTGAAGAAGATGCATAAAAGGAGAAGAGTTTGGTGAAGAGGAAGGGATTTTTGTGGTGACCAGTTACTACTATGTGGGTTTTGCATGCATGTTGAGCTTGTTTAAAAAATAACATAACATAACAAAACACAAAAACAATAAGGCCTTTTACAGCGCTTATTTGGAAAAAGCGCTGTAAAAGAGCCTTTTAAAATTAACATAAAGAGACATTTTAGAGCGCTTATGTGGAAAAGCGCTGTAAAAGGCTTTAAAAAACATTCATATAACATAATAACACACGGAGGTCTTTTACAGCGCTTATTTGGGAAAAGCGCTGTAAAAGAGCCTCTTAAAATTAACATAAAGAGACATTTTAGAGCGCTTATGTGTAAAAGCGCTGTAAAAGGCATTCAAATAACATAATAACACACGGAGGTCTTTTACAGCGCTTATTTGAAAAAAGCGCTGTAAAAGAGCCTTTTAAAAATTTAACTAAAGAAGCCTTTTAGAGCGCTTATGTGTGAAAGCGCTGTAAAAGGCATTCATATAACATAATAACACACGGAGGTCTTTTACAGCGCTTATTTGAAAAAAGCGCTGTAAAAGAGCCTTTTAAAAATTTAACTAAAGAAGCCTTTTAGAGCGCTTATGTGTGAAAGCGCTGTAAAAGGCATTCATATAACATAATAACACACGGAGGTCTTTTACAGCGCTTATTTGAAAAAAGCGCTGTAAAAGGCATTCAAATAACATAATAACACACGGAGGTCTTTTACAGCGCTTATTTGAAAAAAGCGCTGTAAAAGGCATTCAAATAACATAATAACACACGGAGGTCTTTTACAGCGCTTATTTGAAAAAAGCGCTGTAAAAGAGCCTTTTAAAAATTTAACTAAAGAAGCCTTTTAGAGCGCTTTACAAAATAAGCGCTGTAAAAGGCTTATAAAAAGCGCTGTAAAAGTGTTACGTATATATAACAGTTACCTCTTCAGTTTCCTCTTCATTACGTAACCTTCATCTCAACCTTCATTTCTTCTCTTCTTTTGCAAACCCTATCATCCCGTCCTTTACGAACCTTATTTCCACGATCATCTCCTTCATTTCGAACCTTATTTCCATCCAAGATCATCTCTCCCATTTCACACAATATATTTTCATTGAAATACGTAACCCTCATTACGTATTTCTTCAAACCGTATTTCTGTGAACCATATTTCTGTGAACTTTCTGCAAACCCTCTTTTCTTTGCATTTCGTCTTTCTTCGAACCATCATTATTCAGGTATTGATGTTATTAAATTTTTGTAATCATTAGAATGCATGTTGAGCTTTTTTAAGATATACTGATACATGTTGAGTTTGTTTATAATAATGCATGATCCATGTTGAGCTTGTTGATGTTATACTAAAGTGCATGTTGAACTTGTTGTAGTTAAATGGATACAAACAAAGATTTAGAAGTTCAAAATGAAGAAGTTGGCACCTCTAAGACTTACGAAAAAGAAGTCAAACGTGGTGCAACTATCATGCAAAGGGTGATTAAAGCACGGAGCAGTGGCATTAAATTTGAGGTATACTATATATACTCTGTTTGCTGTGTGTTTTTTTATCTTTTTTTAGGGTTTAGGGCATGTACTTACTATATGAGTTTATTAGGTTGGCTGGAACGAGAGTGGTCAGCCAGTTGACCCCAACAGCTCCATGTTTGTAAGCTACATTGGGGCTGTTGTTCGTCAAAATGTCCCAATAACAATAGACAACTGGAGAGATAAGGCGTTGAAGGATGCCAAAGATATCATCTGGAATGACATTCAAGTAAATATTTTGATCTACTCTTTTGTCATTTATAATTTTTTTTCTGTAAAATACATTACTTATAATTGTTTTCATTGCAGACCACTTTTGTTCTTGATGAGGAACGAAAGTCATATGTTTTGAGAGTTGCTGGGAAAATCCATCGTGGATTTAGATCCCATCTCTCAAATTTCTATCTAAAAGATAGAGAAGGAAACACAAATGCTGAACCTCCAAAGATATATCAACATTATATATCAAAGGATGAATGGAGTGCATTTGTTTCCAAACGTTCTGACCCGGCGTTTGTCGTAAGTGATTAATTTATTAGCATTTGTGTTTTATTATTCATATTCGTAGCGTATTTTAAATTTTTACACAATTGCTATTTTTTTTTTATATAGAATATTAGTAAGGCAAATCGCGAACGGGCAAGCAACCCAAAACACCCATACAAGAAATCACGTATGGGATATGCACGCCTTGAACAAAAAATTGTAAGTAATTAAACATCACTTGTAATTTGTATTATAAACTATAGTGTGTAACTAATTTGTATTATTTTGTTTATGATTTTAACGAATAGAGAAAAGACACCCAAGCCGATCAACCCTTGGGTCGTCATATCTTATGGAAGGAAGCGCGTGTTAACAAAGAAGGAGTGGTTGATAATGAAAATGTCAAGAAAGTTGTAGAACTTTGTGTAAGTATATTATCACTTTAATATTTTTTAATATTGTATTTTAAAAATGCTATTGAACTTATCTTTTTAATGTTACATGTATTTTAGGAAACTATTGAACAAAGTTCTGAAACTCAAGAGGGCAACAAGGATACGTGCAGGGACATTCTTGGGAAAGTGTTTAATGTCCCTGAGTATTCCGGTCGAGTGAGGGGGAAAGGATTTGGCGTAACTCCCAAAAGCTTTTTTCCTCAAGAGAAGCGCCAAAAACCTTCCAACGAGGAAGTATTAGAGAAGCTCAGAATCTTATCGGAGCAAGTGGCACTCTTGGTGAATACGAATAAAGACAAGCAACTTCCGGTTCAGCTCCAACCTGAAATACAAATGGAGAGTGAAACCGGGAGTTGCAACGTCGGTTTGAAGAGTATTCCCGAGGTAATTAATTACTTACTACTTACTTGCTTATGTAATTACTTATGTATTAAACAAACTTATATATTAACTGTACTTATGTTTTAACTATTGATGTAGGGTGTCACTACATGTGTCCTATACTTGTCCTCGCCGACTCAACGGAAGGTGGGAAAAGGAATATTGCACAATACTTCGGGAGAAGTATTGCACAATATTCCGATCCCCGCGGGCCATGTCAAAGTATCGCCTACGGTTGCTTTCGAACCAACTGCACCGTTGCCCATACCGGACAACGATGGAGATATGAAGTTCTTAAGCGACGCTATTGGCAGTTACGTGGCATGGCCCACACACCTTGTTGCCCTCGAAAAAAAGATTCCCAAGGACAAATCAGTTACATCTCCCGAAAAGGTTTGTCACATTTATTGCCTAAGGTTTTTTATTTTTTCAGATTCAATAAACTAACATTTTACCTCATTTTTGTAGGTCCAAATAAATAAACCACCCCTACAGCCAAAAAAAGGCAGCAGACCTCAAAAATTGGAGGTTAATAGGGCTGCCAAACTACAAAGGCTGGAGGGTAATAAAGCTGCAAAACTTGCAGCAACAAAAAATCTGGATCGGGGAAAATCGGTCGCTGCTGCTGCTGCTCCTAATAAAAGTCAGCCACGCCTTGGTAAATACGGGGCGTGTCTTGACATCCAAATAAAAAGGAACATGGGCAGCAGCAACGATTCGCCCATTGTACAAATGAATCAAGACATCTTTGGAGATGAGTATATTGAATACCTCGAAAAGGAGCAAATGTACGATCTTCTCGAACATAAGGAGCTGAGTGTTACTGTAATCAGCTTGTACATAAGGTAAAAAATACTTTTAATTGCATTTATTTGTAATTAATTAAATGTATTGGTAATTAATCTAGTTTAAAATTTTCATTGAAGGTTTTTGTACGAGAAGGTCGTGTGCACGAGGAAACTGTCAAATAAATACTCATTCTTGTCTCCGCATAAGATGTCGATGTTCAAACTCGATCCAGACAATGTAAAACACTACATTGTAGATATGTTTTTAAGAAATAAAGAAAGTGATAAATTGTTCTTGGCACCATATAATTCAGGGTACGTAATTTTATCTTTTTTAATTGATGAGAATTTAATTTATTAGTTGTCTATAAACAAAATTGCTTAACCAATTTTTTGTTGTTGTAGGGCACATTGGGTGCTATTTGCAATCAATGCGGTCTCTGAAGTGATATACTATTTGGATCCCGTGCACGGCGATTACACCAATCACCCCGGAATAAAGAATATGCTCGACACGTAAGTAATATTCATTTATTTCTTACATATATATATTTATATATATATATATATAAATATATATATGTAAGAAATAAATGAATATTACTTACGTGTCGAGCATATTCTTTATTCCGGGGTGATTGGTGTAATCGCCGTGCACGGGATCCAAATAGTATATCACTTCAGAGACCGCATTGATTGCAAATAGCACCCAATGTGCCCTACAACAACAAAAAATTGGTTAAGCAATTTTGTTTATAGACAACTAATAAATTAAATTCTCATCAATTAAAAAAGATAAAATTACGTACCCTGAATTATATGGTGCCAAGAACATTTGAGAAAGCGCTGTAATATGCACACCCATATATGAAATTATGGGTGGGCATATTACAACGCTTTTGTGAGAAAGCGCTGTAATATGCCCACCCATATATGAAATTATGGTTGGGCATATTACAACGCTTGTTTGAGAAAGCGCTGTAATATGCACACCCATAACTCATATAATGGGGTGCATATTACAGTGCTTTTTGTGAAGAAGCGCTGTAAAATGTGCATAACAAGCACGCGTTGTATTTACATGTTTTTTGAAAAAGCGCTGTAAATGGCTTAAAAGAAGCGCTGTAAAATGCGTTTTTTCGCGTAGTGAATCCACAGAATTGGTCCCCCTATTTTGAAAGTCTAAAGTTTTAGTCATTCCCTCATATTTTTTAACTAAAAAATGATGATTTTTCATATTTTTAAGGACGTGACATACAATTCTATGATATAAAAACATCTAGATGCATTAACTATTCATATGTCATTAATTAAATTAAAAATATGAAAAATTTCGGAAGTTGAAATCTAAGTTTTCATGACATTTTGTGTTGAGACAAAATCTCTCTCAATTGGTTTTAATGATAACAAAATTAATTAAAGATTATGATTATGCTTAATGACTAATTTGTGCTTTTGAGTGTATTTATATAAGTAAATAGGTTAGCATTCATTAAGGAAAAAGAAGAAAAATTCTGAGTTAAATGCTAAGTATGAAAGTGCCGAGGATGGCCTCACGAGCTGGAGAAAACTGCAGTTCTGCATCCTCGCTGTTTTGAATTTATTAAACAAAGGCATAAAAGTATTAAAGAATGAATTGTTTGATTCATTCAATAAAGGCAAAATACTATTAAAAAATGATTAAAGAAAGGCCTTTGAAGAAAAGTTGCAAGAATGCAAGAGAAAGGTACGAGGAATGATGATACTAGCATGTGCCTATAGTCAATAGCTTGAAAAGCTTTCCAAGACTTTATGAAAGCAACTCATCATGTCATAGGCAAAAAAGGCTATATGTACCATTATGTGATTAAATAAGATTATAAAGTCAATCTTCAAAAAGGCAACAACAAACAAGCCTTATATAACTCGATCACATGTCTTAAGGCAAGGAAAGAAGAAAGAAGGCATCACATGAAGCCTTCACAAAGCCTTAAAGAAAGGAATAAAAAGGACATCACATGTTCTTACAAGGCATTAAATGGAGGAAAGAGAAAAAGCTCACATGTGAAGCTTTGTGAAGCTTTATGAAGCCATTGAAGAAAGAGAATGAAAAGGACTCCACACAATAGTCAAACATTAAAGAAAGGAAAAAGAAAAGGACAACACATGTCCCCAAATGCCAAGAAAACAGTACCTCGTACTTGGACATGGAATGCATATTTTTCAAATGAGCGGAATGGCATTTTCATAAATATGAAGAAAAGCCTTGGCATTTCTCAAATGAATTTTCCAACGGTCATAAAAGGTTTGGCTTATGAAATGAACATCACAAGACATCTATAAATTGCAGCAAGTTGATCTTCATCAACAACATAACACATTGCATTAAAAAAAAGATCATAGATCTTAAAGCTTTCAAGAAGCAACACATTATATCTTCATACTTTCTACAAATCCTACATTAGATCTTTGTTTATCTTTTGAGAAAGTATTTAGAATCAATCACTCTCTTATCACACTGTAATTTCCAAGTGAGGTACACTGGAAAATATTTGAAATCTGATTGTAAGCTTGGTGAAGCTTGAGAATACACAAGTTGTAATCATCCTCGGTCAGAGGTTGATCTGTTTGAAGAGGATAGTTTTTAAAACACTTGAAAACTATTTTTAAACAGCAAAATCCCTATTCAACCCCCCTTCTAGTGATATTTAGCTACATCATTTTGTTCAAAGTTCATGGATATTAATAATTCTAAATCATATCATATGTCACGTTATTTAAAATATCTCATATGATCATTTTTTAGTTAAAAAATCAGAGAGGAACAAAAATTGTCGACTTTTTAAATAGAGGAACCAATTTCGTGAAACAGTAAAAAATAGGGGGACTAAAAATGTAATTAAGCCTTAGTTTTTTAAGTTACGTGTTTTTTGCATCGTTAATCCTTTATCTTCGACAACAATTAATTTAACTAAAAACTATTGATCATTAGAAACTTGACAAAATGTTGCAACAATATGTTCTTCATACTAATATTTCAAAAAACATTCATCAAATCTTATAAATTGTCTATATTTCTTGATTTTCTATACAACAATTTAAATACACGTATACTTTTAAAAATAAGGTAATAAAAGTCTATTCATACAATCAATGTGTTTAACTTCCTTTAAGTGCAAAGTTACTTGGAAACTCAACACGTACGTTTTGATTAAATCTTAATATTTCACGATAGTAATTCGAGAAAATTTTCAAATGCATACAACTGTATGCGTAATTCAATTTCTTAAAGGCTAATGGTGCAAATCAAATGTAACTTAAAGGACATAATCAGGAAAAAAAATAACCTTAAAGGACCTAAACTGAAATTGAGCTAAACATAAAGTACTAAGATGTATTTTTTCCTATTATATGTTGTTGGATCTTGTATTGGAGTTATGCTGCCACTAACAACTTGAACATGAAGAATATGAAAATAATATGATGAAGGTTGCGCTAATAAATTTTAAAGCATGTATATTACACTAAGTTTTAGGTTCGATTTTCTCCCACCAATCTATGTATATTGGATGCAAATGGGTTAAACGAAAAATCTCATTCATGATACTTTAGAAACTTTGAAGTGAATTGCACATTCACATCAAGTCTATCGATCTATGGTAGTTTATAGAATAAAGTTCTCTCATTTACTCTTGTGCACTAGAGAAAAGAAGAAATGACTTAGAAATATATTTGACAAAAAATTTAACTCATGTAAACATGAAATTCATATTATTTTTCTGTCTTTAGAGTATCTTTATTTTAATAAATACTCATGACAATTTTTGCGAAATTTTTTTTTTGATTTTTGCAATATTCAAAACGAAGCAATATATATTACTAACGTTCAGTGAATGACACAATATAATGGTAGGTTTGTTGGCCAAAGATTTCATCCTATCACTCTTATTCTTAAGGTCCAAGTACTTTTTCCTTTTGAGATGTATTTATCGTCAAATACTTCAATTAATCTAATAGTGTACTTTCGTAATTGAACTCAAGACTCGGTTCTACTCAAGTGTGAGTTGACTATTCCACCATCAAGATTCATTTCAACTCTAATAAACTTTGAATTTTAGTTCTTTCACATAGCTATGCCTTTAATATATTCTTGATAGTTTTGACAAAACTATCACCAAACCATGATATTCTTGTAATTTAATCATATCACATTGTATCACATACATAAACTTTCATGTCATTCTTTCTTTTATCATATTTAATAAGCATCTCAATTTAAAATTCTAATCATTTTTAGTATGTCAATGTCCAAGATATAATACATTGGATGCATTAAATATATATTACTACAAGCTAGAAAAAACACAATCATAAAATTTCTCAAAATCAAATATCATAAGGTGAGTCCAAACAAGTAAGTCATCTATTACTTAACAAATAAGAATTCATTTTATTTTTATTAAAGTAATATTATCTTCTTAGATATCGAATAACTAACACATGTATCATATGTTTGTTAAATTGAAATTTCATATTTAAATATGTCTTATGGTAAATCGAAATAAGTATCACAATAGAAATCAACAATAAATCAAAATCATTAATATTTTCAATAATTTTGTTCCATAAACTTTCCAAAGATGCATGATGTCTATATTCTCTAACATGATGTAGAACTGTATTGAGGTATTCATGGATGACTTTTTTGTTTTTTGTTCAAAATATAACATTTTCTTATCTAACCTTAATGCCATTTTGAAAAGATGTACCGGCACAAATATGATTTTAAATTGGGAAAAGTTTGACTTAATGGTTAAAGAAGACATATTTCTTGGTTATAACATCTCTATAAAAGGTAATGAGGTCTGATCAAGCAAAAATTGAAGTGATAGAAAATTTGTCTCCACCTATGAGTGTGAAAAAAGTGTGAAGTTTTTAGGGCATGCTGGTTTTTATTAGCACTTCATACAAGACTTCTCAAAGATTGCATAGCCTGTTGCAACCTCCTTGTCTCTACTCCTTTTATAATTGCACTCAATTGGACATTACCTTTGATGTAGCTAAATATCACTAGAAGGGGTGTTGAATAGGGATTTTGCTGTTAAAAATAATTTTCAAGTGTTTTTAAAAATATCCTCTCGCAGAGGATGGCAAACCCGGGGATAGGTTTTTCAAACTTTCAGGTTTGAGCTGAGCTAAAGAGAGAGAGAGAGAGAGAGAGAGAAATATGAGAATGACACACACAATTTTTATAATGGTTCACCCAATGAAGGCTACGTCTAGTCCTCACACTCTTGTGAGATTTCACTATTGTTCAAATAGATCAACCTCTCACAGAGGAAGATTACAAATTGTGTATTCTTTAGCTTCACCAAGCTTACAATTAGGTTTCAAATATTTCCAAGTGTATCTCACGTGGAAATTACAATGTGATATGAGAGTGATTGATTCCTAATACTTTCTCAAAGGATTTACAAAGATCTAATGTAGGATTGTAAAAAGTATGAAGAGAGGATGGATGTTGCTTCTTGAAAGCTTTAAGATCCTTGATCTTTTTAATGCAATGTGTTGTGTATTTGATGAAGAAGAGCTTGCTGCCTTTTATAGAAGTCTTATGATGTTCACTTCATATGCCAAGCTTTTTATACCGTTGGAAAATCAATTCAAGAAGCCCAAGGTCTTTTCTTATAATTACGAAACTTCCATCCAGCTGTCCTTGGACAGATGCAGTCCATCCTCAAGTACGAGGTTGCAGATTTTCTGGAAACTTGGGGAATGTGTTGTCCTTTTCTCTTTCCTGTCTTTAAGGCTTATAAGACCATGTGATGTCCTTTTTGTTCTCCTTTATTCAATGCTTGTAAAGGCTTTATGTGAAGTCCTTTTCTCTTTCCTTTCTTTAAGACATGTGATGACTTTCCCTTTTCGCTTGTTTGTTGTTGCTTTTTTGAAGATTGACTTTATATTGTTTTTAATTCACACAAGAGTGATCTATAGGTCTGCTTGTAGCATTTGCACATCATGTGATGGGTTGCTTTTTCAAATGTGTTGACCATAGACCCATCCTATTGTAAACCTTTCTTGTACCTTTCTTTTGCCATCATACTCCTTTTCTTTATTTATCCTTTAATAAAGTTTTGCCTTTGTTTAAAGAATCAAACACTTTATTCTTTAATATTGTTTTGCCTTTGTTTAAATAATAAAACGATTCATTTCAGCGAGGAGGAGTATTCTGCAGATTTGAATATTCATCAACTCGCGATGCCATCCTCAGTATTTTCCATGCTCCAGATTTAACTCAAATTTTTCTTCTTTTTGCCTTAATGAATAATAACCCGTTTTCCTATATGAATACACTCAAAAGCAAATATTAGTTATTAACCTCAATCATAATCTTTTAATTAATTTTGTTATCATTAAAACCATTTGAGAGAGATTTCATCTCAACAATCTCCCCCTTTTTGATGATGACCAAATTCTTTAGATTATGATTTTTTATATATATAAGGATAGAATAATTAAACTCCCCCTCAATCGTACAAGTGATAATTTTGAAAAAAAATTTACCTTTTAACATTCAAGTAAAAGCAATTTTTTTTAAATTATGCAATATTGAGGTAAATAGAACATTCATTAATATTGAGCATAATTGATTAAATTCCAGAAACTTAACAATAATATCAAAAGATTCAAAAGTTCTAACATAACATCAAAAAGTTAACAGAAATATTCAACCAACATATAACACAAAGTTTTTCATAATCTGACTCCCCCTGAATGAAGTCAGCAGCAAAAAGTAGTAAAAAAATAGAGTAAAATCAACAACGGAAGATGAATCTTCAGATGAAGATGATGATGATGAGTTCAGAACATAGGATGATTGGGCGGGCAACACAGGAGAGCGATCAACAGCAGCAACAAATGGAACTAAATGTTTGGTGACCCATTCAAGAATGAGGCCAAACTGAGCAATTGTGGTTTGGAAGTGAGAGAAATTGGCTAGCAATTTCTTTTGATCCTTCCTAATGGTCTTTAGTAACTTTAAATGCTTGTTATCCAAATTGCCAGCTGATTTCTTGTTGGGCTTTGATTCATCAGTCGCACTTTTGTGATGCGAGCTCCCAGCTTTTTCTTTGGATGAATTATCAAACTGTGTTGCTAAAAGGAAATCAAAAGAGCAAAAATGCCCAGAAACCTCTCGAAGAGGTTGGGACTGTGTTTCTAAATTGGGACCAAAATTAAAAGCTGCATTATTTGGAGAAATAGGAGAGGATTTCAGACTTACTTTAGTAGGAAATGAGGACGTTTCAGCCGGTATATTCCCAGGAGAGCTCTTTGAAGAATGGTGGTCATAAGATATATTTAGATCAAAAAACAGGTCTTCACCATCCTCTGCACGTGGTAGAGGATTTTCTTCAAAAGCATTCTCAACTGAAGGAGCGGCAGTATGTGTTGAGGGATTTTTACTGAGATTTGGAGATTGAGGACGAATAGATTCAACTGAGTCAGATGAGGGAGTGGGAGTGCGAGCAGTAGGGATAGATTATGGATTTGGAGATGGAGAACATGAAGTCTTCTTCTTCTTTGAAGCTTGTTTTGGGGATCTTGAAATTGGGATTTGTTCAGAAAGATCAATTCTCATTTGTTTAACATTTTTCATACAGAAGGAGTTGTTGATCTGGATGCACGGTTCATCATCAAGAAGTACTTTGAAAAATTTAAACACTTTGGTCAAGATCATCTCGTAAGGAGCTGATCGACCCAAAACAGCAGCTTTCAACATGTAGCTAAAAATTATATTACCCAAGTGGAGGGGTGTTCCAGTCAAAAGGTGATGAATAATCAGAATATCAAGTTATGTTACCTTTTCAAAACTCCCGGCTCTAGGCACTATCGAGTGAACACAAATATTGTGAAGAATCCGACAAAAAGGAGGAAGGTTTGAAGCCACGAGAGGCTTATGAGGATTTATCAAAATGTTCTGAAGGACAAAAGTTTGAGTGATCGTATGTTGTGCATACCATGTTTCAGCAAAGCAGTGAGCTCCAACATCTTGTAGGTCAAGGATTTGGCATAAGGTATTGGGATTTACTTCCAAGTGTACTCCTTTGAGTACAAAACTAAAACCAGAACTTCCATTACACGCAGCATAGAACGCCTTTACAAGGCGTGGGTATTGGGGTTCATTTATTCGAAAGAAGGAAGTCCATCCTAACTGATCGAAAACTTCTTCAACATTAAAACCCCCGCGTTTTAAGTCATCCAGGTCAATGAACTTTCCATTGACCACAGATTTATCGTGTCATTTTGAGATATAATTTGATTCTAAATCTGGAGAATAAGAAAGAGGAACGGTGGAAGTTATCTTGGATGATGGACGTTATTTTTTGAGAGGAGGTTGTTTTTTAGAAGGAGGTTGTTTTTTTAGAATGAGGTAGTTTTGTAGAAGGAGGTTGTTTTGGAACAGAGGATTTTTCAGGTGAAGATCTAGGGACGGATGCCACAAATGAGATTTCCTCAGAGTCATTTGAATCAACTACATGAATAGTTTTGTCTTGAGGAACCTTTTTCTTTGAGGAGACAACCCCAGACAGAATTCTGCAGGATCTCCTAATCGGTGTAGAGGCAATTCTAGTTGAAGATGAACGGTTTTTGGATTTTTGAGTAACAGTTTGAGAAGATGCATGAGTAGGAGAGGCATCGCAGTGATCTTTTTCTTGTTGATCAGACTCAGAGCTTGAATAGTTGTGAAAATTCCTTTCTGGTCCAAGAGATGAGTTTTTTCGCTTGGTTGTATGTTTAATGCATGCCATTTTTGCTAAGAGGATGGACGAAAAATGTTTTGGACGAAATGGTTTTTTGAAAACTGATAGAGGAGTTTTAAGTCGTGGTGAAGAAAGAGACAGAAAACTGATTAATTTGGAGAGAGAAAGAAGGCTGATTGCATGGGAGAGAGAGAAAGAAATTAAAAAGGAGAGAGAAAATAATAAATAAATAAATAAAATAAAAGCGTGAGAGAGAGAGAGAAGGGAAGAGAGTCGTTGATGAGGCGTAATGATGATGATGCGGGAATCATGATGAACTGCATTTAATGCAGTCTGCGCAATAAATGTGAGATGGGAAGTTTGCAAGGCGTGCCACCCATTTGACCAATGGAAAATAAGAGGCATGTGCATGCCTTGACAGACTTGTCAAGAGGGAGTTTTCACCAAAGAGTACATTGAGTCTTCTGTTGGTTTTCCTATCATCTGATTTTTAGACATTATTTTAGGTATCCGATTTGATATTACCTTTTGACTAAAAACATAAAACGTAAAATTAAATAAAAATAAAACAGAGAAAAAACAGAATTAAAATATTTAAATAACTTTGGAAAAATTTATGATAGAGAGTTCTTCTAAGATGTATTTAAACCGATCCACCTTGAGAGGTTTGGTAAAAATATCAGCCAATTGATTTCCAGTATCAATGAAAATTAATTCTATATCCCCTTTTGAATATGGTCTCTTATAAAATGATGTTTAATTTCAATATGCTTAGATCTTGAATGTTGAATGAAATTTTTAGAAAGATTAATGGTACTTGTATTATCACAGAGGATAGAAATTTTTGCGTACCTTAATGAGTAATCTTCTAGTTGATTCTTTATCCATAGTAATTGTGAGCAGCATTGAGCAGTTGATACATATTTAGCCTCTGTAGTTGAAAGAGCAATGATACTTTGTTTTTTGCCTGACCAACTTATTAGAGATTTACCCAGAAGTTGGCAAGCTCCGCTTGTGCTCTTCCTTTCAACTTTATCTCCCGCATAGTCGACATCACAATAAGCAGTGAAGTCAAGATTTGAACATTTTTTGTACCAAATTCCCAGAATGATCGTGCCCACAAGATATCTAAAAATCCTTTTTACTATAGTAAGATGAGATTCTTTAGGAGAGGATTGAAATCTTGCACAAAGACCGACTGCAAAGACTATGTCTGATCTACTGGTTGTTAAATACAACAAGGATCCAATCATCCCTCTATACTCTTTTTCAGATATTTGAGTTCCTTCATCATCTTTGTGGAGTATGGAGGATGGGTGCATAGGAGTTCCCATACTCTTGGCTGAACTCATGTTATATTTGTTGAGTAAATCCTTGGTGTATTTTTCTTGTGATATAAAAATGTCATCCTCTCGTTGTTTGATTTGTAAACCAATGAAGAATTTTAATTCCCCCGTCATACTCCATCTCAAACTCACTTTGCATGAGGTTGGAGAAATCTTTACACATCTTTTCATTTGTGGACCCGAAGATTATGTCATCGACATATATTTGAACAATCAATAAGTCATTCTCAAGAGTCTTCTTGAAAAGAGTAGTATCAATTTATCCTCTAATGAATCCATTTTCTTTTAGAAAAGAACTTAACCTCTCATACCAAGCCCGAGGAGCTTGCTTTAATCCATACAGAGCTTTTGAGAGTTTGAACACATGATTTGGCTTCTTTTCATCTTCAAACCCATGAGGTTGGTGAACATATACCTCTTCATTTAAGAAACCATTCAAAAAGGCACTTTTGACATCCATTTGGAATAGTTTGATACCTTTATGAGTAGCATAAGCTAAGAGGATTCTTATTGCTTCAAGTCTTGCTACGGGTGCAAAGGTTTCATCATAATCAATTCCTTCTTGTTGGTTGTAACCTTGTGCCACTAATCTTGCTTTATTTCTAATGAATTCTCATCCTCATTTAGTTTGTTTCTGAATATCCATTTAGTACCAATGATGGATTTTTCCAGAGGACGGGACACAAGATTCCAAACTTTGTTCCTTTCAAACTGTGAAAGCTCCTCCATCATAGCATCAACCCATGATTTGTCACCAATTGCTTGATCAATAGTTTTTGGTTCAACTTGGGATATCATGGCCATGTTGATAGGATTTTCCCTTTGAGAATTTCTGCTTCTAACACCATCGAAAATATTTCCAATGATAAGATCAGGAGGATGATGCGTGACAGTTTTCCATCCTCTTGGAGGTTGTTGAGAGGTTGGATTAGAATCATCCTCTTCATTTGGACTGGGTGCTTGAGAGGATAAATGTTCATCTTCTTCATATTTATCCTTATTTTCTAAACACAACTCATCAAATTCATCAAAAACAACATGCATGGATTCCTCCACAATTTGAGTCCTAAGATTATATATTCTATATCCTTTCGACGTTGTGGAGTATCCTAGAAATATTCATTTATCAGATTTTGGGTCAAATTTTCCCAATTTTTCTTTATTATTTAGAATGTAGCAATTACATCCAAATATATGAAAATATGAAATATTTGGTTTTCGGCCCTTCCATAGTTCATATGGAGTTTTGTTTAAAAATTTTCTAATGGCTGCACGATTTGAAATATAACAAGCGGTATTTATAACTTCGGCCCAAAAGTATTTTTCAATGTTGGCTTCATTTAAAGTAGTTCTAGCCATCTCTTGTAATGTTCTATTTTTCCTTTCAACAATACCATTTTGTTGGGGTGTTCTTGGACAAGAAAAATTATGAGAAATACCATTTTCTTCACAAAGATTTTTAAAGGATTCATTTTCGAATTCACCTCCATGGTCACTTCTCACCGAGACAATTTTTGAACCTTTTTCATTTTGAATCTTTTTAAAAAAATGGTGGAATGCCTCAAAAGCTTCAACTTTGTGTTTTAAAAATAAAACCCAAGTAAAACGAGAGAAATCATCAACAACAACAAAACCATATCTTTTTTCACTAAGACTTGGATTTTTGATGGGACCAAAAAGGTCAATGTGAATAAGTTCAAGAGGATGTTTTGTTGAAACAATATTTTTTGAGTGAAAGCTACTTTTAACTTGTTTTCCTTTAACACAAGCTTCACAAACTTTGTCTTTCTCAAAATTAATTTTTGGAAGACCTTTAACTAATTCTAACTTTGATAAATTAGAAATATTTTTTAAGCTTGTATGACCAACTCTTTTGTGCCAAATCCATTTATCTTTATCAATGGATACAAAACAAGATTCAGTAGGTAAATCATCCAGATAAAGTTCATATAAATTCTTTTTTCTAAAACCGGAGAAGAAAACTCTACCCGATGATGAATGTTTAACCTCACATAGAGTAGGCTTAAAAATGACTTCAAATCCGCTATCACATAATTGACTAATGCTTAGCAAGTTATGTTTTAAACCATCCACATACTGAACATTTTCAATTTTAGAAGAATTATTTTTACCAATAGTACATGTATCTTTTATTTGAGCTTTATCATTGTTACCAAACGTGACTGATCCTCCATCCTTTATCTCCCAAGGAAATAAAGCAGTGCTTATCCCCTGTCATATGCCTTGAGCAACCACTGTTCAAGTACCAAGGCTTTCTTTTGTTGATCAGAGGATGAACCTGTGTTAGAGTTTAAAAGTAACTTAGGTACCCATATAACATTGGGTCCTTGTTGGTTAGTTTTTCCTCTTGTGAGGATTTTTCTTTTGTGATAACAAATAGAATCATGGTGTCCATGTTTACCACAGAATGAACATCCTTTCTTTATATTGTCAGCTTTCTTCTTAGCATGACAACTTTTGAAAGTGTGCTCAAGTTTTTTGCAAAAAGTGCATTTTGGCCTATCCTCTTGTTTTTTTGGCAAGAAAAAATTTTCATACAATTTTTGTTTTTGAGAACTTTTAAAACCAATACCAGCTTTGTCAAATATTCCAGATTGAGATCCCATTATCTTTCGAAATGTTTCAGTAGATTTAACAAAGTTGGTAATGTCAGTTTTTAGTTCTTCAACCTCTACTTTTAAAATTTCTTTTTCTGTGTCCTCTTATGGAGGATGAATTTTGACATTCTTTTTATTTAAAAGTGTTTGTTGCTCAGATAATTTCTCATGAAATAACTGCAAATCTAGAATGATTTTTTCATACTTCTCATTCTTGGCTTGAAGTTCCTCATTGAGTTTCTTTATTTCATAAAGTTGATTTTTGAGAAAACCACATTTATGAGATAAAGTATTTGAGTCATTTAAAAGATTGTCAAATTCAATTTCTAATTGTTCACAAGAAGGACATAGTTCTGAAATACTTACTTTTTCAGTTTCTAATTTTTCCATGAGACAGAGGTTGGCTTCTTCTTCCTTCTCTTGCTCAGAGGATGACACGTCACTGTCATCCTAAGTAATCATCATGGATTTGTTTTTGTAGGGAAATCTTTTTGAGTTCCTTTTGTTGAGAGGACACTCAGTTTTGTAGTGTCCCATCTTGTTGCATCCAAAACAAGTTATCTGACTTTTGTCAGATTTTCTTTTTGAGGAGATCTTCTATCTTGTCCTCTTCGATGTATCATCCTCTAGATGCTTTTGGAAATCAGAGCGAGTTCATCCTCTTCCTCAGATTGAGGATACTCCAACCTTTCCTTTTTCATGACATCAATCAGTCTTTTTAGAGGATGAACTTTCTATTTGACTTGTTTTTAGAGCAATCATTTTTCATTTTCCGCTAGGTTTTTCAGCCAGCAATAATGGTTCATGAGCTCTTAGAGTACCAACTAAATCTTCCAATTTCATGTTGGTCAAGTCTCTTGCTTCTGTAATGGCAGTCACCATTGGCCTCCATTCTTTTGGTAAACTCCTTAGGTTTTTTCTTATCCTTTCTTGAACGGAGTATACCTTTCCAAGAGATCTCAAGTTGTTTAATATGATTGTTAACCTTGAGAACATTTCATCAACGGTTTCCTTTTCCTTCATTTCGAATAGTTCAAAATCTCTTATTCCCATGTCAATTCTTGCTTCTTTCACGTGACTTGTTCCTTCATGATGGATCCTTAGAGTGTCCCAGAGCTCCTTAGCGCTTTTGCACTCTTCGACTCTATCATACTCTTCCCTGCTCAAATCACACGTTAGTAATAAATGAGCTTTAGAGTTTAGGAGTACCTTTGCATTTTCATCAGCCGTCCATTGTGCTTGAGGTTTCTCATCAGAGGTTGCATCTACGTTGTTGGTTCTGATGATGCGATCCCCATTTTCAACTACATAGCACATGTTGTTGTCTTGTGATATGAGAAATAGTCTCATCTTACCTTTCCAATGGTAGTAATCTGTGCCATAAAAATAGGGAGGTCGACTGGATGATCCTCCTTCAGGAATATACTTAGCTTATGACATTTTTCTTTTTGGGTCTTTTTCTCTTACACTGTTAGATGTAATTTTCTAGAGAACCTTGCTCTGATTCCAATTGATGTAGCTAAATATCACTAGAAGGGGGGTTGAATAGGGATTTTGCTGTTAAAAATAATTTTCAAGTGTTTTTAAAAATATCCTCTCGCAGAGGATGGAAAACCCGAGGATGGGTTTTTCAAACTTTCAGATTTGAGATGAGCTAAAGAGAGAAAGAAAAAAATATGAGAATGACACACACAGTTTTTATACTAGTTCACCCAATGAAGGTTACGTCCAGTCCTCACACTCTTGTGAGATTTCACTAATGGTCAAATAGATCAACCTCACAGAGGAAAATTACAAATTGTGTATTCTTTAGCTTCACCAAGCTTACAATCAGGTTTCAAATATTTCCAAGTGTATCTCACGTGGAAATTATAATGTGATATGAGAGTGATTGATTCTTAATACTTTCTCAAAGGATTTACAAAGATCTAATGTACGATTTTAGAAAGTATGAAGAGAGGATGGATGTTGCTTCTTGAAAGCTTTAAGATCCTTGATGTTTTTAATGCAATGTGTTGTGTATTTGATGAAGAAGAGCTTGCTGCCTTTTATAGAAGTCTTATGATGTTCACTTCATATGTCAAGCTTTTTAGGACCGTTGGAAAATCAATTCAAGAAGCCCAAGGACTTTTCTTATAATTACGAAACTGCCATCCAGCTGTCCTTGGACAGATGCAGTCCATCCTCAAGTACGAGGTTGCAGATTTTCTGGAAACTTGGGGTATGTGCTGTCCTTTTCTCTTTCCTGTCTTTAAGGCTTGTAAGACCATGTGATGTCCTTTTCGTTCTTCTTTATTCAATGATTGTAAAGGCTTTATGTGAAGTCCTTTTCTCTTTCCTTTCTTTAAGACATGTGATGACTTTCACTTTTGACTTGTTTGTTGTTGCCTTTTTGAAGATTGACTATATATTGTTTTTAATTCACACAAGAGTGATCTATAGGTCTGCTTGTAGCCTTTGCACATGATATGATGGGTTGCTTTTTTAGATGTGTTGACCATAGACCCATCCTAGTGTAAACCTTTCTCGTACCTTTCTTTTGCCATCATACTCCTTTTCTTTATTTATCCTTTAATAAAGTTTTGCCTTTGTTTAAAGAATCAAACACTTTATTCTTTAATATTGTTTTGCCTTTGTTTAAATAATAAAACCATTCAATTTCAGGGAAGAGGAGTATTCTGCAGATTTGAATATTCATCAACTCGCGAGGCCATCCTCAGTATTTCCATGCTCCAGATTTAACTCAGAATTTTCTTCTTTTTGCCTTAATGAATAATAACCTATTTTCATATATGAATACACTCAAAAGCACATATTAGTCATTAACCTCAATCATAATCTTTTAATTGATTTTGTTATCATTAAAACCATTTGAGAGAGATTTTATCTCAACAACCTTTTGAACTCATGTATGATGCTAGTGATTATGTTGTTGGTATTATGTTGTGTTAGAGATCTAATAATTTTTCCATGCAATTTATTGTACAAGCAAGGCTTTGAATGAAAATCAGCTTAATTATGCTACCATAGAAAAACAATTGCTAACCATAGTATTTGTTCTTTAAAAATTTAGATCTTATTTGATTGGATGCTAAATAATTGTGTTCAATGACCATGAAGCAATTAAATATATGTTAACCAAAGAAGAGTTGAAACATCGACTACCCAAACAGATTTGCTTTTGCAGGAGTTTGACCTCAAGATTAAAGATAAGAAATGGGTCGAGAATATGTTAGAAGATCATTTGTCAAGGTTGGAAAACTCTGCTATTACAAAGAAAGAAAGAAAGAAAGAAAGAAAGAAGTGTGGTGAAAGAATACCCAGACGAGAACCTATTATCTATCAATGCAAGGCCTTGGTTTGCTGACATGGCAAGTTTTAAAGCAGAAAACATAGTACTAGAAGGATACACTTGACAGTAGAATAATTTTTGCTCAAAGTAATTCCTATTGAGTTAGTTAAAAGATGAATGGCATGTGAGGAAACGAACTAGATAATGTGGCATTGTCTTAGTTCATCATATGGAGGGCATCATAGTGGTGAACGCATAACATCTAAAATTCTTAAGTGTGGATTTTTCTAGCCTATATTGTTTATGTGAAGTTTGTAAAAATGTGTGACAACTATCAGAGAATAGATAATATTTCTAAGAAAAATGAGTGCCTCTCAATGGAATTCTTGAGGTTGAACCATTTGATTGTTGTGGCATTGATTCCCTTCATCTTATTCTAATATTGATATTCTTCTCTATGTATATTATAGGACTAAATGGGTTGAAGCAACTGCATCAAGAGCTAATGATTCCCTAACTATGACTAACCTTTTCTAATAAAATGTCTTTGATCGATTAAGGGTACCAATGGTTTTGATTAATGA
>NC_021166.2:27603104-27603681 GCF_000331145.2 Cicer arietinum
ATATTGCAGCAAATATTTAGAAAGTGTGTTGTCAACGTACAATATTAAGCATAAAGTGGTCACACCCTATCACCCTCAAACATCTGGCCAAGTTGAAGTGTCTAGTAGAAAGTCAAAAGAAATTTAGAAAAAACTATTGGTTCTTCACGAGCGGGTTGGTCAAAAAAGTTAGACGTTGCTTTATGGTCATATTGTTGGACTTTAGTCCTCTTAATCCTAATTTTGACATAATTAACAAACATAAAATGTTCATACATCATATGATAAATCTAATATTTGAATTAAGCAAGATTTCAGGAACAACAATCCAATCCTACACACTTGGAACAAATTGCTTGGAACACAAGAAATCAACAAAAGTTGATTATCCACTGAGTAAATCGATTGGGAAATCGATTGCATAACAAGGGTGTAAGGATAAGTATATGTTTATGATTGTATAACCGATTGGGAAATCGACTAACTAAATTAGAATTGAAAATTGAACAAGTCAGTGGCAACCTGATTTACAGGTTAATCGATTGACAAATCGATTGTACATATCACAAAATGAAAACTGATTGAAACTAATCGACTG
>NC_021166.2:27603734-27608656 GCF_000331145.2 Cicer arietinum
ACTATTTGTAAAATAATTTTCCCTGTGACAAACACAATCGATTGGACAATCTATTGTGTGAAATTTCAATCAAGTTAAGTTTGGTTGCAATCGATTGGGAAATCGATTGAACTAAACATCTGGTAAGAATTTTTCAGAAAACAAATACCAAATCGACTGGCACATCGACTAACATCAAAATAGCTGAGTCACTGACTTAAACACAATCGATTGGGAAATCGATTGAAATAATTTTTTGAAACACAATCGATTAGGGAATCGATTGAAACAAATGTTTTGACATCACAGTGAATTCCCAGTTTGTGGCCAAATCGACTATGCGTATTTGTGAATCGATTTATTCTGAAAAGTGCTTTTAATAAATCGATTGGTAAATCGATTAGCTTATATAGTTTCAAGATTAAAGAAAAACAAGACTCGCGATAATCGATTGGCAAATCGATTACACATGTTTTATAACTTTAATAAATCGATTGGTAAATCGATTTAGTAGTTTTTCTGAAACTATATAAACTGTCTTTCAATCTTTTTCTCTAAGAACCTTGATCATAACTTTCATAATTCTGAGAACTCAAGATAACTTCAATAACAGATCACAATACACTTTGTTAACAATCTAATATTGCTTTTTCAGATCAAGATCAAAAGATTATCCATAATCAATGAGAGAGCTGGAAAAGTGTTCTTGAGAGAAAAGACAAAGTTCTCATGAACAATCCTTGAATATCCAGATTCGTGAGAAGACACTTTGATCAAGATTGAAGACTGCTTTTTGTACTTCTTTTAATCTGTCTGTAACAATACTTTGAAACGAAACGAAAGCTAGAAATCCAGCTTGAAACTGGTGGCTACTTTCTTGGGTGAGAGGTCTCAACAAGAAAGAGTCGTACTTTGATTTTGTGTTAGACTGATGAGTGTCTACAAGGATCAAAGGGTTGATAGAAAGCCAGCTAGAAACTGGTGGCTACTTTCTTGGGTGAGAGAGCTCAACAAGAAAGAGTCGCACTGTGATTCTGTGTTAGACTGCAGAGTGTCTACAAGGATCAGAGGGTGATCAATAGGAAAGAGATCATTAAGATAGATAGGTTTCGGGGATGAAACTGGACAATATGTAATTGATTCTTTCTATTGGAGAAGAAAATCTGAAATCCGATTGGATTGTCAGGACTGGATGTAGGTTGTCTCATTGACAACTGAACCAGGATAAATTCTTGGTGCAATCTTCTCTAACCCTTAACTCCTTTAATTTTCTATCTTGCAAAATTTGTATGTGTGATTAATATTAGATGCATGTTAAACATATTCTGTATTAAGTAATATTGTTTAAACTGATAATTTGACTTGCATGCATCTTGGTTAATCTCTTATCCATCTCCTTGTAATTGCTAATCTTGTATGTCGCAATTTAATTCCGCTGTGCGTATTATTCTGATTTAATTTCTTAAAGAACTAATACATTCCGATTATTTCGAGGTCATAACAACCAACACATATCATATAGCTTTTTGTGATATCTCTTTATCAGTTAGTATATGGCCAATCTTGTCATTTACTAGTTGAATTAGAGCACAAAAAGCATTTTGGGCTATCAAATTATTGAATTTTGATTCTAAACTGGGAGGAGAAAAAGGACAACTAAAATTGAATAAGGTGGAGGAAATGCGACTAATGGCTTATGAAATGCAATGATTTACAAGCAGAGGATGAATGCATATCACGACAAAAATTTGGTTAAGAAAGAGTTTCAATCGGGGCAACATGTGTTGCTTTTCAAGTCCTCGCTAAAACTATTCCCAGGAAAGTTGAAATCAACATAGTTAAATCCCTTTGAGATAAAAGAAGTTTCACTACATGGAGCAGTTGCGCTGGTAGAGCTTGACTCAAAGAGATCGTTTAAAGTGAACGGACAAGGAGATTGTTTGGAGGAGACATTCCAAACGATCGGGTATCACATGCTCTTAGAGAACTTCAAGAGTATCAAATGTCAAGTTAATTACGACAATTAAGCATTGCATGGGAGGCAAACCATGAGACGTACATTTAGGTTTTACTGATTTCTACTTCTAGTGTTTTTTTTAATTCAAAAAATAGGGGAGAGAAATGAGTGGATGAGGTAGATTTGGATTCAAAGAAAAGCACTACAACACATTGCATTGCAATTTGAAAACCATGTGTAATTGTTGACCAGCACATAATACTAGTGGGCTCCGCAACTGCGCTAGTGTGCTTTTCCTAGCATGTCATTTTTCCATTTTGGTTTGAAGGACCACACTTTGCCCTATAATAGCATAATGCGTTGAATGGATGGAAATGGATTGTTGGACAATTAATGGTTGAGCGCAAGGAGTCCATGGTTAGCGCAATGCACCAATATGTGTTCCCTTTAAAAAAACGTAAAACTGGAACTCCATTTCAACTTCGATTTTCATCCAAAACCTTTGTAGAAAGAGTTCTTATCCTTGTTATATTTTCTGTGTGTTGCTATTCCTTACTTTCTTTTCATTCCTTTTACTCATGGTTGGGAGAGCACCCATTTGTGGCATTAATTGTAGCAAAAAAAAACGAGAGTGAGGGATAAGGGAGACTTTGATGATTACCAATTCAAATCTATTGTCCATGAGAGTATGCACTCCCTTAAACTTGCTTGAAAGATTAATCCTGATAGAGCCTTCAACTTTAGTGCACGACCCGAAAGCTAAATGTCGTGACTGGTGCACAAGCTATACTCCTAATCTGGCAAACATATCAACTAACTTAACAAATTAAGCAAATAAATAGTACCCTCTGTAACTTCAACCTTCCCAAATTTATAAAATTCCTATTTAAGTTTCAATTCAATCATAATCCAAAGAGCATAATCTATTTATTTAATACATTTCCCAAAAAGACATTCTAGACTCAAAATAGCTGTAAATTACATCACGACTCAACAAACTTTACAAAAATGGTCCTCGGTCAAAAAGGCCTACCAAAAAAATTATGATCAAGACTTGAATCTACTAACAGCTTGCTACTCAGCTGCCGGTGAATCTGAAAAAAAGTAAACAACTGAAAGGGGTAAGTCATAAAGATTTAGTGAGGAGACAACAACCACCATCATCAACTAGAAGGGAAACACCAAAATGCATGAATAATTGTTATGCAATCTTGTGGGAATTATATTAAACAATGCTACCTCAAATATATATGATTCTCAAGTATAGTAGACACATATAAAATCATTAAACTTATATTTAGCCGTTCAGATAGAAATATTTAAAAACCCATTAATAGCGAAGCGAAATCAAAATGAACAACCTTAAAATCATCATAGAAAATCAAACAAGTAAAAATACAAATTTTTGAGAACCAAGAGGCGGCTTTATCTCATTGATAGCACTTTCCTCCTCAGAGTGACCTTTCCCTTAGGGGTGGCTCCATCTAACGAATATCCCTCTCATCTCAATCCTGCAACGCACCATCACACATCAATTAGGGAGCTTATATCTCGTTCTTAGCCCTCTCCTCCTACGGATGATATTTCTCATAGGGGCAGCCCTATCTAACAGGTAACTCTCTCTAATCAAAATGAGATAACTAGGTGCACCTATCGCCGCTAACGATTTCATAATTATAACAACGATTTTCAAAACATGTTAAAAAAATCATCGCTCATTTCATCGTAACTCATGCAAAAACATATTCAAACATAACAATTCAATATTTAAATACTTTATAACTCTTAAATAAATCAAACTGCTAACATATTATATATAAAAAAGACTATGAAAATAAATAAATGACAAAATCAAGATAAATTCAAAGATTGTATTTCCCAACAATTTCAGATAAATACTTTAACATATAGAACGAGTAAAATAATAATTATAGCAAAATAAAAATATGTGACAATGATCGTCGTCTACTCACAACTATGGAGAATCGACTACGTTTGTTCTCTAACAACACCCAAAGTATTCGACAGGACCTCAGCTATCAAATCTAAGTATAAAAAATATTCTCAAGACTGTAGAAAAATTATTCTAAAGTTTAGATAACTCTAGAATAGATTCATGGGAATAGAACATATGTGATAGTGTTTCAGCAAGTATACTGAATCGTTGCTAGTAATAATTAAAACGGTAGTACCAAGTGTCGAACTCAAAGGATTGTATTTACAATAAGAAAAATGTCAGGGATAAGTGTCACTTTGAATCCATCATTGGTTTCTAATTTGATCATAGTTCCTAAATTCCTTTATTCCATGCAGCTCCTCACGCCCCTTAGACGCAACATTTGTGCTTCAAGCACACAACATCTTCTATCTGACATTTACTGCATTTGTCTCATTTTTGGAGTCCAAGTTTGGTTCCGGTGTCTCTATGAAAGTTGTAGCAATAGATCTTAGATTTCATTTGCACTTGGTTTGACTCCATTTGGATATCTACAACTCCAGCTATGGCTGAAATACTCCATATATGTCATGTTGATTTCTTACCAAAATTCAACATTTCACTAAAACAAATAAACAACGCAAAACTATAAAAAAAAAAAAATCTCTACTTAATCAAGGAAATAAGAATATAAACATTTTATTAATTCCAAGAACTAAAATCAACAAAATATATCAAATAACTCCTTAAATTAACTAATGATTAAAGATAAATAACAATAAAAACAATGAAAAATATGCATATGATGAAGATTTATCACTCCGCTATAATGTTGGTTGATAATAATGAGAAAGAAACCTACAACTGAGATGAATTACAATGAAGTTTTAGTAACTCTTGGCTAAGTAGATATCTAGTCGATACCTTACCTTGCCAACCACCATTTCCTGATATTGATAGACCTGACTTCCCTCAACCTTGAGGTTAAGGCTTGGTCTATCTTTTTCCATCACATGGTGGAATCTTGGTCGAACTACTGAAAGATTAGAA
>NC_021166.2:27608670-27610574 GCF_000331145.2 Cicer arietinum
TGAATAGGAACCCTATTAATCTAGGACAAATTATCTCATATAACATTATCAAGTTGGCAAATGACGACAAATTGGTGTTGGGGCATGCTTCAATCATTCACATGTTGTGTTTGGCACAAGGGGTTGAGAGTGATCCAAATAATGGTAAACTAACTCCTCACAAACCTATCAACATGAGATGGTTTGAGAATTAGCGCAAGAAGATTGACATGGCTCTTGCTGCTGGACCCTCTCGGGAATACCTCCCTATTTGAGATGTGAGATGAGAGAACCATTGAGCACATATTTCGAACGATAATGTTATGTGACATGCACGGTTGATACTCATACAAAGGTTTGCCACTAGCTTGGTTGCAAACCAACATGAATAGGTGGCATATGCTCAGAGGCAAGACCTCTAATGTCTTGGGAACAAACTTAAACTTTTATTTTAACCAATTTCATGAATAAGGCAAGACCTCTATTTTAATTTGATGTTACAGTGAAGTGTATTGATTTTCCTTGATTTTTACCATATAATGTGATGTTTTTCCTTGAAAAATGTTTGTATAATGATACAGTTTATTGATGATTAATTGCGTGTTCCTTTTATTTATATTATACTATCAACATGATTTCAAAACTCACCTCCTTCGTTGTTTGTGTTTGATTGGTTTGGCCATGCGTTTGCAAAATTGCAGTTATTATAGGTTAATGAGTCTTGAAGTTCAAGTTTGGGAGAAACCCCGCTCTGATAGGTGATACCGGGAATTAAGAGTTGTAATGTGTATTTTACTTATGTTATTACAAATGATTTTTTATATGAAAACCTTAGTACGAGTAAGTCTTGGGAATTAAATCAAGAAATTCTAGTTAAATCAAGTTCATTGATATTGTAGTGTTTTAATTGAGGAATAAAATTGAATTGTTACATGTGTATTTAGAGAAATGTGATATCCTAAATTAGATATAAAAGTTTTTATTCTCTTTAATAGATTTTCTTTATCCGAGTTTTCTTCAAATAATTTAGTATAAATTATTATAAATGTTATTTTGGGGTTTAGGGTGTCACAGTGCAAAAGCTTAAGTGTGGGAGAATTTATCAACATATTTTTATACACTATTTATAGCTTGTATTTTGTAGTTTTTAATGTTTATTTTTTTTAATAGTTACTTTTTACCATATTTACCATCTTTATATTGTAATTAGATTTTAGTCATTATCTTAAGTAATTTTCAGTTCGTACTAGCCTCTTGACACTCTCTCCTTCTACATACCATGACATGGGTCACTACGCCAAAAATGACATTTAACAGCGCCCATTTTACAGCGCTTGCTAAACACAAGCGCTGTTGTAATTATATTTTAAAAATAACGGAACCTTTTACAGCGCTTTTGATGACAAGCGCTGTAAAACAAGCACTGTAGTAGGTCATATAACGTTTGCGCATCACGTTATAAGGCTTTTACAGCGCTTGTCAAAAAAGCGCTGTAAAAGGAAGCGCTTTCGCGTATCAGTTACAACGTTTTTTTCAGAAGCTGCTGTAAACACATGCGCTTCCAAATATTTGAACTACCTAATACAACGCTTTTTTCACAAGCGCTGTAAAATACATGCGCTTTCATTGAATTTAACTACCTATTACAGCGCTTTTTTCACAAGCGTTGTAAAATACATCTTTAAAATAATTATATACGTTGGAAACCCTCATATCCTCTACATCTTTCAAATAATTATATACGTTGGGAACCCTAATGTCCTCTACGTACTGTGCGGCCATCTACGTTGTCTAAGGTATTTTTTACACATGATCTGTTATATTTTGTTACATATATATTAAGTCTACTAAATATTGTTATATATATATATATATATTAAATCTCTTTTACACATGATCTGTTATGTTTTGAAATTGTCAAAAAC
>NC_021166.2:27616657-27630595 GCF_000331145.2 Cicer arietinum
AAATTAATTATTTGAAATGAAAGGTGCTTTTTAGCTTTTTATGGCACTTTTTTTAAAAAGCGCTGTCTTTTATCATTGTACCCAAAATTATTTTTGATCCAAAATCACTTCACAATCAGTAGAACAGAACATATTATAGACAATCAGTTCACACAATCAATAGAACATAAATCAGAACTCTGTAACTTTTTTAACATATATGTAACTCTGTAATTTACAACCTAAGTAACTACATTCAGATACATATATACAACCTAATTTACAACCTAATTACCTACATTCAGATACGTATATATATATAACCTAATTTACAACCTAAACTACATTCAGATCCATATGCATGTTCATATATTGTGTCCTATGATCATTTACATATAATAACTAACAGAATATACATTATATGCACTAGCTACCATATAATATTCAGATCCCTTGCCCAGCAGCAAGCTATTTCCCAGAAAATCAAATAATTTTCATGTCAAGCACGTACTGACACCATTCTTCCTTTAATTCCATCAGATCTTCCTCAGAATATGATGGACTGGAATTGGCAAAGTACTGCAATATAAAAATTGAACATATTATATTAAGTTAGTATCAAATATATAGATAATTTATATATGAAAATCATATAATGCAAATACCGTACCGTTTCTGGGATAATAGTTTTATTCTTCTCAACAATCTCCTTCATGAATCTCAATATGTAGTACCCACAGTCGATGTTATTTGTTTGACGAGGGCACTTTATTGAGATCCATGTAATGTTATTCGACTTCTGCTTCGACACTTTAGCACCTCTTTGAGCTCGATAAACTTTTAAGGCACTATCGAATGAATAAATGTGATTATTAGAGCATGAATATTTATATATATATATATATATAAATATTTATGCTCTAATAATCACATTTATTCATTCGATAGTGCCTTAAAAGTTTATCGAGCTCAAAGAGGTGCTAAAGTGTCGAAGCAGAAGTCTAATAACATTACATGGATCTCAATAAAGTGCCCTCGTCAAACAAATAACATCGACTGTGGGTACTACGTATTGAGATTCATGAAGGAGATTGTTGAGAAGAATAAAACTATTATCCCAGAAACGGTACGGTATTTGCATTATATGATTTTCATATATAAATTATCTATATATTTGATACTAACTTAATATAATATGTTCAATTTTTATATTGCAGTACTTTGACAATTCCAGTCCATCATATTCTAAGGAAGATCTGATGGAATTAAAGGAAGACTGGTGTCAGTATGTGCTTGACATGCAAATTATTTGATTTTCTGGGAAATCGCTTGCTGCTGGGCAAGGGATCTGAATATTATATGATAGCTAGTGCATATAATGTATATTCTGTTAGTTATTATATGTAAATGATCATAGGACACAATATATGCATATAATGGATCTGTTAGTTATTATATAATGGATCTGAATGTAGGTAATTAGGTTGTAAATTAGGTTGTATATATGTTATATATGTATCTGAAGGTTGTAAATTAGGTTGTATATATGTATCTGAATGTAGTTAATTAGGTTGTAAATTACAGAGTTACATATATGTTAATAAAGTTACAGAGTTCTGATTTTTGTTCTACTGATTGTGTGAACTGCTTATGGTATTTGAATATGTTTTGTTGTTGTGTGCACTGATTGTGAAGTGATTTTGGATCAAAATAATTTTGGATCAAAATAATTTTGGATACAAAGATAAAAGACAACACTTTTTAAAAAAAATGCCATAAAAAGCTAAAAAGCGCTTTTCATTTCAAATAATTAATTTACAGCGTTTAAAAAAAAAAAACACACACACACACACATTTTACAGCGCTTTTTTTAAAAAGCGCTGTAAAATGTTGTTGTAAAGCGCTTTAATGGTGCACATTTTACAGCGCTTTCGTGAGAAAGCGCTGTAAAATGTACAACAAAAGCGCTGTAAAATGCACACCCATATATGAAATTATGGATGGGCATTTTACAGCCCTTTCTCAAGAAAGCGCTGTAAAATGCAGACCTATAATATGAAAATTATGGGTGTGCATTTTACAGCGCTTGTGTTAAAAAGCGCTCTAAAAGCAGACCCATGACTCATATAATGGGGTGCATATGACAGCGCTTTTTTGAAGAAGCGCTGTAAAATGTGCATAACAAGCGCGCGTTATATTTACATGTTTTATAGCGCTTTTTTAAAAGTGATGTTGTATCATTTACAGCGCTCGATTCCACAGCGCTTATTTTTTTGAAAAAGCGATGTAAATGGCTTAAAAAAAGCGCTGTAAAATGCGTTTTTTCGTGTAGTGGGTTGTGGTTGTCCAATTGAGGTGATCTAGGATACGTTGAAAAGTTGCGAAGCAAAGCTACAACTTTTATGTTGGAGGCAAAGTATGTTTTGAATGTCTTGATGATCAAAAAGGATGATTAAAGAAACTGATGATTTGAATATGGGATTTGGATCATTTATCATGTGATTAGTTATTATTGGATTATTAAAAATCATTAGAGCCCACTTTGATACAAATTGATTTTGGGTTAAGCTCCTTAGATTAATTTAGGTTATTATAAATAATTATATGAGAGGCTTTGGATATAATTTGTCATATTTTGCAAACTCTAGAATTGTGTTTTGTGCTCTAATCCTCCATGGAACGTTAAAAGTATTTATCAATTTATTGGTTAAGGATACTTTGTTAGATTCTTTAGGTTTGATTCTTAATGCAGTTTCATTTTATGCTTTTATATCTTTTATGTTAATTTCTCATCTCTACACAACCTTTGTGTATGGACTCGATTTATGTTCTGATGCTTAATCATGTCGATTTCAATTTATACCTTTGATTGAGATTATTTGAAATAGATTGAATGTTTGTTTTGGTTAGTTCAAGTAGGAATTGATAGAATATGAAACTCTTAGTTATTAGTTTGGTTGAATTTGGTTATGTGACGCTTGTTTACTACCATCATTAATCAAAAATTGTGATGCTTGATCCAGTGGGAATTCGAATAAATTAAATGATATTTGTTTGATTAGTTTTATGACTAAACAAGAATTAATAGAAACATAGAGCAGATGTTTATTTATAACATGTGATAGAATCCCGACAAAGAATTCTTGAAATCAATTGATTGAATGTTTCGATTAATTGATAATTCTCTATAGTAACTCAAATAGTTTTCAAACTAAAAACCTCTTTTTATTTATTTCGTTGCAAATTATTAATTTTGATTATTGTTATATTTAAGAATTTCGTAAAACCACTAAAGTTTAATTATCTTATCGACTACATTACCCTTTTTAACATATTTTGACTACGTACGACTTCAAATCAATCATAATAGTATACATGTGAAAGACTTATTTGAGACCTCACGTCAAAATCCACCATAAATTTTTGAAAGAAAATAAATAAATAAAGAGAAAATAATTTAAATACATACCGTTGGTTCACTCATACCTTTAAACCAACTTTTCACTTAACAAATTCATTTTCCCATATTGGTTGCACCACTCATTTATCAACATTTAAAAAAAAAAAAAATATTAGATTGGAGAAAACGTAACATGTAAAACAAAACTCGTACATATGAATCAAGAATAAATAGAAATTGAATTGTAGATAGATGCACAGTTACATTATAATTGTGGAAAAAGGAGACTTTCTGAATCAATTTCACTCTTGCTCTTGTTTAGCATACAATATATCAACAGCTTGCTGAAGAAAAGTTTTTTCATCAAATGCCAAACATTCTTATCACGACGAAAGGCTAAAAAGAGAGAACAAATAGAAACTTTCAAATGATTTTATCGTAGTTGGAATGAACAGAAAAAAGGAACAAATTAAATAATTCAGATCTAGAAGAAAAATATGTTACCTCAAAGACAAGAAAAACTTGTAGAAAAGGCCTCGTGTTCTCTATCTTTGTGGCGGAAACTGGACTGTTTGTCTCACAAATCAAAATTTGACACGTGGAGGATTTTGAAATAATGTTTGAGAAGGAAAAATTGATTTGGTCTGAAAGATTTAATTTTTCAGCACGCATGCTTTGACGTAAAATACCTTTGAAAGCGTTTACATCGTTACCTCCTGAAAATTAACCAAATTAACAATATGTAGATTTAGAACAGTTAGATTGAGAACTTCGTAAATGAAACTAATACAATCAATGAGAAAAAGAAAAAAAAAATGTACTAATGGTATAAATCAATTTTAATTATCAGCTAATAATAACTATTGATTTTATTATCTTATTACATAATTGTAACTTTCATCAATTAATAATCATACATTTAACAACTCATGTTAGGTGTTAGGATTAAACTGATTATCCATATCAATTAAACTCTAACTCAATTTTTTTTTTTTTTAGAAATTATAAAATTATGTTTTTTCTTTTAATAAACTATATAAGTTTATCTTTAGTTTCGCGTTAAGAGCTGCTATAATTTATTCTAGAAATATAAAATTGATGTTGATATTTATAATTGCTCTTGAGTATAACTGATTTTGTTTGAAGGACTCTAACTTAAAATTAAAAGTTGTAGTTTTTAAGTCTAAATATGGTATTTTTAACTTATTTTTAATAAAATAAATTTTTATCACCGCTAAGCTATAAGTTGTGTTTTGAAATTTTGTTTGTACTTTTTATTACCACTCCTAAAAGCCGATGAAGAAAAAAAACTAATGTATATAAACTATAGTTAAAAAGAAAGAAAAAAATGGAGTAAACCCCCAAAATTGCTTCTGACTCTATAGGCACTTTCAATTTAGTTTATGAGATTATCAATATTTTAACAATAATGCTACCAACACCCTCCAAATTGCTATTTACACCCCTCAAAATGAAGAAAAAAATCAAAATGCTCAAAATGCCTCTGTCATCAATATTACACATTTATTATCCCATAACTCACATTTATCAATTTTCATCACACCTCATAACTCACATACAAAAATCATCATACCTGACTAACCAATACTCAAAATCATTAAAAAGTTACATCACTCACTCATAACCTACAACACATCAGTTTGATCATCACATTGTAGTTAAAACTACATAAAAGGGTATGTTTGTTGCTCTGTATTTTGGTTCGTATTTTTTTTGTAAATCTGGGGATTTTACGTGAACTCAGTTCACGTACGTTTTGGAGTTACGTGAACTTAGTTCACGTATGTTTTAAAAAAATTAAAAATCTCAGACTCTACGCAATCTGAATTCACGTACCCCTACGTGAACTCATATTGTGTAGTCAATGGAGTTTGAAACTTTAATCCTCATATGGTACGCAATCTGAATTCACGTACACCTACGTGAACTAAGATTGCGTAATCGTTGAATGTTGAATAATAAGCCATGTACGTGATATGAAATTGCGTACTCAACAGAAGTTTGAAAAATAAGTTATGTACGTGAACTGTAATTCACGTAAGTTTACGTGAACTCAGTTCACATACGTTTACTAGATCTCAGATCACGTAAACGTACGTGAACTCAGTTCACATAAACTTACGTGAATTGTAGTTCACGTACATGTTATTAAAAAAATTGAAAATTTAGTTTTCCTTTGTTCTGGATATAGATAAATGAACCAAGGGGAAGACAATTAGTGATGAAATGTATGAAGGTTTGGAACCTGATTTTGAGGATATGAATGACTGTTTGGAACGTGATTTCGATGAAATGTATGATGATTTTGATGCAATGAATGACGCTATGAACAAGGGAGGTGAAGATGTTATGGTTGATTTGACTGATGTATTTAGCATCGGCATGATGTTTGATACGCGAGATGATTTATTAAAATGGGCTAGAAATGTTGGAAGGGAAAATGGAGTTGTCGTTGTTATTTTTAGATCTGAAAATGCGACAGCACGACCAAGAACAAAGACAAAATTAATTCTTGGTTGTGAAAGAAGCGGTAAATATAGACCTTGGAAGAATCCTAAACCGACGAGGAGTACTTGGAGTAGAGAATGTGAATGTCCTTTTAGATTGATAGGTACACCATCAAATGTTGGTGATGGATGGTATCTGCATGTAATATGCGGTGTCCATAACCATGAATTGGCCAAAAAACTGACTGGTCATGCTTTCATAGGCCGATTGTCTCAAGAAGAGAAAGTTGTACTTGGCGATATGACGAAAAATATGATCAAACCAAGAAACATATTGATGACAATAAAGGATCATAATGTTACAAGTTTGACAACAATAAAACAAGTTTACAATGCACGTCAAGCATATCATTCATCACTTAGAGGTAATAGAACAAAAATGCAACATCTTTTGACATTGATGGAACGCGACAAATATGTCTATCGATATAGGAAGGTAGAGGGTTCAAATGAGTTGAGGGATATCTTTTGGACTCATCCAGACGCTATCAGTCTTGTAAATAATTTTCACATAATATTGATTTTGGATAGCACATACAAGACATGTAGGTATCGGATGCCATTACTTGAAATTATTGGTGTTACATCTACAGAAATGACATTTTGTGTGGGATTTGCGTATCTACAGTCTGAGCGTGTTGATAATTTTACATGGGCACCACAAATGTTGAAAGAACAGATTACAGGTGGTGAAGTTGAAGTAATTGTTACTGATAGAGATCTTGCTTTGATGAACGCAATTGAATGTGTTTTTCCAAAGGCGGTCAATTTATTATGCTTGTTTCATGTATGCAAAAATGTGAAAGCGAAGTGCAAGATGACTGTTTTTCCAAAAAAGAAGCAGGTGCAAATAATGGAGGCATGGGAGGCTCTTGTTTACAGTTATGATGAGACTCAATACTACATGAATTTGGCTAACTTTGAAGGAATTTGTAGTAGCTCTTCTATCTTTAATGATTATGTACATGACCAGTGGTTAATTCCTCACAAGGAAAGATTTGTTGAGGCGTGGACAAATAGAGTTATGCATTTTGGGAACACTACAACACAAAGGGTTGAGTCGGCGCACTGGAGTTTGAAACAGATATTACAAGATAGCATTGGTGATATATGCAGTGTTTGGGAAACCATCAATAGCATGATTGCATTACAACACAGTGAGATAATATCATTATTTGAAAAGAGCATAATTCAGAAGGTCTATCAACATAGTAACAGATTGTATGCCAATTTGAGTGGTGTTGTGTCAAAAAATGCAATAGATCACATTACGGCAGAGTTTGATCGCAGGAAGTATGTAGGTATAGATAAGTCTGAATGTCGCTGCACAATTAGGAGAACACATGGTCTACCTTAGACATGTGAGATAGCCAGATATAGTATGATCCCTCGTTCTATTCCGTTAGATGTTATTCATGTTTGGTGGACTAAATTAACTTTTCATGATGATGGATTAGGTAAACCTTCAAAATTATCTGTGAAACATGAAATAGAAGTGATAGTGAAAAAGTTTGATGAACTTGATGTACCTGGAAAAATTGCACTGAAAGGTAAATTACGTGAGATTGCGTATCCATCGACTACGTCGATATGTCCACCTGTTGACAAGGTTAAAACAAAGGGTGCACCGAAAAAAGGCAAAAGTAAGATATCAAAAAGAGATAAATCAACCAAGCGTGATCCATCTTGGTAGAAATATGTGGATGCAAGTGTTCGATGCAGTGGCACAAATGCATGTAGTAATGTAACTTTTAATAAAGTACAACAATCTCGACCATCAGTAACAAAGCTCACACCTCGACCATCAGTCAGCAAAGTTCAACAACCGAGAGTTCTTATCTTCAAAGAATGGTTGTCGGTTGAAATTCACAAATTCATAGGTGGGAATATGTGGATGCAAGTGTTCGATGCAGTGGCACAAATGCATGTAGTACTGTAACTTCTAATAAAGTACAACAACCTCGACCATCAGTAACAAAGCTCACACCTCGACCATCAGTCAGCAAAGTTCAACAACCGAGAGTTCTTATCTTCAAAGAATGGTTGTCGGTTGAAATTCACAAATTCATAGATGACATTATTGACGTAGGCGAGGATGGTAATTATGGATATCGTGCAGTTGCAGCTTTACTTGGAATGAGTGAGAATTTTTGGGCATTCATTCGTCAAGAGTGTGTCGTAGAGCTTCAAGAATTCATGTCTTATTACAAGATAATATATGGTGGACAAATTTTTGTTCAACAACTTATACACAATGTATATGTTGAACATGTTGCAACTTTGGATAATTGGATTATACTTCCAGAAATGAGATATGTGATTGCTTCGAAATTTAACTTGGTTTTCGTCGCATTATCACTTACCCAATCAGAAACATTTTTTCCACTTAGAAGTCCACCACCAACACCTAAGTCCACCACTAACACCTATTTCAGATCATCGTATGATAGTTATTGCATTTGTTAATTATTGTCATTTTGTGCAGGTATTTAATTTTTCACTTAGATAGTTATTCCCATTTTATGCATTTGTTAACCTTTAATGTCATTTTTAATAAATTATAAATTTATTATTTTAACAGGTTTATTTAAAGCCAAATTCTCCTATACCACCACCAAGTAATTTGTGGAGAAAATATTGCACAGAAGAAGCACGTCAATGGGAATTTATTTACAATGATCACATTCAACATTGGCTGAAGATATTTCCATGTAGTATAGATGAATATGTTGTAAACTGAAAATATTTCCATTCAATATGTATAGATGAATATGTTGTAAACTAGATGGATTTGTTACAATGAATATGTTACAATGAATATGTTGTAAAATGAAAATATTTTCATGCAAAAGCACGCAAAACTAAAATATCCGAAATATATCAGATTCGAAAGTACCCAAAATATCCAAAAGTACACAAAACTAAAATATCCAAAATATATCAGATTCGAAAGTACCCAAAATATCCAAAAGTACACAAAACTAAAATATCCAAAATATATCAGATTCGAAAGTACCCAAAATATCCAAAAGTACACAAAACTAAAATATCCAAAATATATCAGATTCGAAAGTACCCAAAATATCCAAAAGTACACAAAACTAAAATATCCAAAATATATCAGATTCGAAAGTACCCAAAATATCCAAAAGTACACAAAACTAAAATATCCAAAATATATCAGATTCGAAAGTACCCAAAATATCCAAAAGTACACAAAACTAAAATATCCAAAATATATCAGATTCGAAAGTACCCAAAATATCCAAAAGTACACAAAACTAAAATATCCAAAATATATCAGATTCGAAAGTACCCAAAATATCCAAAAGTACACAAAACTAAAATATCCAAAATATATCAGATTCGAAAGTACCCAAAATATCCAAAAGTACACAAAACTAAAATATCCAAAATATATCAGATTCGAAAGTACCCAAAATATCCAAAAGTACACAAAACTAAAATATCCAAAATATATCAGATTCGAAAGTACCCAAAATATCCAAAAGTACACAAAACTAAAATATCCAAAATATATCAGATTCGAAAGTACCCAAAATATCCAAAAGTACACAAAACTAAAATATCCAAAATATATCAGATTCGAAAGTACCCAAAATATCCAAAAGTACACAAAACTAAAATATCCAAAATATATCAGATTCGAAAGTACCCAAAATATCCAAAAGTACACAAAACTAAAATATCCAAAATATATCAGATTCGAAAGTACCCAAAATATCCAAAAGTACACAAAACTAAAATATCCAAAATATATCAGATTCGAAAGTACCCAAAATATCCAAAAGTACACAAAACTAAAATATCCAAAATATATCAGATTCGAAAGTACCCAAAATATCCAAAAGTACACAAAACTAAAATATCCAAAATATATCAGATTCGAAAGTACCCAAAATATCCAAAAGTACACAAAACTAAAATATCCAAAATATATCAGATTCGAAAGTACCCAAAATATCCAAAAGTACACAAAACTAAAATATCCAAAATATATCAGATTCGAAAGTACCCAAAATATCCAAAAGTACACAAAACTAAAATATCCAAAATATATCAGATTCGAAAGTACCCAAAATATCCAAAAGTACACAAAACTAAAATATCCAAAATATATCAGATTCGAAAGTACCCAAAATATCCAAAAGTACACAAAACTAAAATATCCAAAATATATCAGATTCGAAAGTACCCAAAATATCCAAAAGTACACAAAACTAAAATATCCAAAATATATCAGATTCGAAAGTACCCAAAATATCCAAAAGTACACAAAACTAAAATATCCAAAATATATCAGATTCGAAAGTAATATTGATTTTGGATAGCACATACAAGACATGTAGGTATCGGATGCCATTACTTGAAATTATTGGTGTTACATCTACAGAAATGACATTTTGTGTTGGATTTGCGTATCTACAGTCTGAGCGTGTTGATAATTTTACATGGGCACTACAAATGTTGAAAGAACAGATTACAGGTGGTGAAGTTGAAGTAATTGTTACTGATAGAGATCTTGCTTTAATGAACGCTGTTGAATGTGTTTTTCCAAAGGCAGTCAATTTATTATGTCTGTTTCATGTATGCAAAAATGTGAAAGCAAAGTGCAAGATGACTGTTTTTCCAAAAAAGAAGCAGGTGCAAATAATGGAGGCATGGGAGGCTCTTGTTTACAGTTATGATGAGACTCAGTACTACATGAATTTGGCTAACTTTGAAGGAATTTGTAGTAGCTCTTCTATCTTTAATGATTATGTACATGACCAGTGGTTAATTCCTCACAAGGAAAGATTTGTTGAGGCGTGGACTAATAGAGTTATGCATTTTGGGAACACTACAACACAAAGGGTTGAGTCGGCGCACTGGAGTTTGAAACGGATATTACAAGATAGCATTGGTGATATATGCAGTGTTTGGGAAACCATCAATAGCATGATTGTATTACAACACAGTGAGATAATAGCATCATTTGAAAAGAGCATAATTCAGAAGGTCCATCGACATAGTAACAGATTGTATGCCAATTTGCGTGGTGTTGTGTCAAAAAATGCAATAGACCACATTGCAGCAGAGTTTGATCGCGTGAAGTATGTAGGTATAGATAAGTCTGAATGTCGCTGCACAATTAGGAGAACACATGGTCTACCTTGTGCATGTGAGATAGCCAGGTATAGTATGATCCCTCGTTCTATTCCGTTAGATGTTATTCATGTTTGGTGGACTAAATTAACTTTTCATGATGATGGATTAGGTAAACCTTCAAAATTATCTGTGAAACATGAAATAGAAGTGATAGTGAAAAAGTTTGATGAACTTGATGTACCTGGAAAAATTGCACTGAAAGGTAAATTACGTGAGATTGCGTATCCATCGACTACGTCGATATGTCCACCTGTTGACAAGCAGAATTATCTGTGAAACATGAAATAGAAGTGATAGTGAAAAAGTTTGATGAACTTGATGTACCTGGAAAAATTGCACTGGAAGGTAAATTACGTGAGATTGCGCATCCATCGACTACGTCGATGTGTCCACCTGTTGACAAGGTTAAAACAAAGGGTGCACCGAAAAAAGGCAAAAGTAAGATATCAAAAAGAGATAAATCAACCAAGCGTGATCCATCTTGGTGGGAATATGTGGATGCAAGTGTTCGATGCAGTGGCACAAATGCATGTAGTACTGTAACTTCTAATAAAGTACAACAACCTCGACCATCAGTAACAAAGCTCACACCTCGACCCTTTACTTGGAATGAGTGAGAATTTTTGGGCATTCATTCGTCAAGAGTGTGTCGTAGAGCTTCAAGAATTCATGTCTTATTACAAGATAATATATGGTGGACAAATTTTTGTTCAACAACTTATACACAATGTATATGTTGAACATGTTGCAACTTTGGATAATTGGATTATACTTCCAGAAATGAGATATGTGATTGCTTCGAAATTTAACTTGGTTTTCGTCGCATTATCACTTACCCAATCAGAAACATTTTTTCCACTTAGAAGTCCACCACCAACACCTAAGTCCACCACTAACACCTATTTCAGATCATCGTATGATAGTTATTGCATTTGTTAATTATTGTCATTTTGTGCAGGTATTTAATTTTTCACTTAGATAGTTATTCCCATTTTATGCATTTGTTAACCTTTAATGTCATTTTTAATAAATTATAAATTTATTATTTTAACAGGTTTATTTAAAGCCAAATTCTCTTATACCACCACCAAGTAATTTGTGGAGAAAATATTGCACAGAAGAAGCACGTCAATGGGAATTTATTTACAATGATCACATTCAACATTGGTTGAAGATATTTCCATGCAGTATAGATGAATATGTTGTAAACTGAAAATATTTCCATTCAATATGTATAGATGAATACGTTGTAAACTAGATGGATATGTTACAATGAATATTTTGTAAAATGAAAATATTTCCATGTAATATAGATCAATATGTCACAATGAATATGTTGTAAATTGAAAATTAAACTAGATGAATATCCAACATATCCAAAAGTACACAAAACTAAAATATCCAAAATATATCAGATTCGAATATGATCTGATCTTTTTAAATGTAAAAATATTAGAATTTTTGTTTTCGAATAAATTCAGAATTTTTTTAGGACATTACTCAAATTAAAGATCTTATCGAAAACTTACAGCAGCTTGCCAAACAAAAGCTAATAGAAAAAATAGTAAGGGTATTACTGGCATAAAATCTACAATTGGATTCAAAAAAGCGTAGGCTTCAGGTAATTTTGTCAATAAAAAACTACTTGAATAAAGGGCAGAATCAATACAAATACAGACCGAGCTAAAGATATTAAACATAACAACAATGTACCCATAATATCCAAAATTAAAGTATCCAAAATACCTAAAAGTACCCAAATATTACATATCAATTACAAAAATACCATGTTCCAAAATATTATAAATAAATCATAAGTCCTTCTATTTCTTCTACGATATGGTATTGTGTTCGTCCAATCTCTACCACCACCCCTCTGACTTCGCAGCATCAAAATTAACTCATTAATGAGTGGCATGCCATCAGGTAATATCAGTTGCCGACCAATCAGCTCTTCAGCAATTTGTATTGCTCGACGCTGTAATAAAAAATAAATTAAATATCAATAATGAATTAAATTAATTAAAAATAAGTATCAATAATACAAAAAAAAAAATAACAATATTAATATACCGTTATGTCAACTGTGTCATCAGCAGGATCGCCGCCATCAGATGCATGAGTGGCATGATCAGTAGGCTCTGCATCAGCTTCATGGTCTGGTCCTCTACGAAAGATGTATGGATGAGAACTTCTTCGAAAACCAGTCCATATAATCATTCGAGCAGACTACATGTCCCTACACAACTGTGCCAACATCCACTACATGCACAACATATTGCGTAAACATAATGTCCATCTCATCTGGTGTGGTCGTTTGACCCACTATCTCTAACGGTGAGCCAAGAATGGTTTGGACATGACCATATTGCCGCAATACTCTGTCTGGCAGATGAGCATACATCTTCGGACCCCAACGTATCCACCCTCGAAATAAAGATACATCTTCAAAAGGCCGCTTCAGTCGATGGTCCTCATATGGTGTCCAACAGACCTCATCAACATCAATCTCATCAAGAGCTTTCCTAAATGGAAGAACCAAACCCTTATCCCTTTTAGGCTTCCATTTAAGTGCTCTAGGATAGTCTTCAACATAACTAGCAGAAAGTCTACAACAATCTCCACATAATGTAGGAAAATGCTCATAGACCCATGCCTGCACATATATAATAACATATCATTAGTTTAGAATCATTAATAATAAAAAATATAAACACAATAAACAATCATACAATTTACTTGTAAAAGTGTCAGATACTCTGAAACAGTTCTGGTTTGATGCATGCTGGCTTCTCGAAGATTGTCATAAAGATAAGCAAGAGCAGCTGCACCCCATGCATATCCCCCGCAAGAATTAAGGTC
>NC_021166.2:27630668-27687442 GCF_000331145.2 Cicer arietinum
AATCATTAATAATAAAAATTATAAACACAATAAACAATCATACAGTTTACCTGTAAAAGTGTCAGATACTCTGAAACAGTTCTGGTTTGATGCATGCTGGCTTCTCGAAGATTGTCATAAAGATAAGCAAGAGCAGCTGCACCCCATGCATATCCCCCGCAAGAATTAAGGTCTCGGAAGCACTCAAGATAGGCAACACTAACTGCGTAGGCACTCTTATCGCTGAAGAGTGTGCAACCGACCAAAAACAACATAAATGCTCTCACAGCCATCTACCAACGCTGCTCACGACAACGCTGATGGTATACGTCAAGTAACCAACTATACCTAACTGTGGTTGTCCGCGTCACATTAAATTCAACATAAGCAACACCGTGACTAACTCCAAGAAGCTCTGCCAATATATCTGCACCTTCATCCTTGTTAAATACATTAACACTGAAGAATGCACCGGTAATGGGAATATGCAACAAAGATGACACGTCGTCCAAAGTAATCGTCATTTCACCAATAGGGAGATGAAAGCTACTGGTGTCACGATGCCACCTCTCTACGAATGCAGAAATGATCCATTTGTCGATCATTTCATAGCTGCATTTTAGTAACGAATACAATCCTGAGCTTTTAACCAGTTGCTCAATCTCTTCGTCTTCAATAACAACTTCTTTTAATTTTTTCCCATTGCTGAACACCCTTAATTCTCCCCGATCTTGAAATTATTTAAGCGAAAAATATATGTTAAACATAAATGTTAAAAAATATAATTTAACTTAATTTGATTGAGAAAATTATCTCGCCATCCCAGAGCCGAGTTGCAACATGGTCGCAAAATGTCCTAAGGACAGAACTATCAACCGGACCACCAGGATATCCAACATCCTGTGGAGGTTCATCTATATCAGCTGTTTGGGGTTCAGGTTGTGATTCTTCCTGTTGCCGCTGTACTCGTCGTCGTTGTGCATATATGTTAAACATAAATGTTAAAAAATATAATTTAACTTAATTTGATTGAGAAAATTACCTCGCCATCCCAGAGTCGAGTCGCAACATGATCGCCAAATGTCCTAAGGACAGAACTATCAACCGGACCACCAGGATATCCAACATCCTGTGGAGGTTCATCTATATCAGCTGTTTGGGGTTCAGGTTGTGATTCTTCCTGTTGCCGCTGTACTCGTCGTCGTTGTGCCCTTGCAGAAGCAGTTGGCCTAATACGATGATCGTCTGCATTAGACTCTGCATTAGAAGTGCCCTCGTTAAGTATAACACGACCCTCTCTGTCAGTAAACATAGTGCGCACCATATCTGCAAAACGAAAATCATTTAAAAAAAATGTAAACAGTAAAGCATATGTGAACTTAGTTGAAGTTTAGGGTTTAGGGGTAAGGGCTTAGGGTTCAAAAATCCAGAAATTACGTGAACTCAGTTCACGCACGTGAACTGAATGCCAAACCTTACGTGAACTCAGTTCACGTATGTGAACGTGAACTGAATTCCTTTATTTACGTGAACTCAATTCACGTAAAGGTATGTAATTTTAATTCACGTACACATATATGAACTGAGTTCACGTAAGGTTTGGATTTTGAAAAAAATTTCACGTACGTGAACTGAGTTCACGTACGTTTCTGGGTTTTTGAGAACTAGTTTGCGTACGTGAACTGAGTTCACGTACGTTTTTGGGTTTAGGGCAATGAAGGTTGTCTTCTTCATCAAAAATGGAAACTACTTTCCTTCAATTTTCAGGCATTGTATTCTTAAATAGATAAAACAAAATAACATAACACAACAAAAACAAATAATGATTGTTACTTACTTGATTCACAACAATGATAATAACTTGGTGAACTTGGTTGATGATGATTGATGTTTGATGAAAATGGTGGATGATGATTGATGAAAATGGTGGATGATGATTGATGATGAATATAGAATGATGATAGAATGAACAACAATGAAAATATAGAATGTAGAATGAAGAGGAAGAAGATGTTATGAAGAAGTAATGTTATGAAGAAGATGAAATAAAGGGAAGGGCATTTTGGGCATTTAAATTTTTTTTAAATTTTGAGGGATGTGAATAGCAATTTGGGGGGTGTTGGTAGTAATATTGATATTTTAATTTGGTTGACAATCAAAATGGTCCTTGAGAGAACTAACTGGTCATCTCCTTATTATATATTGTGTAAACTTTCTCTGAAAACCTTTTAGGCTTTTGACTAAAGATATAAATTAGGGCAAGTGTTTTTAACAATTTGACTTTGACTTTGATTTGGAGTTTGTATCAAACAATTTGGATATGTTTTGATTGCTTTTTAGTTTTTATTTTTGGTGTGGAACTTGTGCTAAACTTCAATTATTTTAGTTTGGTTAGAATTTTTAAAAACTTGGGTTATATAAGTTTTGTTTGTGAATATGTATTGAAAGTTTTGAAATTTTAATATAACTTTTTAGACATTTTATCGTGTTCTAACCTATCAACCCAACAGAGAATGTTATAAAAAAGAGACTAATGGTGAATATTCCACTTAGCGAATAAATCATCAACATTAACATAGTTCAACTACGATCATTATTCATTAACGAATTTGGAAACGATTTTGAGAGTGAGAGACTTTGGTGGTTTACTCGAAAAAAATAATAATGAACAAGCAATGACTGTTCTGAACGCCGAACACGCATGAATGCCGCGAATGAAGAATCGCGTCGCGCGGCGGCACAAGCAACTATGGTCGTGCACATAAGTAACGGCAAAACAGAAATCCAAGCGATGCAACTTTTGTTTCAGGAAGCGGACGTGTTCCAAGATTGTGGTGAGAAATGGTCAAATGTTGCTGCGGTCTTTGGCGGCTTGAATCGAACGCGATAGTGTGATTCGAACAGGTAGATTTTTATTTTTGTTAGCTAATTTTTATAATTATTTAAAAAAAACAAAAATAATCTCAAGAAAAAATCTGCTTACTTTTTGATAATTTAACCCAGTAGTTGACTCTCGGTACAGACTACAGAATCCGTATTAAATATTAATATTTTTTTATTATGTAGTTGAGAAATGGCGGTACAGGAGCTGGACTTCTTAAATAATATAAGTTTCATTCCATGCTGTTCTGGTCTGTAATTCGATTAACTAAAATTTGTTCAGAGTTTCAAAGTCTTAGAGACTATAACCAAACATCTAATCTAATGTTATAATAGGATCATCCTCCTAATCTTCTTCTATCTACATAGAGAGTTCATAGAAACGAAAACAAAATGATCGATAACATCATAATGTTAGTCTTTTTGTTTTTTTTATCTTCCCATATACGAACAAGCACTTCAGTAAACAGTTTAGCTGTGAATCAATCTATCCGAGATGGTCAGACTTTAGTTTCATCAAATGGAACTTTTGAAGTTGGTTTCTTCAGCCCTGGAAATTCAAGCAGTCGATATTTAGGTATTTGGTATAGGAATTTATCACCTTCAACGATCGTGTGGGTGGCCAACAGGGAAACACCGCTGCGGAATAAATCAGGTATCTTGAAACTCAATGAAAATGGGGTTCTTGTGGTTCTTAATGGTACAAACAACACTGTATGGTCATCTAAAATGTCGAACAAGGCAGTGGATAGTTCAATAATTGCACAGCTATTGGATAATGGAAATTTTCTGTTGAAAATTGGGCAAGACGATATTTTGTGGCAGAGTTTTGATTATCCATGTGATACGTTATTGCCCGCAATGAAACTTGGTTGGGACAATGCAACTGGTCTGAACAGGTTTGTGACGTCTTGGAAAAGTGAAGATGATCCAGCAAAGGGAGAATATTCTGTAAAAATTGACATTCGAGGATGTCCACAGTTAGTTATTATGCAGAGATCTGTCAATAAATTTAGAATCGGTTCGTGGAATGGCCTCGGCTTTACTGGATATCCAATTCAACAATTGAAGCAGAAACAAAGATATAAATTTGTGTTCAATGCAAAAAAAGTTTATCATCAATATGAAGTTGTTGATAGCTCTGTTGTATCCATATATATGATATCCAGTTCAGGAAATCTGCAAGCTTTAGCTTGGACAAGTAAACAAAGTGGTAGAATAGTAATCTATACCGGGGGAGAGGATTCATGTGATAATTACGCTATGTGTGGTGCTAATTCTGTTTGCAATATGGATGGTAACATTCCAAAATGTGAATGCCTGAAAGGTTATGTTCCTAAGTTTCCTGAACAATGGAATATGTCATATTGGTCTAATGGTTGTTTTCCGAGGATCAAATCTGTTTGTGGAGACGATAATATTGGTGGCTTCTTGAAGTACACAGAAATGAAATTGCCAGACACTTCTGCATCTTTGTATAACAAGACCATGAACCTTGTCGAATGTCAGAAATCATGTCTCAAAAATTGTTTGTGTACAGCTTATTCAAATTTGGATATCCGAAAGGGAGGAAGTGGTTGTCTGCAATGGTTTGGTGATTTGGTTGACATGAGGAAATTCTCTCAATGGGGACAAGAGTTTTATATCAGACTCCCTTCTTCAGTACTAGCTGAAATCGGTAAAAATAATTATGTATTTATCTAGCAACTTGCAACTATGTCTAGTCATGATTTTGAATGTTAACTCTTACACTGCTTTTATTTTCTAATTTATTTTTTTCCCTTTTTAATCTCATACTAAGAGCTAAGTTAAACATTGTTACTAGTCATATACTTGTGTAAGTTTCAGTGGAATAGTTGTAGAAGTATTTGATGATTAGTCATGCTTTGCATCTTTCAGAACCTGCTGCAGTTAATGGCAATCAAAACAAGAAGAAGATTGGAATCATAGTGGGCGTGATTTCTTTTGGATTCATTTTATGTGTCTGCTTAATAATACTCAGAAAGCGAGGTAAATTCTTTACTAGATAAAATTAATCATATTTGATAGATAGTAGGCAAGCATTGATATTAGTGACATGTATAATAATGCTTCGATGTACAATATATGTACTGAAAATAATTCAAATTTTAGTATGTATTGTTAAAAATAAAATAAAATGACATGTTTGTCATAGTAATTAGTTTCTTGATATTTACAAGTTTCCCTTTTCGGTGGCAGCGAGAATATATCATCTTGCACCATTTAAATGGAAGCAAGAATTTTTTAGATTGACAAAGGAAGACATGGATCTCCCAATATTTGAATTTTCATTCATTGTTAAAGCCACTAATAATTTTTCTAGCGAAAACAAACTTGGGGAAGGTGGATTTGGACCGGTGTATAAGGTAATGTAACATATACAATGAATATGTTTGATTTCTCATAGTATAAACAATTCATAAAAGAGGTTATTATAAAACCATATTCCAAATGATGGTTATCAGGGTACATTGACAGATGGAAAAGAAGTAGCTGTTAAACGAAACTCGAAGATGTCGGATCAAGGATTGGATGAATTTAAAAATGAAGTTTTGTTGATTGCGAAACTTCAGCATCGTAATCTTGTGAAACTTCTTGGTTGCTGTATGGAAGTAGAAGAAAAATTGTTGATCTATGAATACCTGCCCAACAGGAGCTTGGACTACTTCATCTTTGGTTTGTTTCTTTGATGTTTAACTTAAAATCCATACATCTTTGTGGTATGCTAAACATATAAATGAAATTTACCAGATGAAACTAGAAGCAAACTCTTGGTTTGGTCTCAGCGTTCCAACATTATTGCTGGCATTGCTAGAGGGCTTCTCTACCTCCACCAAGACTCTAGACTGAGAATTATTCACAGAGATTTGAAAACTAGCAATATCCTACTAGATTTCCATATGAACCCAAAAATCTCAGACTTTGGTCTTGCTCGGACATTTGGGGGAGATCAAATTGAAGCCAAAACCACCAGAATGGTGGGAACATAGTAAGTACCTTCTATTCGTCCTTAATGGATAGTTTGTACTCTTATCTTCTGTATATTTTCCTTTTTGGACTTATTCATATGCTACAATACTTGTAGTGGTTACATGCCTCCAGAGTACGCAGTGCACGGCCACTATTCTATGAAATCAGATGTTTTTAGTTTTGGTGTATTAATACTAGAGATAATCAGCGGAAAAAAGAATAAGGGATTTTCTGATCCAGAACACTCCCTTAACCTTCTTGGACATGTAAGCACAATGACTATCTATTTTACAAACTAGTTGAATTGTGTCATATTAGATAAGATTCATATTAACAATTTTTCCTTTGTTTTAGGCATGGACACTCTGGACTGAAAACAGACCACTGGAACTGATAGATAAACACTTACTTGAAACGTGTATTTCTTCTGAAGTCTTTAGATGCATTCATGTGGGGTTGTTGTGTGTACAGCAAAAACCAACAGACAGGCCAGACATGTCTTCTACCATTCTTATGCTGAATGGTGAAAAACTACTGCCTCATCCAAAGGTGCCTGGATTTTATACGGGAAGGGGTTTACCTGAAGCAGTTTCCACATCCTCAAATCAAATGTCAATAACTACATTTGCGGCAAGATAGAATATTAAAAATCAAACCAATGAATGTGTTTTACTTGATTATGTAAGGAAACAATATAGCTACCAGTATGAAATATTGATATGCAATTTGAAGAGACAGACTGTAAATACCATTATTTTGTCTTTAACAGTATTACTTATTGATAATGTATATTTAAAACCAATAGTCATGTTTCTGTATGATGCCATTTACTGAAGTTGTGTTGTGAGTTTTCCGTAATTGACCAAGTATATATTATTCATAAGTTTGGATGCATGAAAAAATGATAAAGCAACTTCATAGAAAAAGGACAAAGTATGAGCTCATAAGATAAAATCAAATATATACTAAATACAATATTTAGTAAAACCATCATAGCCAGAAGCTATTTCTTTCCCCAATAAAGTACACGCCCAAATAATCAATTAAAATATATCCACTTTGGATTGTGAAGCCTTGTTATTTTGCTGCATTCATATTTTATCTTGCAGCCAACTCTGTGATCGATATTTCATTAGAGGAACACAATTTAAGGTTTGCAGATGAAAAATATGACTCAAGTGTACCATCATTTTCAACGTAAAAGCCAGGAACCTTCTGCTTCGGCAATAATTTCTCAACATTCAGCATTAGAACCACCGATGACATGTGTGGCCTATGTTCTGGTCTTTGTTGAACGCATAAAAGACCTACATGTATGCATCATACTATTTCTGAAAGGGTGCATTGTTCTTCTAACACTTCATACTTACATATCCAAGAGATTGTGGTAATGCTTTTGGCAATTAGTGCCACTTCATTTTTGAATTCTTGCAAACAAAGCAACCAATTTAGATCTAGAAAAATATATAAATTTTATTTAATTAAAAGGCCTCCAAAAAATGTTACACTTCCCATAAAGGCTTTATATTCTAATATTTTTAAATCTAAAAATAATAAAATGTTATCTAAAATTAATATTGCACAACAAATGTAAAATTAATATCGCCAGTTCATATCAATTGAAAAATAAATATTATAAAAAAATCAATTATACTAATAAATGATTTTTTTTATTCTAAAGTGTCTAAAAAACAGTTTTTCATAAAAAGATAGTAATTTTACTAAAATACTATTATAGACTCTAAAAAGTCTCCTATTTAAATTTGCTTTTGGTCTTCGTATATCTTGGACCAGACATAATAATTTGTCCATCTATCAACCTACCCTGCAAAATAGTAATAATGGTTTTGAGAAATGCAACCTACCCTGCAAAATAGTAATAATAGTTTTGAGAAATGTAAAGTTTTTCACTTGTTTATTTTGTTACCTTGTATACCGGTGGCTATCAACGAGACGAAGCCTCCTCTTAGTTCTCAAAAATTTATGTTTTTACTCGTTAGATTTTCTATGATCCTTTTAAAGTTGCTCGTTTTGATTTCACTTCTTTATGAATTAGATTTCAAATATTTTTATATGAACGACTAAATTATAAGTTTAATGATTGCCACAAGATTGTAAAACAATTATTCATGCTTTTTGTGTACTATTATTCAAGATTGTAAAACAAATATTTCTATATTGGATTCATATTTTAAGTACTATTGTTTAACATAATTGCCACAAGATTATAAAAAAATTATTCATGCTTTTTGTGTGTTTTCCTTCTAATTGGTGGTGGTTGTTGTCTCCTCACTAAGTCTTTGTTACTTACCAAGGGGTAATTGAGTAGCAAGTCGTTAGTAGGTTCAAGTCTCAATCACATTTTTTTTGCAAGCCTCTTTGATCAATGACCCTTCTATTAAATATTTGTTGAGTCGTGATGTATTTTGCAGTTATTTTGAGTCTAGCAAGTTATTTGGGAATGTATTAAATATTTAGATTCACTCTTTTGAAATATTGGTTGGGTAAAAAGTTTGAAACCGAATTTTATATTTGAAAACGTTGAAATTAAATAGGATACTTTATCAAATCTCGAGAAATATTATATACTTTTTTAAAATGGTTATTTCGAACTATTTAATTGCTTAATTTTTAAGTTAGTTGTTAGGTTTGTCAAGCTATGAGTATAGCTTGTACGTTGATCGCGGTGTTCGATTTTTGCATCATGACAAAGTTGGTATCAGAGCTTAATCGTAGTCCTAATAGCTGCAAACATAGAGTGATAGTAGATTCTTCTCAGTAAATTGTGTACTCGAGCACAACTTACTTACAAGGGGCTATTAGCACTCTATGTGAGTCTCAATTGTTGTCAAAATCAATGTTTGAATTCATCATCAATGTCTTTCCACATTTCCTTGTTGTCTTTAATTTTTTATTAATGTTCTTTCATCAGGTGAGAGTGCCACATAAGACTAGGAGTCCTATTAGAAGGAAAACTGTTGATAAGCCATTTGCCCAAGCCCATGGTGATTGTCTATGAGATCATGTTTCGATTTATGCTCTAAATCAACGTAGAGCTAATGTTGGCGAACGTAGCTTGGATGCCATTGTTGTGGTGCCTATGAGAAGGCACATAAATCCAGCCATGGAAAAGTTTATCGCTGGTCTACATGGATTACAACAGGTTGTGCAACAACTTGTCAGGGTTGTCATCAGACAACAACATAAGGGTGATCAAAGACATGAAAAGGTTAGACAAGTTGGGCAACACACGACTACTGCAACTAGAAGGATTTAGGTTAGTTTACCAGACTTCATGAAGCTTAAACCCCCTACTTTTTCTTGGTCTAGTCCGACTGAGGATCCACAACACTTCGTTGATGGTCTAGAGAGGATTTGGAGAGCATTGGGTTATTCTGAGGTAACCCCACTCTGTTAGCATGGAGAGAGTTCTCTAAATTGTTCATGGCTGATTTTCTTCTAGAAAGTTTTAGAGATAGATTCGTTCATGAGTTTGAGAGATTTGAGCAAATAAAGGGTATGGTTGTGTTAGATTATAGTTCATGTTTTACATAACTCTCTAGACATGCTCCTTACCCTATCAATGAGGAAATGCGTGTCAAGAGGTTCATCATAGGATTGAGGGATTACTTATTTAAATTTGTGGTTGGGTCGAATTAGTCTACTTTTGTTGAGGTTTTGAGTTTGGCAATTCAGATTGAGCAACAACAAAAGGAAAAAGAAGGTAATAAACAACATTCAAAGAAAAAACAAAGGGTTGAAGGATCTTAAAGTAATTATCTGAATCATGGTGGTGGATCTATGTTTGGTTATCAGGGACAAAAAAGACTCATGTCTCAAAGTGGTGGTCATAGAGGGCAATCTTTCAAAACAGTGTAGAGTCGTAGATCAGATTCTGGACCAGCGCCATAATCTAGTTTCCCTTAGAGACATTATGGTATTTCAGCCACACTATATTCTATTTGTGGTAGGTTTCACTTAGGAAATTGTGTTAGACATGGTAAGATGTGCTATAAATGTGTCCAAGTAGGTCACATCAGGAAGGATTGTCCTGTAGATACCACACATACATCCTCTAGCTATGCATCGACACCAACAACTTTGTCATCTTCTCAGACTTATTCTGCATTCGTGCGACAAACTGGGAATTCTTCTATTAGAGGTTCAAGGAAATTTCAACAGGGAGGTAGAGGATTTGATGGTAAGGGTCAGACATTAGCAATAAGAGGTCAGACTCGAGCGTTTGCTTTTACTCGTCACGATGCTCATACATCCAATGCAATAGTTGCAAGTATACTTTCTATTTGTTCCAGAGATGCTCATATTTTGTTTGATCTTGGAGCTACACATTCTTTTGTATCCTCGTTGTTTGCTACTCGACTTGGTAAATGCTCATCTTTTCTAGAGGAGGCTTTAGTTGTGGTTACATGTTGGAGGAAATTTGTTGGCTAAGTCAGTGTACCATTCTAATGATATAGCTATTGAGGGCAAGGTGTTTACAGTATATTTAGTAGTTATTGACTTGATAGATTTTGATGCGATTTCGGGTATGGATTGGTTGGCTTTTCATCATGCAACCTTGGATTGTCATAACAAATGGTGAAATTTGAGATTTTGGGGCAATCAGTCTTGTCATTTCATTGAGAACATTGTTGGGTACCACATAGGTAAATCACAACCTTGAGAGCTAGCAAGTTAATGATAAAAGGTTGTCAAGAGTACTTTGCCTTGGTAAGGGATACGCAAGTTGCCGAGGAGAAATTGGAAAAAATTCCAATAGCATGTGAATTTCCAGATGTTTTTCTTGAAGAACTTCCTAGATTGCCACTTGATAGGGAGATTGAGTTCTTTGTAGATTTAGTTTGTAACACACATCCCATATTCATACCTCTTTATCGTATGGCCCCAATAGAACTTAAGGAATTAATATAGTAACTTTAAGATCTTCTTGATAAGGGTTTTATTCGTCCAAGTTCTCCTTGGGGAGCACTAGAATTATTTGTAAAGAAGAAAAATAGATCCATGTGGTTGTGTGTAGACTATAAATAGTTGAATACAATAATTGTAAAGAATAAATACCATTTACCCTGGATTGATAAGTTGTTTGATCAACATCAAGGAGCTCAATGTTTTTCTAAGATTAATTTGCGGTCGGAGTATCACGAGTTGAAGATTAAAAGGGATGATATAACGAAGATAGTTTTCCGCACGCGTTATTGACATTTATGAATTTTTGGTTATGTATTTTGGGCTTACTAATGCCCTAACAACTTTTATGGATTTGATTAATCGTGTTTTTAAAACCCATCTTGGATTAATTTATGATTGTGTTTATTGATGATATACTTGTTTATTCCAAGAGTAAAGAAGAACATGAGCAACAATTGAGGTTAGTTTTGAACACTTTAAGAGATAAACAATTATATGTCAAATTCTTTAAATGTGAGTTTTGGCTAGACAGTTTGACATTTTTAGGTCATGTTATGTCTAAGAATGGAATAAGTGTTGACCCAAGTAAGGTGGAAGCAATGCAAAATTGACCTAGACTTACCACAACCAATGAGATTTAGAGTTTCCTTCGTTTAGCTGGTTATTATTAACATTTTGTCAAGGATTTCTCTAAGCAGATATTTCTTGTAGTTTTTGTTCTATGTTATTAGTACAACTAATTAAATTGATCATTTGAGTCAAACATTACTACTAAAGTTATGAAGTTATCAATACATTACTTAATGATAGAAGGGTTTCATATACTACTAAAGTTATGAAGTTATGGGCCTACAGGGAAGAAAAAACACATTGGCCACGTTGGCCCGAGAGAAGAAAGAGATCACTTTGTTTTAAAAGGAAGAAACAAATGAGAACCACATGAAAAAAGCCACGATGTCATAAAAAGAGATTGACAACTGTTGTACGCTAGAAAAACAAAATCGGAACTGAGTTATGATTTTTTGGATGCAAATGAGAAGACAACTACAGTTTAGAGAAAACTGTTTAATTTGTGTAATTTTCTTAATTCTATGTTATAAAATACTATGGATAACTAATTTACTCATTGATTAAGGATTAAATGAACCATTTTGAATCTAAGTAATTTTTATATGTTATTTGTGCAATTAAAATGTATATGATTATTCATATATTTTTGTTTCTAATGCTTTTCATATATGTTTGTTTTTAATGTTTTTATGTCCTTGATCACCATAAAATTGAACCTAGGTATTATTTTATTATTGCTAAATAAGTTATAATAACTAGAACTAAAATATATTTTATGTTTCAATATTGTTATAGTAATATAATGTATTAACGTATGTCTAATAAATTAGTGTTTGTTCATGCTTTGAGTAAGTCTGATCATCTAAGTAATTTGGGATCGTTATTATAAAAAAGGAATTTTGAACCAAGGAATTGATCTTTATCTTGTTTTTTAATTTGATATAATCAAATAGGTTAAATTGTTAAAATACTAAATCAATAATTACATAGTGAAAAGAAGGTGATTCGAATTTCATAATCGTTTTTCTCATATTGAGTATTCTCTAATTAATTTTACATTTGTTCGACTTTTTAAATCAAATTATAAACTTTTGTTTTAATTTTTTTTTTACATTTTTGCCGCATTACCGTATTAATAATAATCGTTGCGCAGATGATTTTATTTATCACTTACTTGAATGATTTACTACACTTATCAAAGAGTTATCGAGTTGTTGGCGACGTTGTCAGAGATTGTTGATTAATTTATCAACAAGACAAAGTAAAAATACTTAGGTATTTTAATATTCTTCTTTTTTTAATTCTTATATATTAAAAAATTATTATTATTATTATTATTTTCGTTTCTTCTAAATTCTAAATTGTACTTTACTGCTAAAAGTTTCTCTAAATTTTGTAGCAATGAAAGATATGAAGGTATAAATTTTTGGAGCTATCGACGTTATGTCACAAAAATTTATTAGAAAAAACATCATACAACAACTGCTTCTGAGATGTGATTTATGTGGACTAGCACATAAAAATGGCAATTGTGAACCACACTCTTTTTATTTTTGTGGGCAGAATCATCGTAATGATCATTGTGATGAGCTTTGTTTTACTTTAAATATAGAACAAAAAGAGCTAGAAGTGTATAAAATTGGTTTTAACTATCAACTTAAAGATGTTTTGTTTGAATTCGTGAAGTTTAATCTTGTTACAATTGAAAGCTTTGGGAGTCAATGTGAGAGGTGAGCTAAACAAGTTGTTGAGTTTGAGAGGATGAGTGAGAAGTTGAAGATTGGAGATGACTTTATTGTTGTGGTAGAAGAAAACAAGCAAGAGAAAAACATGATTAAGGAAGAAAAACTAAAGTTCAGTCCAAATAAATTAAACGTGACAATAAATATAGTGACTCAATTTTTGTTTTCTTGGTTTCAATTGAGGATGATCATGGAGTCTAAGGATCTAATTGCATTGGAATTGAAGCAAACTCTTCTTTATATCAAATTCATTGTATTTCTCTCATAGGGAAGGAAACTGAAGGACGAGCTATTTTTCATATCATATCACCCACCTTGATGAGATAAATCAAGCGTAGAGCTAATGGCATTAAGCAAATGCTTCTTAGGAGGCAACACATGGTAGAGATACCTTTTAAATATTACATTTTAAATTCCATTATTTGCTTTTGAAACATGTATGAAATGCATTATGTTGAATGAGTTAGACCAACTTTTTTTTTTTTTGTTTTGTCTAATCTCTTAGTTGATTGAATTTAAGTTTTGAGCATTTACTTGTTTTTTTTTACTCATTTTCATTTTTCAAGTTAATGAGTTCACTTATAATATGCATTGTTGATTACTCTACTATTGTTGAAGTCTCAAATGTCAATTCATAAAAATTTATTTTCACCAATATATTTTTTTCATGAGTTTTAATAATTCATACTTCTCTGTATTATCCTAGTTGGTGTATTTTGTGTCTAACCACTTAATTTTTCTTCGTTGTATGATATTTTGATATGTATTATTTCTTCAGAACTTGCATCCTTTCTCTACAAGTGTTTACTTGTAATTTATGCATACAGTAAGACAATTTTCTTAGTGCCTTTTGAGCCTTTTTGCCTACTCTGAATTAATTATTATTCTTTGCTAGTCCATTTGAGCGTGAATCCCTTTCTTTGTGTTATTTAGCATTACTACAAGTCAATGGTCCAAAATTATTTTTTTATCCTAAAAACATACTTGGAGTTATGTAAAATCTTAATTTTATGACTTGAAAAAATATTAAGTTTGGGGTGGGGGTGCAAGAGAAGCAAAAGTAGAAATTTATTGAAAAATAAATAAATGTATCATCTTACTAAGTAATAATTGGATGGTCCTCAAAATATCATTCATATCAAAAGGTAAGATGATGCAGTACTCCACTAAGTAGTAACTTAGTGATTCTTAAAATATCATTCATGTCAAAAACTGAAGTACCCGAAAAATAAAGTTTGTGAATAAAATCAGTTTTCTACTCTCTTGTACTTTACTAAATGATAAGTTGTCAAAGTCATGGTCTAAAAATAAATGAGAAGCAGGTTTTCCCAACTCCATATTGTAAGTCTACTATCCCAAACAATCCACCTTCACATTGGCCTCATTACAATCCTTAAAGCCATCTAAAATTGTATATGCATTTTATATTGTGAATTTGTTTAGAAAATTTTCAAGTATATGGTAGGATGATGCATGTTTTGGATTTGACTGATCACTCTATTTAACATTTAAGAGAAATTATAGTGAGAGAGTTGAATTTAATAAATGTATGTTGAATAAGTTATTTAAAACTATTCCATTAATACAACTTTGAGATGTTAAATGGCAGTTGAATTTGAAGAATGTATTGTATCAAGCGATTTTTTTTTATGATTGTGTTTGATATGAAATATAGAGTTAACTTTTTGCTTAATATTGATTTTTACTCTTGTTTGAATTTAATTGTTGTTTGAGGACAAACAACATACTAAGTTATATGGTTGTGATCACACTTAATCATATGTTTGTTTTTAAGTTTGATTTAAGTTTTTATTTACTTTAGTTATTATAGTTTTTAGTTAATTTTAAGAGATGTTTGGATAAATTGTTAATTTTCAATTTTTGAATCAATTAGTTGTTTATGCTTGTAATTTCTTCATTAACCAAATTATTTCTTGTAATTTTTGTTCTATTTTATTGGTACAACTAAACAGATTGACTGTTTGCATAGAACATTACAACTGAAGTTATTTATACATTACCTAGTGATATGGAAGGATTGCAAATTATATATATATATATAGGCCAAGAGGAAAAAAACATTGGCCATGCTGGCCAGAGAAAAAAAAAAAGCTCATTTTGTTTTAAAAGGAAGAAACAAACAATAGCAAAAGGATACATTAGAAAATTGGAACTTGCTTTTTATTTTTGGAGGGAAAGGAGGAGGCAGTTATACATTAGAAGATATCTTGTGCATATAATTTTTTTTTTTGTATTTTCTATTAAACACAATGACTAACTAATTAATTCTTTGATTAAAGATTTAATAAACCTTTTTGAATCTACGGATATTTGATTATAGTATGCTATTTTTCAATTAAAATATATTTGAGGATTCATATATTTTTGTTCTTAATGTTTGTTTGTATTTGATCACTGTAACACTCTGATTTTTAACGGTGATAGTGTTTTTTATTTTTTAACAACTAAACACTTCATGTTTAAATATTCAAAATCGTACATTAATTTAAATTAGAGTAAAATTTTTAATTGTAAAATTTTTGTCAAAAAATGACGATTAGAATTATTGTTGCATTATATAAAATTGTTTAGACACAAATAACTTACGTACAATTGAACAATTTACATTGACCCAAAAGCAATCACAGCGATTTCAAATATATAAATTTCATTGCAACAACAAAATTGCAATAAGAAATGGAGAATATATAAAACCCTTAATTAAAACCCTAAGTTGATTTTGAACTCTAATTGAGGATGACTGGATACTGAGGGTCTACATGTGGCATCAAGCCTCAATTCTTCCGATTGCCAATCCAAAATTATCATTCTGTCACATCTTTAACGTCATTGCAATTCTCGCACGACTCAAAACTCTAAGAATCTAGGGGGTAAGCCCAATCCACAATAATAGTAAAGGGTCACAATCTAAAAACAACATATATATGAAAATACCAAGCACAAAAGCATAACATAACATGGCATCAATTGATAAACAAGCATGCATATAAATATCATCATACAACAAACATGACTCGTGTGACAAAGCACCATAATACAATGCTTATATGCTAGTGCACATGATTCCGGAATTTCCACACCTTCCTCGATAGGCGTAAATCATAAATGTACCGCCTCTCACAGACCAATACTAATTATCAAGGTGTCACCTATCACATATCAACACTATTTACTAGAGTGCAGTCTATCACAAACCTACACCACTCCAAAATCCCTGTAAGGATAAGGTGGACTGATCAACGACTCTAAAACTCTTGTAAGGATAAGGTGGACCAATCAACTCAAGGAACCAATCAATGGACCATCACGGTCACCACTAACATTGTGGCCCATCACGGTCACCACTAACATTGTGGCCCATCACGATCACCACTAACTATAAAATGCATGAGTATACTTTGACTCTTCTACATCAATCATTATGTAAATGCAGCTATTAAAAGACTCCCTTTTAATACTCATTAAACACTAATAGTTTTCAATACTTTTTCACAGAGCATACTCAAGACATATTCTCATCAATAAAATTCATAACACATGTTTATTCACCTACATAAACAATCGTGTGCATCTTTATTCACCACAAGCACAAAGAACATGTATACAGACACACTCTGCATTCAAGCATATATAATATCGTTAGAAAGTGCCCTTACCTCGACAGTGTTTTATTACACAAGTAACTTATGTGTCACCCGCATAACCTATTCGACGATTTCAACGATACCTCTCAATTTCCTTGTACCTTAAATCAATCAACTAACTTAATCAATACAAGATTCTAAACCAACCCCCAACTGAACCCTAGGTTCAACCACTATCTGAATCAATTAGGGTTTGACTTTTCGCTTAGGTTCTTTAACTTCAAAAGGATTTTGGTTTAAGTATTTTGACGAACGCAAGTTTCAAAACACTTATGCCGCACTTTGAAAATCTTGAAATTGTTTTTCAAACTTATTGAAGTTCAACTCAAATATTTGTCTTTAACAACTTAGGACAAAATATTTTCTTAATAAAATCAATCAAAGACAAATATACTCACATCGTTTGAAATTTCGATTAAATCATCCATCAACATCATAAATTTCAACACTTTAATATTTGAAAACTAGTAGAAGATTTTTATCAAGAAATCTTATAAATAAATAAAAACTCAAATACTAAGAGTTCCAAAATTCTAAAAACTCAAAATCATGATTCTTCCACTTTGACATTTTTCAAACTTTAATCTTTATCAATTATGCTTTGTATATAAACTTTCACATAAAATCCACATTTTTACATCCACACCAAATATTTTCCAAGTTCACAATTTTCTTTTAAGTCTCCAACTAAAATCTTCATTCCTAATAAAATCACATATCAAAATCCAAAATTATAATCAGTCATTGTTTTTCAAAATACCTAAATAATTTTTCAACCTCCAATTTTAGCATAAAGTTGACCTCTATTATAAAATTTAAAACTTTTAACTTCAAAACTTAAGATTGAAACTTTATTCAAAAAGTGAATATTTCTCTTTTAAACCTTCTTGATATGCAAAATTTGAACTCTATATATATATATTCAAAGTCGTGAAGTTTGAAACTTTGTTTCTCAAAGATAAATCTCTTCATAAAAATTGATAATTTAGTATCAATGACTAAAACTTTTTATTTTAATCTATAAATGTGGAAACCTTGATTTCACAAAAAACCCTAAAGATAAAACCTTTAATACCTTAACAAGTAAAGTTAAATCAACATTTAAACGAACTTTTGAACTCTCTTTCTATATATATACTACTTTGCTAAAATCCATTTTACACATCAAAGTCTTTCAAAAAAAATTCCAAATCCAAATCTAGTTTAAAAAACCTTAAATAATCAAGGTCAACAACTCATATAGTTTCAAATTTTAAACGACTCCAAATTTTTAATTTATACCACCATTAAAAATCACAAGAGAATTTTTTTTCTAAATTCTTTAAAGTTCATAAAATTTCAATCACTCAAATACTTCTGAATTAAAATAAACCACAATAATTCATTTACCACTTTATTTCAAAACTTATTCCAAATATTTTGTCATGACCTTTTTGTTTCTATCTCGTTTCTTTAAAAATTTCAACGCCTCAAACATAAAATATTCAGAGTTCTCCCACCGCTAAATCGGTGTCAACGGTCTCATTTTTTTTTTTAGACTAAAGGAGTTAACTACATAAACATAAGAATTCATAACAATTTGTTCACTACCAAAATTTATTCAACCACATCATAATTCCAAAATTAAATCTTTTTCACATAAAAAAAAAAACTTTTACAACCAAATGATATATTATTTATTTAAAACTAAATAAATACGAATATTTTACAATTCACACATTCCCATACTCGACAATTCAAATCTTTTTATCCTTTTTAAGTTATATCACTCAACCATTGGAGCACCAAAAATTTGAGTTAATAAAGTACTCTAAATTTCTTCTTTAAACTAAGTTCAAGAGTAATTAAAAGAGTAACATTTTTAACTCTAAATATTTTAATTTCAATCTAACTTTTTGCTTAAACTCTTTAACTTAGTTAAAATTTGAATTTTTTCACAAATTTAACAACTATAAATTTTCTTGTAAAATTTCAACTTCAGCTCAAACTCGTTTATTTGAAAACAACTCATTACATAATTCAAACACAACACAAAGTCGAATTTTCCTCCTTTTAATCTCTAGGATTTGGCCACCTCAATAATAATAGGGGTTTACTTTCTTTTCTTAGTGTTTAAGTAATACACAATACTGATTTCACTCTAAACTAAAACAATCAAGCAAAATAAAAATAAAAATAAAAATCATTAAAATCCTTATCTAAGTATAAAGTAACGGTTTTCAAGGAAAGAAAGGGAAAAGTGAAGTACTTCATTCACTGGTTTGTTATTACTAACTCTCACTATAATCTCAAAACCATGCTAAAATGAAATTTAGAATAAAGTTTCTTTCCTAGGATGAAATATACGGTTGGTACAAGGAAGAGACCTAGAAGAGTTTCAGGAAAATGTTTTTCTTGTATTGTGAAGAGAAAATTTACCTCAAATAAGTTTGCTTGAAAGCTTCACAATGAAGAGGAGAAAGTTTTGTCTTCAAGGAGTTTCTTCAAATAAGGTTTGAATCTTGATAAAAATGGAGGTTTGTATTATTTTTTTTCACTAAAACACCAAGACACTATATTTTTTCTTAAAGAGAGAAGAAACAATTGGAAGGAGTGAACATCCAAGGGGGTCGTGATGACTCTTAAAAGCTGATTTCTATTTGTTGTTTTTGTTTTTTTAATTTATTTAAAACTAGCAAAAGGGAAAACTCCTACTACCTTCTCATTAAATAATTTTCTCTAAATATTTAGAAATTATCAATTCGAATGCAACTTAATTTGCAGATAAATCTAATTGTCAGTTAACAATTATAAAATATTTATCGATAGTTATTATTACAACATAAATATTTTGATTATTAAAATAATTAAATTTAATATTATTCGCTTACTCGTATATAAATCAAGTCGCAAATCACCCAAAAATTTGAATAAGAAATTTCATTGAAATCCAATATATTTTAAAATTTAAAAGCGGCAAAACTCTGTCTATTTCAAACATTGAGAAATTTCAATATTAGGTTTTGACTATTTTTATACGTGGACTAAATAAAAATATTTCATAAATAAAAGGAACTGATATAATCAACAACTTGTTTTAATTACAAAACATAATTAAATATACTTAATTAATAATTCATTTTCTACAGGTCTTACAATCACCATAGAATTGAACTTATGTATTATTTCGTTATTAGAAAATAAACTATAATAACCGGAACCAAAATATATGTCTATGTTTCAATATTATTATAAGAAAATAAAATATATATTTACATGTGTCTAATAAATTAACATTCGTACATGCTTTGAATAACAAGTCTCATCATCAAAGAAATTAGAGTTCATTGTTATAAAAACAGATTTTGAGTCAAGGAATTGGTCTTAGCCTAGTTTTTTAATTTGATGTAATCAAATAGATTAATTTTATATAATGGAGAAAAAAATGTGATTCGAATTTCGTAATCGTTTTTTTTTTTATATTGAATTTTCTCTAATTAATTTTATGTTTGTTCGAATTTATTAATCAAATTATAAGCTTTTTTGTCACCTAACTATTTATTACTTTATTGTGTTATCAAATTAATAATAATTTATGTAGAAACAGTTGTATTTATCACATTATTAATTGAATGATTTGGTATACTTGAAAAAGAGTTGTCATCCATCCATGTAAGTCTCAAGCTACAACTTGACCAATTTATAAAAAGATAAGATTTTTGTGAAAATACAATATAGCTCTCAACATAGACTAGAAATTGTAAGCTCAAATTACAAGTGAAAAGTTTTCAATAGAAAGTATTTTGAATATGAAATCACTTAAATGCACTCAAAATTGTTTATTGATATTTTTGCAGTGTGATTGTTCGATAATTTGTTAGCTCCTTCATTTGCATTATTTTTTAAGTTCACAAGAATGATGTCGTTGGTTATAATTTTAATTGTTACAGATAATGTCATGCATAACTTGTATGATCTTGTATTTTTAGGACAGCTAAATGAATTTCAAAATTGATTTCTTAAACTTGTCATTTTGTGTTAGATAATCTTCGTCACAAAATTCCTTTGCTCAAGAGGAATCTTTAATGTTTGTAGAAGATTAAGTGAACTTTAAGATACATCTCATTGTATGAAAATAATTAATTTTCTAGAGGAATGAAGTAACAACTATTCACATCTTTTGCTTGATATGCTTCTATGAAAGGATTGACACAAACAGACGATTGAATTTTATTGAAGTGTTGATCAGAGAGGATATACTTGTAATAAAAAATTGACTTTTATCATAAAGTTGACGAGAGAATGAACTTTATTGGTTGAATGATAAACTCAATTGTACATCAGAACAGTAAGAAGATACACTTCATTACTAGAATGTTAACTAGTTGATTTATTGAATTGACTATTAGAGGAACCAAATATTGTTCGTGTTTATTCATATGAAACACTCAAATACTCATATATAAGAGGATATGCACACTTAGAAACATAGAGTATAAATTATTTTTTTATATTTTTTGTTATCATTAAAATCAAAATTAATATTCGTTGTCCATCAAACTAACTTAATTCTCATAATTTTCTCAATTTTTACGATGATAAATATCTATTAGTGCAAACGTAATAATATTTAAATAATTAAAAAATTATTAAGTCAACAATAGTAAGATAGTCAATAGCTTCCACTTATGAAAAACTTGGCAACTTTGACATTTTTTAATTAAAAAAATAGATAAAGGTCTTTTCTAAAATATTATGAAAAATGTAAATAGAGGTCCAGTTATTCATTATCTCTCCGATCTATCCAACCATAAATTCATCCAATTCATTTAACCATAAACTCATCCAATCCATCCCCTAACTAATATAAGTTTAATGGATTGGATCCAATCCATTCAATTTTTTTTCTCTTTCAAAATCCAATTGATAACATAGTTTAATTTTAATAAAAATTCATTGGATTACATTTTTAAAAAAATATTTAATTTTAAGAAAATATTATATATTTATTTTAAAAAAATATTTTTTATTTATGAACTATTTTAAAAATTGTTTTTTATAGTTATTTTAAAACTAATTAATTCTAAAAATAGTTTGATTTATTGTGTTTCAAAAACTGATTTAAAATTTGCTATTTTAAAAACTATTTTTAGAAAAATCAGAATTTTTAAATTTTATTTTTATTACTAATATCTATAATATATTTGAAAACACAATTTTTATTACTAAATGAATTTTTTTAAAAAATAATAATTTATTAATTATTAATTTAAATAGGGTGGACGTTGGTTGTGGCTGCCAGGCGCCAGCTACCACCCTTTTTATTTAATTATTAATTAATAAATTAATTATCTATTTAAAAATAATAATAATAAACTGTTTTTTAAGAATAATATAATTTTTTAAAATTACATTTTAAAATATTTTAAAAACAGCAATTTTCTGTATTTTTTAATATTTTAGAAACATTTTTATATTTAAAAATAATATAAAAATATTTTACAAATATTTTAAAATAATAATTTTATAAAATAATAAATTAATTAATTTTAAAAATAACAAAAGTTATTATTTAGTTTTTTCTACAACAAATAAAACCACTAATATTATTATTATTGTATATAATTTATTATAATATTAAAAAATTATTAAGTGGATTGAATGGATATTCATCCATTAATATGTGATAATGGATTGATTGGATATCATTGATTCTTAATGAATGAATTTGATTGGATTTTTTTAAGAACTTTTAGTGGATTATAAATGGATTATTTTGATTTATTTATTATAATATAAATTTATATTTATTCAATCTATAAATTTTGCCATTTTTAATTGCAGTCATATAAAAATAATTCATATTAATAAAAACTAAAAATACATTTAAATTTAATATTTATCTATTTTTTTTAGAAAATATGATAAATTGAACCATAATTAACTTACACAACTGTGAGATCTCGAATTCGAATCTAAAACAAATCGTTTAATATGACAATATCAATATTTATCAATTAAATTAAAATTAAAAAACATTTCATAATTATATTTATCCACAATATTATGCAGTGAAATAGTTATTAGAAAATTTAAAGAAAAATGGGTCTTTTAGATTTGTCGAGAATAAAGTTGAGTTTTAGGGGTTTTGTACGGGTATAGAAGTATAATAACATCCTCTCACTTTTGAAAGAGTCAAGGAGACGACCAAACCATGTCGATAGAATTTCTATATGGACAGTTTTACCCTCGAGAGTTGTTTCTGCGAAAGTCACAGGCAACTAGCCAAATAATTCCAATTCCCATCCAACACATCTCTCACTCACTCTTTTCCTAATCCTTCCTTCCTTGTCTTCTATCAATACCCTCTCCTTCTCGGAAACACGCCTCAATTAATTCTTCTCCCTTTTCAATTACTATATATACCTAATTCCCTTCTTTACAATTTCTAATTCATCTCTCAACTTCAGTACTCTCTCTTTCTTGCTTCAACTCTTTCACTATGACATCACAAAATCAACAGTCTCATTTCCATGATGACCTTCCTTTCATGGCCAACAAGCTTGGTGGAGATGGTCTAATAGATGAGCTGTGCAATGGGTTCAATCTTTTGAAGGATTCAGATAAAGGGGTCATCACTTTTGAAAGCCTGAAGAAGAATTCAGCTTTGTTGGGATTGCAAGGTTTAAGCGATGAAGATCTCCAGTCTATGCTTATGGAAGGTGATTTTGATGGAGATGGGACTCTTAATCAAATGGAATTCTGTGTTTTGATGTTTAGATTGAGCCCTGAACTTATGGAGGAATCTAAATTGTGGTTGGAAGAGGCCCTTCAACAATAACTTCAACATCATTTTTTTTCTTTGTTCGTGACTCGTGGGAAGAAAATGAGACAAAAATGAATGATAAATGACATTTTTCTCCTTGTATATTCCTCATATAAATTCGATTATTATCCCCATACGGGTGCTTTAGTTAACAAGAGATGAGATGTGATTTTATACCTCTAATTCAAACATTTGTTTAATGATAAAAGATCATTTAACTTCGATACATATTATTCTATTCGTTTTTTTTCTTATTTTGAAGAATATTATTCTTGTCTTGATTATACACAACTTCACATTTATTAAAAAATTAGTCAATCCAGGGATCCTCACATGGTTATAGGAAAATAGACATGAATTAACTTAGGTATGAGAATGTATCATTGACGAATGACCTATAAAATTTAATTAGTACAATCCATACCAACAAGATTTATCTTATATTTGATAATTCATAACATAAGAACTAGATAGCTAAGTGATATTTTAAAAAGTTTCTTGTAACACTCCGAAATTTAACAACACGAGTGTATTTTTTTATTTCAAAACAAATTCATAAAAACGAAGAAATAAAGAATGAAATACTTTTGGATAAATATTTAAGTTATAACATAACGAAAAAGTCAATAAATATTTACAAGCAGCGAAATAGTTTTTGAAAAAAAAATCCAAAGTATTCAAACATCAAAATACACCGAGGCTATGAGGCCTATCAGAATAGCTCATACCCCTGGGGTATTCTCGGCAGAGCTGTACAAAAGCACTGCCCCAAGAATTTGAACTTTCCCCACGTCACATCAAAAAGTGGAACATGGACACATTAAAAGAAAAGACATCAAACAGTTTAAGCATAGATACAATCTTCCAAAATGAAATAAATACATTTTTTTTCTTATTTTGAAGAATATTATTCTTGTCTTGATTATACACAACTTCACATTTATTAAAAAATTAGTCAATCCAGGGATCCTCACATGGTTATAGGAAAATAGACATGAATTAACTTAGGTATGAGAATGTATCATTGACGAATGACCTATAAAATTTAATTAGTACAATCCATACCAACAAGATTTATCTTATATTTGATAATTCATAACATAAGAACTAGATAGCTAAGTGATATTTTAAAAAGTTTCTTGTAACACTCCGAAATTTAACAACACGAGTGTATTTTTTTATTTCAAAACAAATTCATAAAAACGAAGAAATAAAGAATGAAATACTTTTGGATAAATATTTAAGTTATAACATAACGAAAAAGTCAATAAATATTTACAAGCAGCGAAATAGTTTTTGAAAAAAAAATCCAAAGTATTCAAACATCAAAATACACCGAGGCTATGAGGCCTATCAGAATAGCTCATACCTCTGGGGTATTCTCGGCAGACCTGTACAAAAGCACTGCCCCAAGAATTTTAACTTTCCCCACGTCACCTCAAATTGTGGAACATGGACCCATCAAAAGAAAAGACATCAAACAGTTTAAGCATAGATACAATCTTCCAAAATGAAATAAATACAATCACAAAAGAAAGACATCTAGTCCTTATACAACCACCTAATCTGATCATGCTACAAACACTAAACAATTCGGGTGATCTCCACGCGCCCCGCAAGATCCTCCTGACAAAGCTTCGGTCAGGTATATCTAACTACACGTCCGTCTCCAAAGTATTAACCGGTAGGACGATTCTGGTTCTCATATGAGGGAAAAACCCAGATTTCCACAATAATTGTAAAGGGTCACCAACCAAAATTAACAAATAACACTTAGCAAAATTCTTATATTTTCAAATGCTCAAAAGAACCTTTCGTCTTAGCATACTCCTCAAAAGGATTTTCATATGTCCAAAAATGCATATACAATGTTGAAAAATGAAGTTTTGACAAACTGCATGTCATAGCGGAATACAATTGAGAAAATGCAGATTTTCAATTCTAAAATGGCTCTAAATTAATCAACACTTCAAACATTAATGTTATCAATTATGAACACATAATTAACACCAAATTAATCTCCACAAATTCACACCTCAATCACACATCGAATATTCATTAAATCAATTATGAACACATAATTAACACCAAATTAATCTCCACAAATTCACACCTCAATCACACATCGAATATTCATTAAATCAATTATGAACACATAATTAACACCAAATTAATCTCCACAAATTCACACCTCAATCACACATCGAATATTCATTAAATCAATTATGAACACATAATTATATCAAAACTTAATCAACCCAACTTCACACCTCAAAGCAATTACGGAAAATCACAACAACAACCGAATATGTATATACAATCATCATAGTATAACAAACATGACTCGCGTGCCAAACACTCTAATGCAATGCGTATATGCCAAAATGCATGATTCCGGAATTCCAAACCAAAACTCTCCTCGAATGGCTTAATCATAATTGTACAGCCTCTCACAGACCAGTACTAATTACCAAAGTGCAATCTCTCACATATCAACACGATTTACTAGTGTGCAGTCGCTCACAAACTAGCACGACATACAAGAGTGCAGTCGCTCATAGACCAGCACAATTTACTAGCGTGCAGTCTCTCATAGACCAGCACGACATACAAGAGTGCAGTCGCTCACAGACCAGCACGAAATACAAGAGTGCAGTCGCTCACAGACCAGCACGACTTTCTAGAGTTGAATCGCTCACAGATCAACACATTATAGAGTACAATATCTCACAGATCAGCACGACGCGACAATCCCTGCAAGGATAAGATGAACCAACAATTCACATGACATCATCTCGTGGCCCATCACGGTCACCACTATCACCATGGCCCCATCGCGGTTACCATATACTATGAAATGCATGAGCATACTCTTACTCTTTTCACCACAATCATTAAGTAAATGCAGCTACTAAAAGATCCCCCTTTTTTTAATACTCATTTAACACTAACGATTTTTCAAATTCACCACAGAGCATACTCAAACACATCAAATTCTATCTCCACGATTTCACACCAAATTTACTCATAAATCGCCAATTTTCAAAACTCCATATTTTCACACATAACCCACCAAATTCATTTTCCATAAACCCATATAAATCACATCTCCAAAAATTCATAATAATCATTATGAGCACATAAATCACATCAACCGCAAATCACCACAACCGGCACCTCAAACACACATCAAACATTCATAATATCAATTATGAACAAATAATCAAATTAAATTTAATTCTCCCCAAATTCAACATAAATCACCCATATTAATCTCCAAAACTTTCAAATATTAATCATCAAATTTATTCTCCACAAATTTCAACCATAAATCACAAAATTCAAAACTCCACATCTTCAAACATTAATCATCAAATTCAATCTCCAAAATATTCAACCATAAATCACCACAACAACATTAATATATCAGAGTTCTCCCCACCGCTAACTCGGTGCCAACCGTCTCGATTCCTTTTCGAGACTCAAGGAGCTAACTACATAAACATAAATATTTATAAAAATTTGTTGACAATAAAATTAATCTAAACACAACAAAATTCCCAAAATTAAATCTTTCTCACACACCAAACTTTTAAAACCAAATAATCTATATTATTTAGTTAAAACTAAATAAAACAAATATTGTTCAAATTTCACATACACCACGACTATTAAAGCACCAAAAATTTTGAGTTAATAAAATACTCTAATATTTTTTTTTCTTTTTAAACTCAGTTCAAGAGTAATTAAAATAGTAACATTTTAAACTCTAGCCCTTTTTAATTTCCATCTATCTTTTTACTCAAACTCTTTAACTTAGTTAAAATTTGAATTTTTTTTTCACAACTTTAACAACTCTAAATTTTTTGTAAAATTTCAGCTTCAATTCAAACTCATTTATTTGAAAACAACTCATTACGCAACTCAAACACATCAAATTTAATTAATTCAATATCCACAAAATCCACACCTAAATCACATCTCAAAAATTCATAATATTAATTATGAACATACAATTTACACCCAACATTAATCACTACAAAACACACCTCAAAACAAATCAAATTCAAATTCAACTAATTCACACATAAACAAATTAAATTCATTTTCCACAATTTTACACCTAAAATACATCAAATTTATATTCCACAAAATCACAAATAATGTCCTAAATGCAAACTAAAAGTTTGGAAGGAGCCCTTACCTCCGTTGTAAGTTTAACAACCGATTTTGACACCGCGATTAATTACGGTAAAAAATTTCGTTCGCGCCGTCACTTCCATAGTTGGCTCACTAGCACCGTAGCGTGGAGAGAAGTGACTTTTCCTTCTGTCACTTCACGAAATAAAGCTTAGAAGTCAAAGAAAAATGGAGGTTTATATTTGAGTTTTTGAAGAAAAACCAAAACTTTGGTTTGGGGTGGAAACACAGAAGGAAAAGAAGGAAGACACGGCTATAGAGGGAAAAACCATCACAATTACGCCTGTCACCTCACATCACATCACAAACCACTTTTTTAAAAAAATATTTACTCTTGCCGTAATTTAATGGACAAATGAATTTTTCTAAAAAATACTACATCTCAGAAATTTTTTTCTTCGACATAAGAACTACATAGCTAAGTGATATTTTAAAAAGTTTCTCATAAAACATGTGAGTGAAAATGAAGCAAACTGAAAAGACCCATTTGATTTGTGAGAACAATAGTCTTAAAAGTAGTCTTAAATGTTACAACCAGTCCATAATAGAACATTGTAGTTATGTGTTGTATTGAATAGATAACTACAAAGTTCTATTATAATGACAAACAAAATTCTAATTGATTATGGGCAATAAATGGTTCAAGAAGGTTTGCAAGACCCTGAACTTAGGTGTCAGCGGATCGAGAAGGTTTCCTTAATGTTAGTTCTAAGAGTTTAACCACTTCATATTTGCAAGAATTCTACTCACCATTTTCCATTATCATCACACTAATAAAGATAACATAAAAGGCCCTCTTGAAAGCAGCAACAAAAATCAGAATACATTCAGAGACCATATACACTAGTCAGTAAAAGGAAAGTTGTGGTTCAGCAAGCAGAATCTGTTTCAGTTCTCCATGGAAGCTCAAGTTATATTGAACTGTTTCAGTTCCCAAAAACCAAGTCCCTTCTCTGCTAACAATTTAAGACAGCATATATTCAATTCTATAGCAGGTGAAATAAAACTCAGTGCCAATTATGATTCATATATGGAAGATAACGAAATAGTGCAACCATCAATTTTACTCAATAGTCACGAGCATCAAAACTTTCTTGAATAATTATATGGTGCTATTTAACTGGCCTGATTGTCATTTAATACTAAATTATAGCTTCAATGTTGTACTTAGATGTCTAGTGAACTCGTGACAAAAATAGAATAATCAACAAATCTTCTATGGTATAGAAAGTAATCATTTGTCCAAAATTAATTCATCTGTGGTACTATCATTTGTTAATTGTTATTAATCATATAAGTAATACACTATTTTGATAAATTAAGGAAACATGTATTATGGTTAATTGAGAAATAGATTTTATTTCAGTCCAATAAAAAAATTCTCAACTTCTTGATAATTAAAAAAAAAGGATAAAATAAATTTTATTTTTGTCCAATAAAAAAATTCTCTAGTCAATAATTTTTTTTACAATATTGCTACCAACACCCCCCCAAATTACTATTCACACTCCTCAAAATAAAATAAAAATAAAAATGCCCAAAATAGCCCTGCCATCAATGTTACACATTTATTATCTCATAACTCACATTTATCAACTTTCATCACACCTCATAAGTCACATGCAAAAATCATCATACCTCACTAACCAAAACTCAAAATCATTAAAAAGTTACATCACTCACTCATAACCTACAACACATCAGTTTGATCATCACATTGTGGTTAAAACTACATAAAAAGGTATGTTTATTGCTCTGTATTTTGGTTCGTATTTTTTTTGTAAATCTGGAGATTTTACGTGAACTCAGTTCACGTACGTTCTGTAGTTACGTGAACTTAGTTCACGTATGTTAAAAAAAAATTAAAAATCTCAGACTTTACGCAATTTGAATTTACGTACATATACGTGAACTCAGATTGCGTAATCAATGAAGTTTGAAACTTGAATCCTCATAGTGTACGCAATCTGAATTCACGTACACCTACATGAACTAAGATTGCGTAATCATTGAATGCTGAATAATAAGCCATGTACGTGAACTGAAATTGCGTAAACATCTCAGTATATACGCAATCTTAATTCACGTATGTGTGAATTAAGATTTGGAAATCGTTGAAGATTGAAAATCAAACAAACGCGAACTCAATTTCACGTAAGTTTACGTGAAGTGAATTCACGTACGTGTACGTAAACTGAGTTCACGGATATTTTCTAGAATTCAGTTTACGTAAACCTACGTGAACTTAGTTTATGTAAACTTACGTGAAATTGAATTCACGTAAATGTTAGCAAAATCTTGAATATGGTTAATGATGATTGACGAAGATTGATGGTGATTGATGATAATTAAAGATGATTGATGATGATTGATGAAGATGGTTAATGATAATGAGAAGGAGCTGGTAATTTGGGAATATTAATTTTTTAAAATATTTGCGGGGTGTGGGTAGTAAATTAGGGAGTGTTGGTAGCAATATTGTTTTTTTTTTTTTATTCACTTTAAATCCTTATTTTGAAAAGATTCTTTTCTAAAAAAAAGTTGATATTTTTAGTCCCTTTAAAATCAAATAAAGATTAAAAGTGAATAAATTTTTTTATGGACTAAGTTTAAAAGGTCCTAATTTTATAAGGATTAAAAATATACTTTTTTTTTATAAAAAATTCACCAAAATTTTATTATATTATAAAAAATTGGAACTTCACCAATTAAGCCCTTATGCTATTGGGCCGCTTGCACAGCACAACCCAATAGCCGGAGCTATCTATACCACATACAAAACCAAATTACGAATTATGTAACTATGGTCACATATGCCCAACAACCATCATTTGGGGTTCTGTTTTGTACTAATCTATTTGACCACGTCCTTTGCCTTTGACGCTTGAAAGTTTGTTTGGTACCAATCCATTGGACCACTTGATCGACCTAAGATGATAGTGAAGATCGGCACCTACTCAGAATCGAGTATATATTGAAAAAAACACAAGTTCCATATAGATAAGAGATATAGCTCAAGAAGATTTTATAAAGAGATGTATCTCTCACTTTATAAATTGTCGGTTTTATAAGGATGAGTTAGACACAATACACAACCCAATATGGTATCAGAGCTTACTCGATCTAAACACCCACAATTTATATACACGCACCAACCTCAATAATGTTAGGCTTCCAACTCCCATATAATAAGACTTTATAAGAGATACATTCCTACCCTTAAAATCCGATGTTGTAGAGGTGAGTTAGACCCAATGTAAAACCCAAGAGTATACATAAAGATACTAAGCGCACTAACCAATGTAGAAGACAATTGAATGAATAGTAAAAGAGTCAACTAAGGCACATGCCACTCTATTTTATATTGTCCCAATGATCAACAAGTACAAGAAAATTAGATGGAGACTACACACCTAATTAAGGTCGGATTAGAGACACGTGTTAGCCCAATCCTAATTATAGAATCACTATATTAACTAAACGATGATGAAAAAGACAATCATTTATATATTATGTCAGAGGAGCTTCTATGATAAATTCACAAATTAAAAGATTTTGGTACATTTAATCTATAAACTAACATTATTTTTATGAGTCAATGAGCTACTTATTGACTTTTGCATTAAAAAAACCATTTCATAAGAAAAGACATAATTTCTTTGTTAATAAGTTTTATAATAATTTTTTTATGTATATCATAAAAATATTCAATATTCATTGCTATGTGTAATAAAATTTCAAAAAAATAATCCATAAATTATAGTCCAACAGACGAATATCAAAATTATTAGATTAGATATCATGTTATTTTTTATAAATAATATTTAATTATTATAACTATATAAATTACAGAAAAAATTTTAAAATAAAAAGCTTATTTAACTATTAATCTAAAAATCAATTGTTTATATAAGTATCAAATTTACTCATAATTGTAAAAATTCTGAAATTATAGATACTCATCTGAAAGGAAATATAAATAAAAATAAACTGAAAAATTAATATACATAATCTTATATTTTATCGTATTAAGTTAGCCGCCACTAAATTTTTTAAAAGATTTTGATGTCGGCATCAAAAGACTATTAATTTAAAAATAAACATATCATTCGTTTTGACAAAAAATAATATCGAAATTTTAGGCATACCCGTGTAAATTCGTCACAAGTGACGTCAAAGTTGAAAGGAAACTAAAATAGATTGAGTCTGTAGCTTAAAGAAAAAGACGACTTCTTTAATGCCTCCTAAGTTGTGAATCTGAAAACTTTCTTCTCTCTCAACTATAAGTGGAAGCTATCATATGAGTATAGACCATTAATTCTTTCAATTCTAACCACATTTAAACTAAGGGTAAGACGAATTCCAACATGTCCACACTACAATCCCACCTCCTCGCCTATCCCTTCCCATCATCAGGTCACGTGATCCCCCTCATCGACTTTACCAAAAATCTAGTCACTCGCGGCGTACACGTCACCATTTTAGTAACTCCATCAACCCAAAACCTAGTCCCCACCAACTTTTCCCCTCTTCTCCAAACCCTCCTTCTTCCCGCACCTCAATTCCCAAACCCAAACCAAAACTGGCTCGTCAACGTCGTCTCTTTCATGCGCCAATATCATTACCCGATCCTCATTGAGTGGGCTCAGGCCCAACCTTTACCCCCTTCAGCCATCATCTCTGACTTCTTCCTTGGCTGGACTCACCATCTCGCACGTGACCTCCACGTGCCACACCTAGTCTTCTCCCCTTCTGGCGCCTTCGCATTCTCCGTCACTGTCTCCATGTGGCGCCTCTTACCTCAAAACGACAAACCGGAGGATCCCAATTTAGTCGTTTCGTTACCAAACCTACCGAATTCTCCAGTTTATCCCTGGTGGCAAATCTCTCACTTGTTTAGAGACAACAGAGGGGAACCAGATTGGGAGATCATAAAAAACGACTTTCTTCTTAATCTCGACGCTTGGGGCGTTGTTTTTAACTCTTTCGTTGATTTGGAAACAGATTACTTTGATCACTTGAAGAAAGAACTCGGGCACGAAAGAGTATGGACCGTAGGCCCAGTTTTGCCGCTTGAATCCGGTCCAGAAGAAAGAGGTGGATCCAGCACCGTCCCATGCAACGATCTCACCGCGTGGCTCGACGCACGCGACGACGGTTCAGTGGTTTATGTTTGCTTCGGAAGCCGAACGTTTCTCACGACTGCACAGATGGAAATACTGACAAGTGCCCTGGAGTTAAGTGGGGTCCAGTTCATATTATCGGTGAGAGGTCCGGATGTGCGACACGTGGCGCAAGATTGTAGCGGGATACCGAGTGGCTTCGCCGAACGGGTGAGGGATAAGGGGTTTGTGATTGAAGGGTGGGCCCCGCAGTTGGTGATTTTGGGCCACCGTGCAGTGGGCGCGTTTTTGACTCACTGCGGGTGGAACTCGGTGTTAGAAGGTTTGGTTTCTGGTGTGGTAATGCTGACGTGGCCAATGGGTGCGGATCAATACACGAACGCGAAGCTGTTGGTGGACCAGTTAGGTGTGGCGGTTCGAGTCGCAGAAGGGGAAGAGAAGGTTCCAGAAGCAAACGAATTTGCGAAGAGAATAAAAGCGTCTCTTGGAAAGACGAAGGAGAGGGTGCGGGCTGAAGAGTTAAAAGATGCTGCCTTAGGTTCCATCAAGAAAAGTGGAAGTTCTCAGAAGCAGTTAGATGCATTGGTGAAGGAGCTCAATGAAGTTAAGAATCACCAATGATGTAAGATTTGAGTGTTTAAAAATAAATTGACTTACAGGTTCTTTGAGTCAAAATTAGTCAAAATTAAGTGAAAGGGGGATTAGATTCAAAATCTTTGCAATGTAGGAATGAGAAATACAAAAATAAGGAAAGAAGTAGGGCCATGCATTACTACATATGTTGGACAGACCCGACCAAGTCAACCTGGATCACCCAAAAATTCGGTTTGTGTTGAATAAATGAGTGCGAACGGACGGTTTAAAAAATTTGAATTAAATTCTTGATTTTGCAAAATAGCAAACGGTTTAAAAAATTTGAATACCAACTAAAATCAGTATAACCTATTTTATCTAGGTAACCTAATTTTCACAATATCTGGTTTTTAAGTATTTTAGGATAAATTTTATCACTTTAATATTCTCATTAAATATATATATATATATATATATATGGGAAAAAATAGTGAAAATAAATTACACAATACTCTCTATAATTACTATTATAAATAAAATCTCAAGTTTTATTTACTATTATTAGTAGAAATTAATTAATTTGATTCATTTAATGTTATTATTTCTAATACACCCTTCATTTAATGTAAAATATTTAATGGTGATCGTTAAATGTTTGATATAAAAAAAAACAATTTAGTATATTTAATTTGTGTTTTATATAAAACCTATAAAATTTATTGTATTTAATTATGTTTCTTAATATATGAAAATAATTTTTTTTTCTTTGTTATAATAGTGATTGAAAGAAGTACTTTTTAGGAAAATTAAGTTTGTGTATTTAAAAATAAAAATGATATTCCATCATTAATATTTAAATTAAAAAAATGTGGGTAATTCAATACTCAACCCAATATAACTCGAAAATGACTCATATAATTCAACCCAACTCAAAGATATATCAAACGATTTTTTATTAGATTCAACTCATTATTTCCTTCACAATTTTGATTTTTGGCAAATCAAACCTTGATCGACTCATCTACAACCCTAAAAAGAATAGAAGAAATGTGAATAAAACAAATGTGATTAATTTGTTGCATGCATAACGTTAATGACGAAAGTCTTGTAAGGTTAGAAGAGGGAATAATTAAATAACATATTTTTTAAATAATTAAATAATTTAAATAATATGTATTTTTATATATGTATATGTCCAAATCTTGTAACCCCACTCAAGGACTTTCCACATCAATGATAGTGCAACAAGTAGGTTACCCCTTTCTATAACTCAATGGTACTTCGATCATTTATAAGTCTCTCTATATGAAGTATGAACTCCTATACAAACACTTGATACAATACATATATGGATACGTCGACGCTATTGATGTATGCATAAAATATTGGATATTGGTATTGATATACATTTATTTATTTATTATAATTAAATAAAATATGAACATTATTTATAAAAATATCTAAATTTAATATCTTTAACTCTATCATACTTTCAACACATTTTTAACCCTCTATATATGTGTTTGAGATGTGTTAAAACAAAGAAAATATATCTTTTTTATTTGTTACCTGTCTGAGTTCATGGACGGGTGTCGTGTGAGTGTTGTACAACTGTCGGACACCAACACATGTCGAATACGATGACACACTTAATCTCAAAGGTGTCCATGCTTCAACAGTCTCTATTGCTTTTTTTACATATATTAAAAAAAATAGTGAATTTAATGTGTTGATTTTATATGTAGAAGTTAATAAAATACTCTTATACATGAATGTATTCAATTTGATTTTTCTTTTTTCAAGATAAATTAGTAGTGCTAACAAGAGATATATTAGTACTTTCTCCGTACCATAATAATTGACCATTTGCCAAAAAATAAAAATTATCCCAAAATAATTGACCATTTTAATTTTTAATGCACTTTTTTTTCATTGTATCTTTTAATTAATAATATTTACATAATTTTTAAGATAAATTCTTCGATGGTCACTCCACTAACAACTTGTCCATTGGACACACCCACTTAAAACTTGACAACTAATTAAAAATAAATCAGACTGTCAAGTAAATTAAATAAAAAAAGCCCACAACCACCTAAGAAAATCTTTAAGAACGCGTTCTCCTATAATTTGTCGTGACAAAAAATGCGCATTCCTAGTTGTTTTACTCTCCCATGTTCCATTAGTGATCGACAAGAGTTCTCCAATTATTATAGGAAAATTGTGGAGATTAACTGTTAGTCCAAATGTGGTTTTAAAGAAAAAATGGGAGAGTAAAACATCTGATGTTTTTGATGAAATATTTGCAATAGGAATTATATTAATATTCCTAGTTGCACACTTAACAAATGTGGAGATTAATCCTATGGCTGATGTTTTGATGATAATAGAAATAAACAAATAAAGAAAAAGCATTCCCTAACTATATTTGCTAAGTGTGCAGATTAAGTTCGATGACAAAAAATAATATTCATGACTATCTATTTTAAAGTAGCATAAATTACAAGTAAATTAGAGATAATAATCTAAGTTCTTTAAACACATAATATTATCACCTAATAAAAAAGTAACGATGCCTATTAATGAAGCAAGCCGTAATATAGCAATAAGACGTATTGCATTATGCAGTTGAAAGTTAGACGTTACAAAGTATGTGTGCTAATTTAAGCTATATCCTTTGGTGTTTGAATAGAGACAAAACAACAACAAGACTCTGCTTCACTCCGTTTGTTTGATTCTGATGCAAACGCTCTGACATGTGCCTCTATTAACGTGATCGACGTTTTGTCTTGGCTAACTTCGACAATGCAAGCAATGCTCTGGTTATGGTGACTTTGAAAAATACATAATATGTTATATTTCAGTTGCCTCTGATGAAATCATCTATGCCATGTTCGTTTGCCTTTGGTAAGCTTGACAAGCAAGTGATTATCTGCCTCTAATAATCACATCATTACTTCAAGCATCTGATCGTATAACCCTAATTTATATTGTATGCTCTGAATGAAGTCGGCGCTCTGATGAAAGCCAATGCTTCAAAGAAGACAAAACATTTGAACATTCTTTAATGAACATCCTGAATCTGCTACTTGTCTGAAAGTCTTTAAGACATGCTCTGATCATAGTATCCTCTATTTTCTTGTCCTCATAACAAGATACGAAGAATCATTCATTGATATATATATATATATATATATATATATATATATATATATGTGTGTTGTAGGGCTGGCGTTGATATGGAACTCTTGGTGATTCACATATTTTACGGAAGTGTCAATTAATGTATGATGTGAGAGTGAATTAGAATTCATGAGTGTAAAATAAGTCAAATTAACGTAAAAATTGTATTTTCCGCAATTCATCTTAAGACTTGCTATGTGTGGCTGAAGCCATTTGAATAATAATTGACTAATAAGAACACTTAAAATTTCGTGAGCTTAAAACATGAGTTAGAAACTTTTATATGGTGTATTAGTAAAATGGGTTTTAGCTACAATCCTCTGGTAGATGCTTTAAGATAACAAAAACAAATAAATAATGAATAATCATTCCCTACATGTATTTGCAGTGTGTGTATATTAATTTAGCAGACAAAGAGTAATATTAATGACTATTTATCTTATAGTAGCATAAATTTCAAAAAAATAGAGACAATAATCTTAGTGTTTCTTATACACAAAGAATATTATATCCTATTATACAAGTAACTGTGTCCACTAAGGGAGGAAGACATAATATTGAAAGTATTACGTTATGTAGTTCAAAGTCAAATGTTACCTTGATTTAAGCTTTATCCTCTGATTATAGGACGAATACAAAGGAACAACAAGACTTTACTTCATTTAGTTGTTTGATTTTAACACAAATGCTCTAACATCTGCCTCCAGCGAAGTAATGCTATGTTTTGACTGACTCTTATAACACAAGCAATATTCTAGTTCTAATGACTCTTGAAATACATTATATATTCTATTTCAATAGTCTCTAATGAATGCAGTTATGCTCTGCTCATCTGCCTCTGATACGATTGATAAAGCAGGTAATCAATTGCCTCTAATAAGCTTGTCAAGCAAGTGATTGTCTGCCACTAGTAATCACATCATCACTTCAGGCTTCTGGTCGTCTAACTCTAACTTATGTCGTATGCTCTAAAGGAAATCAATTATCTAAAAGAAGTCAACGCTCTGATGCAATTCAATGTTCCAAAGAAGACAAAGCAATTGCACATCCTCTAATCAACATCTTGAATCTACTACTTGTTTGAAAGTCTTCAAGACAAGATCTGATCTTATTATCCTCTACTTTGTTGACCTCATAATCAAGATACATAAAATCGATCACGAAGATATATATGGATATATATTAAAGACTGATCTGCCTTAAATGGTGATTAAAGATCTCCAACGGTAATACCATCAACAAACACTTTTTCTCTCTATTTAAGAAGAACTCACTCATCCCATTAAGTGTGCGAGAGAGAGAATGAAAAATGCAATGTACTAAGAAGAAATTTTAAGAAAGCTAAGAACACATCAAAAGAAAAAGATGTATGAAATATCCTTTCAATAATCTTCCATTGTAAATTGATCATACACACCTAAATGAAGGCTATTGAGAACCACTAACTTACTAGCTACATCTAGCTATTCTCATTGAAATGACGGTAAAAACCATGACTATGTTATCCATTCATCGCCATCTTGAACTCTGCATAACCAATAGATGAGAATAATATGTTGAATGATTGTGTTTGTCTATTATGAACTAAATGATGTTAAAATAAAACAAAAATGGTTTTGAATTGTGTGAGGGAAAAAAATATAGCCCAAAAACATGTTTTAAAACGGGTCATAACGACTCGGATTTGAGGAACCGAGTAAGGAGAATAACCTTCCAATCAGAGGTTATCACATGCACGTGTGACATGTGTTGTTTAAGTTTCCATGCGGTATTTGTTTACTTATTTTATTTAGTTTTTAGTCTTTTTTGATTTTTTTTTTCATTTTCAATAAACATGTTATATCTAATTTTATGTTAAGTATTTAAATAATCATATCATAATGTCATAATTTTATGCATAATTTTTTATTTATTTACGTATAATATTATTACTCTCTTTGTATGGTTTGTACTCTCTCTCATGATGCATATTTAGACACTAAATTAATTTTTTTTTTGCATATATCTATTGATAACTTTAATTAAGTTGTTATGTTGTGTTTTATATATTCTTATGTAATATGAAATATTGAGAATTAATATTTGAATTAGTTTGATTCTTTGGCATGATTGTGTACTCGTCTATTGTGAATATATTTGCATTAGGAATTATATTAATATTGCACCTACTCTAAAATTGTGTCTTTGATGATATGATTCTTGATCTTTGTAAAATTTATTGAGTACTATAAACTTAGAATTTCAATACGCTATCGGTGTTAATATTAAGGATGTAATTTTTAATCACGTTGGAATTTTGATTCTGCATAGTAATTCGAGACCGTTTGGTGGAATTACAATGGTATGGTATTTTATATATGTCGGCATGCTTGATAAGTTCTTTTGTGATGCCTTATTGTTCAACATTGCCTACACAAATGAATGCCTTAACAAGGCTAATTGGGACATATTATGATGACATAGTTGAGTCTATGAAACTTTTCCTTAGTGTAACTAACGTAGACATGACTTTCATTGAGGATACTCATACATGATATGGAAAATGCTAAGGAATTTTTTGCAGCTATTAGTGAGAAATTTAGGAAGTTTGATAAGACTGAGAAGTACGTCAAAAGATTTGTCCTTGTTAGGAAAGACTAAGTATGATGAAGGTGCTCGTGAACATGTCATGAAGCTGGTGAATTGGCACAGTAAGTTAAAAGTAATGAAAGTAGCTTTGAGAGATAGCTTTCTCATTTGACAGATTTTTTTTAATCTATTTCATCTTAATTTATTGTATTGAAGGCTTCCTATGATGCTCAACATAATGAATGGAACATCAATGAGATGATATCAATTCTTTCTCAAAAGGATGAGATTATGAAAAATGTAAAGTTTCTTAATGGGAAACTTGCCTCTCAAATTGGTACCAACAAGAAGAAGTTCTATGAGAACAAAGTCAAGAAGTTCCAGTTTAAGAAAAATGGGTTGCAATTTTAGGTCAACATTCTTGTCAATATTTTGGTCAACTGACTAGTAAAAAATATGGAGAAGTTTCTGATATGCCTAAATACAAGTTCAATGGAAAGTGTAAGTTTTGTGGTACAAGCAAACATATTATTGGACATTCATAAATTGGCTTGACAAGAAGGAAGGAATCAGAAGCATAAGGAAATCAAATGAGGGAGAGATGAGATCACAATTGAGAATGAAATTATTGTGGAAGTTGAGCATATAAGAGTTGTTTCCCTTACATTTTGAATGATACTTTTTATATTTCTTCCACGAGAAGGAGTTTGATTTAGATTTATGTATTGAATAACTGTGGCTAGTCTTTCCACTTTAACAATAAATTTTTTACTTTATAATGCATTTTTGTTGTTTTTGGATATGGAATTTGGCATGATTGTTTTTGTATGTTAGATGTGAGTATCTTTAGGTCTCTAATCATATATTGAGCATATTCCCTAAAGAGCTTATGGGTGTCGGATCCCTAAATATGATTTGACTCTTCTTTTGGCCATGCAACTCATAAGGGCGGTGAGATCTTTTGATGTCTTGAGTTAGTGGGAGTATATATATTGTATTTTAAGACAACAATGTATTTTGTTGCTATATTTTCATATATCTTTTTTGAGATAGATGACTACTTCTATCATTACCATGTTGTTTGCCATATAATATGCATTTTTGTTGATTTATGATTTGGTACAATGTTATGGTATATTTGGATTCAACTTTATTGTGTTGTGCTAAGATATATTGTTAAATCTTATCAAACATCTTTTGTGGATGTTAGGACCATCTTTTGTTTCCATATTCCACGTCTTACACCATTGTTAGATCACCAAGATATGAGTGTATGATGTATATGATATTAATTTTCCTATTTGAATGATTTTCTATATCACTATGGCGCTTATGATCTTATTTTGTACCATTTGTTGAATTTGTTTGTTCAATATTTTACATCTTGTTGTGGCCACATTTGTGTAATTAATTTGAAGTATTGTGTTATCTAACTAATGTTGTCCAAGTGGGAGATTGTTGGATTATTTTATTTTAGACTAACATAGTCAGATTAATTTTTGTCAAATACTCATATTAGTTATATGTCAAAATATTATAATACATTGTTGTTGTTACTCCCAATTATGTGATCACTATTGTTGAATTTATTGGGATTATTATTATGAGGCACTTATGATAGTGGTGTATGTGCGTCCATTCGTCTATTACAATTGTAGGAGAGGCTCGTATCTCTTTCCACTATATAAGTGTAGTTATCTCGTTGATACTATACACCTTATCATCTCTAGTGGATAGAGATATTTTATCTCCTCTTCCACACACAAGTTAAAAATATTGTATGCTTTTCATCATGGATTCATTACTATATGTATGTTCAAGTAATGCTAAATATATAATATTTACATCTATAATTATTGTATGTTTATATTACAATTTAAGATTTGAAATTGTATTGATGAGTTTATCAATTTTTTTTTTTATTGAATTCTTCAATTTCTCTTAACCTTTAACCAACTATATTTTACCAAATTAAAATTTTATAAATTAAAATTTTCAAAAGCGTAACACTTTCTTTTCAAAAAACTTAGTGAGACATCAAAGGTTATCTTCAACAACCTCAAGTATCTTTCAAAGCAATCTAAATCACTTTAACATTATAAGATGAAAAATTTTCAAAATAAAAATATTGAAATACTTTAAATTTTTCTCTAAATCTTTTCTAAGAAAAGCTTTTCATGACCTCATCTTATTTATCAAAAAATTTCAAGGTACATAAATTCAAAAACAGAGTACTACGTTCAACAAATGTTTGATTATGAAATCAATTTGTGACATGAAAACACTTCAACAATTTAAGCAAAATAAAAAAGTTTAACACTTTAGCAAACCTTAAGTTTTAGAAGTCATATTTTCTTTCTAAGTTCCAAATCAAGGAATTATTCTTGTGAGTTTCATTGCCAATAAAATATTCTTTTAAAATCTCCAAAAAACTTTTACAGCCATTTTCAAAATATACAAGATTTTAACATATACTTTATCATTAAGTACCAAAATAAGATAAAGTAATGAAATTTTAGCATTCCTTTAAATACATGCCTACGACATTGTTAGAAAAATCAGAGGTGGACTGTCATGGATTATCTTGATATATGGAATGAGTTACGAAAGGACAAACAAATGTATTCTTAAGTCTTAGTTCAACTGAAAAATATTGATATTGTTAAGTTGAATGTCTTGTATCGGGTTTGAATCTGGGACCTCATAGTTGTGTGAGTTAAACATAATATAATTTATCATTTCTTCTGAGACAAAAAAAATGACAAACATGAGTGGAGTGAACTTGAGCCCCAAGTCTTAACATGAGGAGAGTAAGTGAAAAGTATCACAACCAACATTTTTGTAACCCACGACTTATGGCCAATAGGATCAACATTTGCCTATAACTACTAACACTTCTAATTTTTTTAAACACACTCAATCAATCAAACAAGTTTTTACGCATATCTATCTTTTTATCATTTTATTTTATTTTATTCATTTCTTAATTCAATAACTTAAACACAAACATAACACTTAATATTTTTTGAGTGGTTTAGAAATCCATAGTTGAGAAACATAGTTCCTTCCAAAGAGTAATCATTTAAAGAAAGGGAATCATAATTGAAAGCAATTAAACGATTTTTGGAGTAATTCTTAATCCCAACTATATATATTATAAAATATTTTATTTTTTTATGTTATGGCCGAGTGAGGTGGAACTAAGAGACCAGTTCATCCCCCTAAGAAAATTTCTTTTTGACTTTATTATAGTTTTTGGAAACCTTTTTTTATTTTATTATATTCATGGCTGCTGCCAATTTATTTGTATATATATCTAAGTTTATGCAGTTGTATCATAAAATCCGCTAAAATGACATTGCTTATTACCATGCTTGTTATTATTAACCTACTATTATTGTTCTCTAAAGTTTCCTCTTCAAGCAATACTATTACCTAATCAGATGTTTGCAAATTTGTTATTGCACTGCTTACTCAAGCTTAAGCTTAGGCGCAGATGAAAGCAGTATCGGTTGTTCCATATGGTTTAATGATCTTATATGCTCGAATGGACAATTCAGATCTCGGTAACAACTTCACACTCCTTTTCTATTATAATAACGGTAACGTTTGTAAAATAATTTGTCTCCAAAATTAAACTATTTGCACCGTCTCAATGAATCTCTAATCCTTTTTTATTCCTTTTCAAATTTTATTTATTGACACTACGCCAAAAATGACATTTAACAGCGCCCATTTTACAGCGCTTGCTAAACACAAGCGCTGTTGTAATTATATTTTAAAAATAACGGAACCTATTACAGCGCTTTTGATGCAAAGCGCTGTAAAACAAGCGCTGTAGTAGGTCATATAACGTTTGCGCATCACGTTATAAGGCTTTTACAGCGCTTGTCAAAAAAGCGCTGTAAAAGGAAGCGCTTTCGCGAATCAGTTACAGCGCTTTTTTCACAAGCGCTGTAAAACACATGCGCTTTCATTGAATTTAACTACCTATTACAGCGTTTTTTTCACAAGCGCTGTAAAACACATGCGCTTTCATTGAATTTAACTACCTATTACAGCGTTTTTTTCACAAGCGCTGTAAAACACATGCGCTTTCATTGAATTTAACTACCTATTACAGCGTTTTTTTCACAAGCGCTGTAAAACACATGCGCTTTCATTGAATTTAACTACCTATTACAGCGTTTTTTTCACAAGCGCTGTAAAACACATGCGCTTTCATTGAATTTAACTACCTATTACAGCGTTTTTTTCACAAGCGCTGTAAAACACATGCGCTTTCATTGAATTTAACTACCTATTACAGCGTTTTTTTCACAAGCGCTGTAAAACACATGCGCTTTCATTGAATTTAACTACCTATTACAGCGTTTTTTTCACAAGCGCTGTAAAACACATGCGCTTTCATTGAATTTAACTACCTATTACAGCGTTTTTTTCACAAGCGCTGTAAAACACATGCACTTTCGTTGAATTTAACTACCTATTACAGCGCTTTTTCACAAGCGCTGTAAAATACATCTTTCAAATAATTATATACGTTGGAAACCCTCATATCCTCTACATCTTTCAAATAATTATAGATCAGCTAACGGAGATCTACATTGCTGAAATTGTGAGGTTACACGGGGTACCATCGAGCATTGTATCAGACCGTGATCCGAAGTTCACATCGCATTTTTGGGGAGCATTGCACGAAGCGTTGGGAACGAAGCTACGATTGAGTTCAGCTTACCATCCACAAACGGACGGACAGACTGAAAGGACAAATCAGTCCTTGGAAGATCTGTTGAGAGCATGTGTTTTAGATGATAGAGGAAGTTGGGATGATGTACTTCCGTTGATTGAGTTCACTTACAACAATAGTTTCCACGCAAGTATTGGAATGGCACCATATGAAGCTTTATACGGACGCAAGTGTCAGACGCCCTTGTGTTGGTATAAAGACGGTGAGAATATGATTGTCGGACCAGAGATGGTGCAACAGACCACAGCTAAAGTAAGGAAGATCAAGGAGAAAATGAAGACTTCACAAGATCGCCAGAAGAGTTACGCGGACAAGCGTCGCAGACTTTTGGAATTCGAACAGGGTGACCATGTATTTCTGAGAGTCACACCTACTACTGGAGTAGGTAGAGCCTTGAAATCGAAGAAGTTGACTCCGAAATTCATTGGACCATATCAGATTTCTGCACGAATTGGGCCGGTTGCTTATCGGATTGCATTACCTCCGATACTGTCCAATATCCATGACGTGTTTCATGTGTCGCAGTTGAGGAAATATCTCGCAGATCCATCTCACGTGATCGAACCAGACACAATCCAGCTAAAGGATAACCTGTCGTTCGAAGTACCACCCGTGAGAATTGATGACAGGAAGATTAAGCGGTTGAGGACCAAGGATGTTTCGTTGGTCAAGGTGATCTGGAACCCAATTACTGGAGATGCGACTTGGGAACTGGAGAGCAAGATGAGGGAACAACACCCAGAGTTATTTATCGATGCATAGTTTCGAGGACGAAACTAATTTTAGGGGGGGAGTAATGTAAGACCCATAATTTTAAAGTACCTTTTATGTATTTTTGGTATATTTTGGATTTTGGCTCGGAGGCTTTTAAGCCAAAGTTAATAATATTTTGGAGTTTTATAATCAAAAAGATATTTCGATGCCAATTAGAATTTCTCGTCGATAAATAAATTGAATTTAACTGCGGAAAATCCTTTACGGAGAATTTAAGGCGTTTCGGGTGAAACGGTAATTTAATAAATATCTAGATTTTGAGATATTTGTTAAGTTATATTTATTATATTTATATATGTTTGTTTGGAGGGAAAAAGAAAGGAAAACTAGAAGGAAGGAAAAGGAAAAGAAAATAGTATAAAAAGGAAGAAAGGAAAAACAAAGGAAAGAAAAACAAAGGAAGGAAATTCTAAAATTTCCATCTCCTTCCTCTGAGCCTCACGCAAGCAACCCAAAAATCCATCCTTCTCCATTTTTCGTTTTCGTTGCTTCCTTTCCTTCAAAACTAGTGACCCAAGGTTGGGTGTGAGTTAGATCAAGGTTTTCGCAACTCCACTCTTCCTCTTTGATTCGAAAACGAAGAAAAACGGTTTTGAGATCCAAACACAAACCCCTCTGTTTCTTCTAGATCCAAACCTCATTTCTCGAAGAGATAGAAGGGAAAGTTGCTCACCACCACGCTACGGTGCTAGTGAACTAATTTGGAAGCGGCGTTGCGAGCGGAGATTTTACCGGAATTACTCGCGGTACCGGAAACGCGCGTTAAAGCTAACGTTGAGGTAAGGGCTCCTTCCAAACTTCTAGCTTGCATTAGGGACTTATCTGTAGTTGTGTGGGAAGGAATTTGTTAGGGTTAAATGTATCGATTTGGGGAAAAACGAAACTAGTGCGTTATGGGTAAAAACCTTAGAGTTAGGTTTTGTTTATAGTGATGAATGTTTCGTGGTAAATGAAATTTGATGTATCTGGGTGTTATGTTGCGTGATTTGTGTTCGTTGTATTTGGTGTGTTCGTACTTGATGTTTGTTAATTGGTGTGGTTGTTGTGAATTATGGTTTGAATGTGAAAGTATGTTTGAATTTGTTTCTGTGGAATTTGAAAACCATTAGAGTTAAACGAGTATTAAAAATGGGGAATCTTTTAATACCTCGGTTTACTTAATGTGTATTTGAGGAAAATGTTTAAGTTAACTGGGCGTTGAGAATGGGGAATCTCTTAATGTCTCGGTTACTTAACTATCGTTTTTGAAAATCGTTTCGGTAAATGAGTATTAAGAATGGGGAATCTCTTAATGACTCGTTTACTGAATGTTTTGCGAGAAAATCGTTTAAGTCAAAAGTATATTAAGAATGGGGAATCTCTTAATATGACTGTTTGCTTAACGTTTTGTTTTGAAAATCATTAAGTTAAATCGGTATTAAGAACGGGGAATCTCTTAATGACTTATTTAATTAATGTTGTTTGAAAGTCGTTTAAGTTAAATGGGTATTAAAAATGGGGAATCTTTTAATATCTGCATTTGCTTAACGATTGTTGTGAATGGAGTCTGTGTATGCTCATGCATTTCATTTGGTAAATTGTGTCGACCCGTGATAGGTGACACCTTGGTAAACTGTACTGACCCGTGATAGGTTGTACGTTTACGATTTACTATTTAGTAATTCGTGTTGACCCGTGATAGGTGACACCTTGGTAAACTGTACTGACCCGTGATAGGTGGTACGTTTACGAGTTACTATTTAGTAAATCGTGTTGACCCGTGATAGGTGACACCTTGGTAAACTGTACTGACCCGTGATAGGTGGTACATTTACGATTTACATTTTTGGTGAATTGTGCTGACCCGTGATAGGTGGCACCTAGGTAAACAGTACTGGTCTGTGATAGGCGGTACGTTTACGATTCCCGCTTTTTCTTTTAGTAAATCGTGTTGACCCGTGATAGGTGACACCTCGGTAAACTGTACTGACCCGTGATAGGTGGTACGTTTATGATTTACGCATTTTAGTAAATCGTGCTGACCCGTGATAGGTGGCACCTCGGTAATTGGTACTTTGGCCTGCGATAGGCGGTACAATTATGATTTACGGCCCTTCGAGGAGGGTTTTGGTTTGGAATTCCGAGTCCATGCATTTTGGCATATACGCATTGCATTAGGGTGCTTGGCACACGAGTCGTGTTTGATTGAGTTTTATGATTGAGTGATTTGAATTTGATTTATCGTGTTAATTGCGTTGAAAATGCTAAGTGTTATGTGTTGATTATTGTGTGTAAGTATGATGGTTATCGAGATCCCAATTGCCGTGGTAATCGCGTAGAAATTGCTAAGTGTTAAGTTGTGAACTTGATTAGGAATGACTTAGGTTAATTCATGAATTTTTGGAAAAATGATCAGGGAAATCGATTTCCCAATCGATTGGATGGAAGTCAGGGGCTTGGCCAAATGAACAAAATCGATTAGCCAATCGATTTTGTAATCAGTTTTTTTGAAAATCCCTTTCGAAATCGATTGCCCAATCGATTGGCCCTTAAGTCAGGGGCTCAGCTATCCTGTCAATCGATTGCCCAATCGATTGAATCAAGCCAGAGTTCAAAATTTCACTAAAAACCTTCAGGAAATCGATTTGGAAATCGATTGGTATTAAGTCAGGGGCTCCGTTATCCTGTCAATCGATTGCCAAATCGATTGATTCAGCCCAGGATTCTATTTTCATTAAAAATCTTCACCCCAATCGATTGCCCAATCGATTGGCTCAGTGAAAATCCTCAGTTTTTAGTTGCATGATTAATTGCTCATGAATCTATCCATGTCTTGTTTTATTATGTGTTAATTAGGAGATCGAGAACTACATTTTACCTTCATGTTCATTGGCAATGTACTGTATGAACTTTTCGCATATTGAAAATCCTGTTAAGGTGCATGCTTAGTTAAAAAGTTGTTTTGAGCATTCAAAAACTTAATTGCTATGTGTTATCTGTTATTTTCTGGTTGGTGACCCTTTACACTATTGTGGAAATCTGGGCTTTGCCCTCAGATGAGAGTCAGGACGGCCCTACTGGTTCGTACCCTACGGACAGGGATGGAGATGGGAACGCTTGACTGCCGTTACGTTAGGAGGATCTCACGGGGCGCGTGGAGATTACTCAGGGTGTATAGCTTTTTGGTAGGATGATCAGATTAGGATGATGTATAGGGACTAGGGGTCCTTCTTTTTGGTTTGGAGTATTTTAGTTTTGGATTTGATGTTATGTAAAAATGTTTTGGATTTGTAAAAATGTTTTGGATTTGTAAACATACCATTTGATGTTATGTAAAAATGTTTTGGATTTGTAATTGAAGAAACTTTTCCGCTGCGTAAATTATAATGACTCAATTATTTATCCAAAAGCATTTCCTGATTTATTTCTTTGTTAGTTTTTAATTACTTTTAGAAAAAAAAAATATACCCTCGCTTTGAAAAACGGGGTGTTACATTTCTGGACCCAAACAACCGGGGAATGATATCGACGTATACTTGACTCCTTTAATTGAAGATTTAAAAATTCTGTGGGAGACAGGTGTGGAAGTTTATGATGGGTATAGGAAAAAGTGTTTCAATTTGAGGGCTATGTTGTTCGGCACAATTAATGATTTTCGAGCATATGGTAATTTATCAGGATATAGCATTAAAGGTCAGTGTGCATGTCCTATATGTGAAGAGAGTACAAATTGGATGCGGTTGAAACATTGTAAGAAGAATGTGTTTCTTGGACATCGTAGATTTTTACCTTATAGTCATCAGTATCGTGGGTGGAGAAATGCATTCAATGGAAAATCAGAGGAAGGTAAAGCTCCTTTAGCACCGACTGGATATCAAATACTTGAAAAAGTACAAGGTTTGACCAATAAATTTGGCAAACCTTTTGCGGGAGAGCTGGTGAAAACTGGGTGGAAGAAAAAGTCAATTTTCTTTGAATTGCCATATTGGAAGTCATTGTATGTAAGACATTTCCTCGATGTGATGCATATTGAAAAAAATGTATTTGAAAGTGTTATTGGTACGTTACTCAATGTTCCAGGAAAGTCTAAAGATGGCGTCAATGCAAGATTGGACTTGGTCGATATGGGAATAAGAAATGAACTGGCTCCAGTAAAGAAAGGAAATCGCACATATCTACCTCCAGCCGCTCATACTCTATCTAGAAAGGAAAAAATTGTTTTATGTAAATTTCTACACGAAGTTAAAGTTCCAGAAGGATACTCTTCGAACATTAAAAATTTGGTTTGTATGAAAGACCTCAAGTTAAAAGGTTTGAAGACCCATGATTGTCATATTATAATGGAGCATTTGCTACCAATAGGTATACGTTCCATTTTACCTGAAAAAGTTCGACTAGCCTTAACTAGATTATGTTTCTTCTTCAGGGAAATTTGTAGTAAAGTGATCGACCCTCAGAAATTACCGACATTGCAGAGGGAAATTGTTGTTACTTTGTGTGAGCTTGAAATGTATTTCCCACCATCGTTTTTTGATATAATGGTTCACCTTACTGTTCATCTGGTTAAGGAGACACAACTTTGTGGGCCAGCTTATATGAGATGGATGTATCCGATAGAACGATATATGAAAATATTAAAAGGGTACGTAAAAAGTAGAAGTCGACCAGAAGGTTGTATTGCTGAACGATACATTGTTGAAGAGGCTGCTGAATTTTGTACTGAATATCTGTCCAATGTTGAATCCATAGGGCTTCCCATGTCTCGTCATTCGGGAAGACTATCAGGAGAAGGGATAACTGGAAGGAGACTACTGACTATATCAAGGACAGAATGGGAGCAGGCACAATTGTATGTTCTGCACAATGATGATGAGGTTCAACCGTATGTTACAATACACATTGATCAGTTATCTCGTTTGAACATGAATAGGAATCAAAATTGGATAACTCGAGAGCACAATCGAAGTTTTGTAACATGGTTAAAAAATCACATAATGTCAAAATTTGATATAGACCCCGGATCAATTTCAAATAGATTGAGGTGGCTAGCAAATGGTCCGAGCTTACATGTCTTTTCTTACACTGGTTATGTTATTAACGGCTACACATTTTATACCAAAGAACAAGATGATCAGACCACTATGCAAAATAGTGGAGTCACTCTCGTAGCTGAAGCGATGCATGTCTCAAGTGCAAAAGACAAAAACCCAATATATGCAAATCTATCATATTTTGGGGTTATCGAGCGCATATGGGAGTTAGACTACACAATGTTTCGTGTTCCTATATTTGGTTGCAAGTGGGTCGATAATAATAATGGCGTTCGGATTGATGAGTCAGGATTCTTGCTTGTCGATTTTAATAGGGTGGGATACAAAGACGAGCCTTTTATTTTAGCGTCGCAAGCTCAACAAGTGTTTTATGTCACTGATCCTTCTAATGATAAATGGTCTGTTGTCCTATCGACCAATAAAATAAGTGATGATAACAATAATGATGAAGATGTTGGTAATGATCTTTTATTTGCAACATCACAACAACCACATGAAATTGATTCAACTGATGATGGTTTATATCTTAGAGATGATCATGATGAGGGAATTTGGATTAATCCATCGTTTCGTATTGTAAATGGACAAACAAATGTGAATGTCACCAGGAAAAGAAGAAGGGCATCTTAATGTATATGTTTAATTGTTTTATATAAGCTATGCATGTAATCTGAACTGTGTTATTGTAAATATGCATGTAATCTGAATTGATTCAACTGAACTGTATATATATGTTTAATTGTTTTATATAAGCTATGCATGTAATCTGAACTGTGTTATTGTAAATATGCATGTAATCTGAATTGATTCAACTGAACTGTATATATATGTTTAATTGTTTTATATAAGCTATGCATGTAATCTGAACTGTGTTATTGTAAATATGCATGTAATCTGAATTGAGTGTTTTATACTAAGTTCTGATTAATTTATTTTCTGAACTGAACTGAACTGAACTGAATAGAGAGATTCTCATTTCTAATAATTCATGCATGTAATCTGAATTGAGTGTTTTATACTAAGTTCTGATTAATTTATTTTCTGAACTGAACTGATAAAAAGGTTTTTAATGTCATCCCAACCCAAATAAACCAAACACAAAAATAAAATAAAACAATAAAACAAAACACATGAGTTTGGTGAAGAGGAAGGGATTTTGGTGGTGACCAGTTACTACTATGTGGGTTTTGCATGTTGAGCTTGTTTAAAAAATAACATAACAAAACACAAAAACAATAATAGCGCTTATTTGGAAAAAGCGCTGTAAAAGAGCCTTCTAAAATTAACCTAAAAGATACATAATAACATAATAACACACGGAGGTCTTTTACAGCGCTTATTTGGAAAAAGCGCTGTAAACGATCATTTTAAAAATAAAATAATGAGTGTGTTATACCTTTTACAGCGCTTTCCACACAAAGCGCTGTAAACGACTCTTTTGAAAGTGAGTAAAAAAGACATTTTACAGCGCTTGTTTGCCAAAGCGCTGTCAAATGGCTTTAAAAATAATATTCATCAGACACCTAATTTCTTCAAACACCTTGTACGCATCATGGGATTCAAAAAACATCAGACACAAACCCATTTCTTCAAACACATTGTACGCATCATGGGAATCCAAAAAACATCAGACATTAACCCATTTCATCAAACACCTTGTACGCATCATGGGAATACCCAAAAACACATTGTTAACAAAAACATCAGACACAAACCCATTTTTCGCAACATGGCAATGATCCTGAATACCAATTAAGTTTCGATTTAAGAAGGAAAGAGAATGGAAAGAGATAAAAAGGGTGTTGAGGTGGAGATTGAATTGTGAAAGAGTAAGCTTTGATGTTTGTGAAGAAGATGCATAAAAGGAGAAGAGTTTGGTGAAGATGAAGGGATTTTGGTGGTGACCAGTTACTACTATGTGGGTTTTGCATGTTGAGCCTTCTAAAATTAACCTAAAGAGACATTTTAGAGCGCTTATGTGGAAAAGCGCTGTAAAAGGCTTTAAAAAACATTAATATAACATAATAACACACGGAGGTCTTTTACAGCGCTTATTTGGAAAAAGCGCTGTAAAAGAGCCTCTTAAAATTAACATAAAGAGACATTTTAGAGCGCTTATGTGTAAGAAGCGCTGTAAAAGGCTTTAAAAAACATTAATATAACATAATAACACACGGAGGTCTTTTACAGCGCTTATTTGGAAAAAGCGCTGTAAAAGAGCCTCTTAAAATTAACATAAAGAGACATTTTAGAGCGCTTATGTGTAAAAAGCGCTGTAAAAGGCTTTAAAAAACATTCAAATAACATAATAACACACGGAGGTCTTTTACAGCGCTTATTTGAAAAAAGCGCTGTAAAAGGCATTCAAATAACATAATAACACACGGAGGTCTTTTACAGCGCTTATTTGTCAAAAGCGCTGTAAAAGAGCCTTTTAAGAATTTAACTAAAGAAGCCTTTTAGAGCGCTTTACAAAAAAAGCGCTGTAAAAAGGCTTATAAAAAGCGCTGTAAAAGTGTTACGTATATATAACAGTTACCTCTTCAGTTTCCTCTTCATTACGTAACCTTCATCTCAACCTTCATTTCTTCTCTTCTTTTGCAAACCCTATCATCCCGTCCTTTACGAACCTTATTTCCACGATCATCTCCTTCATTTCGAACCTTATTTCCATCCAAGATCATCTCTCCCATTTCACACAATATATTTTCATTGAAATACGTAACCCTCATTACGTATTTCTTCAAACCGTATTTCTGTGAACCATATTTCTGTGAACTTTCTGCAAACCCTCTTTTCTTTGCATTTCGTCTTTCTTCGAACCATCATTATTCAGGTATTGATGTTATTAAATTTTTGTAATCATTAGAATGCATGTTGAGCTTTTTTAAGATATACTGATACATGTTGAGTTTGTTTATAATAATGCATGATCCATGTTGAGCTTGTTGATGTTATACTAAAGTGCATGTTGAACTTGTTGTAGTTAAATGGATACAAACAAAGATTTAGAAGTTCAAAATGAAGAAGTTGGCACCTCTAAGACTTATGAAAAAGAAGTCAAACGTGGTGCAACTATCATGCAAAAGGTGATTAAAACACGGAGTAGTGGCATTACTCTAAGACTTACGAAAAAGAAGTCAAACGTGGTGCAACTATCATGCAAAGGGTGATTAAAGCACGGAGTAGTGGCATTAAATTTGAGGTATACTATTTATACTCTGTTTGCTGTGTGTTTTTTTATCTTTTTTTAGGGTTTAGGGCATGTACTTACTATATGAGTTTATTAGGTTGGCTGGAACGAGAGTGGTCAGCCAGTTGACCCCAACAGCTCCATGTTTGTAAGCTACATTGGGGCTGTTGTTCGTCAAAATGTCCCAATAACAATAGACAACTGGAGAGATAAGGCGTTGAAGGATGCCAAAGATATCATCTGGAATGACATTCAAGTAAATATTTTGATCTACTCTTTTGTCATTTATAATTTTTTTTCTGTAAAATACATTACTTATAATTGTTTTCATTGCAGACCACTTTTGTTCTTGATGAGGAACGAAAGTCATATGTTTTGAGAGTTGCTGGGAAAATCCATCGTGGATTTAGATCCCATCTCTCAAATTTCTATCTAAAAGATAGAGAAGGAAACACAAATGCTGAACCTCCAAAGATATATCAACATTATATATCAAAGGATGAATGAAGTGCATTTGTTTCCAAACGTTCTGACCCGGCGTTTGTCGTAACTGATTAATTTATTAGCATTTGTGTTTTATTATTCATATTCGTAGTGTATTTTAACTTTTTACACAATTGCTATTTTCTTTTATATAGAATATTAGTAAGGCAAATCGCGAACGCGCAAGCAACCCAAAACACCCATACAAGAAATCACGTATGGGATATGCACGCCTTGAACAACAAATTGTAAGTAATTAAACATCACTTTTATATAATGAAGTAATTTGTATTATAAACTATAGTGTGTAACTAATTTGTATTATTTTGTTTATGATTTTAACGAATAGAGAAAAGACACCCAAGCCGATCAACCCTTGGGTCGTCATATATTGTGGAAGGAAGCGCGTGTTAATAAAGAAGGAGTGGTTGATAATGAAAATGTCAAGAAAGTTGTAGAACTTTGTGTAAGTATATTATCACTTTAATATTTTTTAATATTGTATTTTAAAAATGCTATTGAACTTATCTTTTTAATGTTACATGTATTTTAGGAAATTATTGAACAAAGTTCTGAAACTCAAGAGGGCAACAAGGATACGTGCAGGGACATTCTTGGGAAAGTGTTTAATGTCCCTGAGTATTCCGGTCGAGTGAGGGGGACAGGATTTGGCGTAACTCCCAAAAGCTTTTTTCCTCAAGAGAAGCGCCAAAAACCTTCCAACGAGGAAGTATTAGAGAAGCTCAGAATCCTATCGGAGCAAGTGGCACTCTTGGTGAATACGAATAAAGACAAGCAACTTCCGGTTCAGCTCCAACCTGAAATACAAATGGAGAGTGAAACCGGGAGTTGCAACGTCGGTTTGAAGAGTATTCCCGAGGTAATTAATTACTTACTACTTACTTGCTTATGTAATTACTTATGTATTAAACAAACTTATATATTAACTGTACTTATGTTTTAACTATTGATGTAGGGTGTCACTACATGTGTCCTATACTTGTCCTCGCCGACTCAACGGAAGGTGGGAAAAGGAATATTGCACAATACTTCGGGAGAAGTATTGCACAATATTCCGATCCCCGCGGGCCATGTCAAAGTATCGCCTACGGTTGCTTTCGAACCAACTGCACCGTTGCCCATACCGGACAACGATGGAGATATGAAGTTCTTAAGCGACGCTATTGGCAGTTACGTGGCATGGCCCACACACCTTGTTGCCCTCGAAAAAAAGATTCCCAAGGACAAATCAGTTACATCTCCCGAAAAGGTTTGTCACATTTATTGCCTAAGGTTTTTTATTTTTTCAGATTCAATAAACTAACATTTTACCTCATTTTTGTAGGTCCAAATAAATAAACCACCCCTAAAATTAATTATTTGAAATGAAAGGTGCTTTTTAGCTTTTTATGGCACTTTTTTTAAAAAGCGCTGTCTTTTATCTTTGTACCCAAAATTATTTTTGATCCAAAATCACTTCACAATCAGTAGAACAGAACATATTATAGACAATCAGTTCACACAATCAGTAGAACATAAATCAGAACTCTGTAACTTTTTTAACATATATGTAACTCTGTAATTTACAACCTAAGTAACTACATTCAGATACATATATACAACCTAATTTACAACCTAATTACCTACATTCAGATACGTATATATATATAACCTAATTTACAACCTAAACTACATTCAGATCCATATGCATGTTCATATATTGTGTCCTATGATCATTTACATATAATAACTAACAGAATATACATTATATGCACTAGCTACCATATAATATTCAGATCCCTTGCCCAGCAGCAAGCTATTTCCCAGAAAATCAAATAATTTTCATGTCAAGCACGTACTGACACCATTCTTCCTTTAATTCCATCAGATCTTCCTCAGAATATGATGGACTGGAATTGGCAAAGTACTGCAATATAAAAATTGAACATATTATATTAAGTTAGTATCAAATATATAGATAATTTATATATGAAAATCATATAATGCAAATACCGTACCGTTTCTGGGATAATAGTTTTATTCTTCTCAACAATCTCCTTCATGAATCTCAATATGTAGTACCCACAGTCGATGTTATTTGTTTGACGAGGGCACTTTATTGAGATCCATGTAATGTTATTAGACTTCTGCTTCGACACTTTAGCACCTCTTTGAGCTCGATAAACTTTTAAGGCACTATCGAATGAATAAATGTGATTATTAGAGCATGAATATTTATATATATATATATATATATATACATATATATATATATGTATATATATAAATAATGTGTTCGTTCATGCTCTAATAATCACATTTATTCATTCGATAGTGCCTTAAAAGTTTATCGAGCTCAAAGAGGTGCTAAAGTGTCGAAGCAGAAGTCTAATAACATTACATGGATCTCAATAAAGTGCCCTCGTCAAACAAATAACATCGACTGTGGGTACTACGTATTGAGATTCATGAAGGAGATTGTTGAGAAGAATAAAACTATTATCCCAGAAACGGTACGGTATTTGCATTATATGATTTTCATATATAAATTATCTATATATTTGATACTAACTTAATATAATATGTTCAATTTTTATATTGCAGTACTTTGACAATTCCAGTCCATCATATTCTGAGGAAGATCTGATGGAATTAAAGGAAGACTGGTGTCAGTATGTGCTTGACTTGCAAATTATTTGATTTTCTGGGAAATAGCTTGTGCTGGGCAAGGGATCTGAATATTATATGGTAGCTAGTGCATATAATGTATATTCTGTTAGTTATTATATGTAAATGATCATAGGACACAATATATGAACATGCATATGGATCTGAATGTAGTTTAGGTTGTAAATTAGGTTATATATATATACGTATCTGAATGTAGGTAATTAGGTTGTAAATTAGGTTGTATATATGTATCTGAATGTAGTTACTTAGGTTGTAAATTACAGAGTTACAGAGTTACATATATGTTAATAAAGTTACAGAGTTCTGATTTCTGTTCTACTGATTGTGTGAACTGCTTATGGTATTTGAATATGTTTTGTTGTTGTGTGCACTGATTGTGAAGTGATTTTGGATCAAAATAATTTTGGATACAAAGATAAAAGACAGCGCTTTTTAAAAAAAATGCCATAAAAAGCTAAAAAGCGCTTTTCATTTCAAATAATTAATTTACAGCGTTTTAAAAAAAAAAAAACACACATTTTACAGCGCTTTTTTTAAAAAGCGCTGTAAAATGTTGTTCTAAAGCGCTTTAATGGTGCACCTTTTACAGCGCTTTCGTGAGAAAGCGCTGTAAAATGTACAACAAAAGCGCTGTAAAATGCACAC
>NC_021166.2:27687452-27726446 GCF_000331145.2 Cicer arietinum
TGTAATATGCCCACCCATATATGAGTTATGGGTGTGCATTTTAGAGCGCTTTTTTGAGAAAGCGTTGTAAAATGCACACCCATAACTCATATAATGGGGTGCATATTACAGCGCTTTTTGTGAAGAAGCGCTGTAAAATGTGCATAACAAGCGCACGTTGTATTTACATGTTTTATAACGTTTTTTTAAAAGCGATGTTGTATCATTTACAGCGCTCGTTTCCACAACGCTTATTTTTTTGAAAAAGCGCTGTAAATGGCTTAAAAAAAGCGCTGTAATATGCGTTTTTTCGCGTAGTGTCTTTTTGTGAAGAAGCGCTGTAAAATGTGCATAACAAGCGCACGTTGTATTTACATGTTTTATAACGTTTTTTTAAAAGCGATGTTGTATCATTTACAGCGCTCGTTTCCACAACGCTTATTTTTTTGAAAAAGCGCTGTAAATGGCTTAAAAAAAGCGCTGTAATATGCGTTTTTTCGCGTAGTGTGAATTGAAAGTTTCTATTATTATATATATGTAGTAAAAGTTTTAATAAAAATGTATAAGACATTAACTATTGACATATCCTAATAATATATTAAATAATATATCAAATGATTTTAAATTTAAATAAAATTTTAACTATATAATTATATGATATAAACTTTCAATTAAAAAAAAATATTAAAAAAAAAAGTAAAGTTAAGAGATTTGAAAGAGATAAAAAAAGATTTACATCGAGAGGATCGAAATTCCTAATAAACATCATCAATTTTAGTTTCAAATACATCAATCGTACTGTATTATTCTTCACTTTTTATTTATAATAACTGAAATACATTAATAATTAATAAAAATATTTTATTAAAATCATAATTTATTTTAAATTTGAAAATAAAATAAGAAATAAATTTGCACAATAATACCGACCTAAATATGATATTCAACTTAATAATATTAACATTTTGTCGATTAAATTAAACTTTAATAATTAGTAAAATCAATATTATCACTTTCGTTTATAGTTAAATACCACGTATATATTTTAAATCTCAGGTGCTTCATTGTAGACGATAAACATGGGCGTGCCAATACGATTATCGTTGCCGTTTCAATCACAATTTTAATTGTCTTTGTGACTCTACTTGCATTCTCCATTTTTTGTAGAACAAAGATAAAGCTTAAAGGTATTTTTCGATTGACGGTGCATTCAAATAAGTATTTTATGTCTGCAACATCATCCTGTTGATAGACCAAACATGACATCTGTTGTTGTGATGTTGAACAGTAATAATGATTTACCTCAATCACATGAACCAAGTTACTTAACTAAAAACATAGCAATCGAAAGGGAACCTTCTTTCGAAATACAATCAACTTTAAATAAAGTAACTATCTCCGTATTAGATGCTAGATAGAGAAAGTCTAGATTTATTTTTTTTATAGTTTATAGTGAAGTACAAATTGGTTTTATGTGTTTTCGAATAATTTAGAAAAATTTATTCACTAATCTTAATATTATAACTCCCACTGTACTATGAATTTCTATAAATAAAATAATATACTCGGATTCATATGCAATTTTTTGTTTAGTGTTCTTGATTGAAAATTGTTCTCTCCTCTTTTTCTTTTCTTTTTTTGATTCTTCTGACGATGAAGATATTATTTTATGACAAAAATATGAACAAGTGTTTTGTTTTTCCTTACAATGTAACCACTCATTCAAAAGGGGGAGGAGAGAGACTTGAAATTTATTTTGAATTTCAAAATAAAATTTCATTGACTTTAATTACGATTAGGTCAAACAACCATCACATTAAACCATCTTTTATTTAAAGTCAATATATTAGTTACATGAATCACACTAATAGATTATTAAAATAATTTAACAATCTCTCACTTGGTCCAAGTGACAACTTGAAAATTTAAAATTAAACTACGAGTGCGCACCATATTAAAAAATTTAGGTTATCATCACAAATTATCAATCAGCTTGATTCCTTTCATCTATACCAAATCAATTTAATCCAAATAACTTTGAAGGATATTGTAATTTATGTCTTTCATGTCTTTCCAAAAACACTTCTTGTCATCACACCTAAAAAATAATGTATACCATATAATGTGGATAACAAGAAATAAGAAAAAATAATACTTACTCTCTCTGGACGAAATGCGCTTGGGGCGCAGATCGACAGTAACATCAGCACGAAATGCGCTTGGGGCGCGCAACATCTTATGTCTGGAGTTTAGTGCATGTTTCTCCTCTTTTAAGTCCGAATTTGGTTTTGGTGTCTTCATGAAAGTTGTAGCTATGGATCATAGATATCGTTTGCATTTGGTTTGACTCCAATTGGACATCGAAAACTCCAGATATGGCTGAAAATAGTCCACATAGGTCATGTTGATTTTTCACCAAAATTCAGCACCGCATTAAAACAAAGTAACAACGCAAAACTCCCAAAAATCTCTACTTAATCAAGGAAATAAGAACATAAATATTTCATTAAAGCAAAGAAATAAAATTAACAAAATATATCAAATAACTCCTTAAATTAACTAATGAATAAAAGATAAATAAGACTAAAAACAATGACAAATATGCATATGATGAAGAGTCATCACAATCCCAAACTTAATTTATTGTTTGTCCCCAAGCAACAGTTAATTTCAAATTTGGTATAGTTAAAATCAAACTTAAACTCAATTTCTCAAATCAAATCAAACTCAATTCTCAAAGTTCCAGCTACTACAAAACATTCATCATGTTCTATGGTTGCTTATAAAAAAACAACACAATTTGTATACTTTAGCATTCATTCATCAAATTCAACTCTCTCTTCACACAATCTCACCAAAATTTCTCTCAAGTGTTTAGAAAAGGTTATGAATTTATCACTCAAATCCTAGAAAATGCATCACACTACCACAGGCTTGAAAAAATTCTAGTTAGCAATCACAATGCAGCAAACACATACACTTCTGAAGGACTTTCGGGTTGTAATGGGGCTTAGGTAAGGGTATGACATTTTGGTATAATAGGCTTTACTACTTGGAGTTAGGCATACATTTTCAAATTATTCTACCACTTTTTATTTTTCTTCACCTTTCATTGTAGAGATTCTCAAATATTGACAAAAGAACCAATAAGATATTGTTTATCAAAGCACACAAACTGAATTTTTTTGTTTGTGAGAATCACCGCCCCAAACTTAAAAAGTTGTTATCCCATGAGCAACCCCAAACTTAGAATTTTACTAAGACAAAACAAAACTTTTCCTACCTAACTCCAAGTAAGGTGATTGAATTAAAGTCATGTATTTGTCTTGTAATGTGGCTAGTAACCGAAAGAAAAGGCAAGGCTCAAAGGAGTTAGCAAGGGATAAAATTTGCTTAAAAAGGCTGAAACGACCAAAGAAAATTGCCTTAGTGTATGCATAAATTACAAGTGATGCAAGTCAGAATTAGTGCAAGTTCTGAAGGGATAACACATGTTTAAATATTCACACAACAAAGAATGGAAGTGTTTAGGCCTAAAAGCTCACAACTAGGATAAGATAGAGCATGAACTGTCAAAATAATGCTAAACATGTCACTGAATTTTTTTTATGACTAATTGATTGCAAGTTAGACTGCTACAACCACAAAGTAATCAACAATGTATGCATTAGTGAAACCCGTCGCATTGAGCAATGACATGAGCAAATAAATGAGATTAAAATTTCAAAATCCAAAACAGAAAACTTAAGATCAAATGCAAGTTATTACAACTTCTTCATCATAGTACACATTTAGGGAAAGGAAACACAAATTCGACTATTGAAATAAAGCGAAGAAAAAAAAAAAGAAATAAAGAAAGAAAGAAGAAAAAAAAACAAAGAAAAAGGAAAGAAAAAACTTCTCTCAGTTGGGTAATTCGTTCATTCAAGGTCATCCGCTTTTGTACCACTGTAGTCCCTAGTATACTGGTGATGGGAAAATATATCAGAATAAAACATGGCGCCTAGTGTCTGTTGAGATGAAGCAAAGGCTCAATAGAGGTTTGTCATTCCCTATTCTATTCTGGCATGTCAAGCTCGCTGATCGATCATCAATTGTTGCATCATAGTTTCCAACCTACCAAATCTTTCCTCGGTGGGGAGCTGTGATGGATGTTGAGAATGGTCATGTGGCCCCTGTGGATCAACAGTTTCTTCCGTCAAAATCGCTGCTTGCGGACCAACACGATGTTCTACCGGAATCATAGAGTATTTTTCTATCCACCTGACAGTGATTGAGACGACAGGTTTTACCATTTCTTCACTCCGTTTAGATGACACTCTCACCCGTTCACATAGGTTGCTTATCAATGATACATGATTGAAGTAGCATGCCGGAGGATCAAGAATTGATATCCCCCAAAGATCATTAACTAGTAACATGGCTACATTAATTATGTCACCCTTTATGATAATCGCTAGTAGACATGCTCTTTGAATTGTTATTTCTAACACATTTGAACATGGTAGCAGTGTATGATGCAAAAAGGTACCCCAATCTTTTGCAATTGGAGTGAGATCCAAAGAACCCAGTTTCCTAGGTGTGTCATCTCTATTTCGTACCCAATATGTGTTTGGTTTGCATAAAACGTGTAAGATCTCTCGCATGTCTATTTTTATGATGTTGGTCTCGAATGCTTAGAAGCAACAATCCTCATAGTTTGGTAGGCCAAATATTTCATTTTTGGGTTGAGGAGTGAAGGGCACTTTTTTTCCCCTAACTCACAAATTGCTCATGTGGAACTGGTTAATCAAACTTCAGATCAGAGGCATTGGAGAAAAATTCCACTTCTAGTGGTTTGCTTGCTTTTGTGACGAATGTGGTCAGCTTCTCCAATCCTCTAGCCGCGATCATCGTTTGGATGTCAAGAAATTCATTTTCTTCCAGCTCAACGTTTTTCCCACCAACAAACTTCTTGACTATGGAGAGTTTGGCGTGAAACTCTTGTGTTTCTAGGGTCTTGAATAAGAACACATCGTGTGATTGGGAGGAAGCTGTATTCGTGACCTTGGTGCGTTTTGCTTAATGTTGGGTTGCCATTAGGTCCTTTGTTGGGTTGAAACTAGACTTGGAGAAGAGGTAGAGATATGTGTACCAGTTGAATGTTGTGGGAGAGAAGTGTTTGGGGAAAAATTGAGGGGCAATGGTTTGTATAACCCAACTAGCCAGGAAACGCGCTTGGGGCGTGAATGGACAGTAGCCTCAACGCGAAATGCGCCTGGGGCATGAATGGACAGTAGCCTCAGCGCGAAATGTGCCTATGGCATGAACGAGCAGTAGCCTTAGTGCATAATGCATCTGGGACGCGGATCAACAAAAGTAATCAGCACAAAATGCGCCTGGGGAGCGCCTGGGGCGCGAATTGACAGTAACCTCAACGTGAAATGCGCCTGGGGCGCTAATTGACAGTAGCATCACCGCGAAATGCGCTTGGGGCATGCCTTAGGCGCGGATTGACCTAACTAACACGACAAACTTCTCTCACTGAATACCATTTGGTTACTTTAGCGTACGGAACATCAAGAACGAAAACAACTGCCAATTAATAACGAACTAAACGAAAAAATAAACTAAAGGAATTGAAATGAAACAAAAGGATATGAATTTGGGTTGCCTCCCAATAAGCGCTCTTTTAATGTCTTGAGCTTGACATTCCACTCTTCAAGTGGTGATCAGATTGATGGACTCCATTGAAAGTTTTGACTCTCCCCATACGTAGGGTTTAAGTCTTTGTTCATTCACCTTGAAGTTACAATTTGAGTGTGTGTCTTTCACAAGTAGGTTTGTAAGTGGTTTTGCAACTTTTGAAAAGTCTTTTATAAATCTCATATAAAATTCAGCATGGCCTAAAAAGCTTCTAATGCCTTTTTCATTGGTAGGAGGGGGAGGTTTTTCAATAACTTCAACTTTGGCCTTATCAACCTCGATCCCCTTGTGGGATATTCAAAGGCCTAAAACAATTCCATCTCTTACCATAAAATGAAATTTTCCCCAATTTAGGACCAAGTTAGATTTTTCACACCTTTCTAACACAAGAGATAGATTAATCAAACAATTATCAAAAGATGAACCAAAGACAGAAAATTCGTCCATAAATACTTCGATATGTTTCTCAATAATATAAGAGAATATGGACATCATGCACCTTTGAAAAGTGTTAGGAGCATTACACAGGCTAAACGACATCCGTCGATAAGCGAACACCTCATACAAACATGTAAATGTAGTTTTCTCTTGATACTCTGGTGCTAAAGCTATCTGATTGTATCCAGAGTAGCCATCTAAAAAGCAGTAATATTCATGTCCAGCTAGTCGCTCAAGCATTTGGTCAATGAAAGGGAGTGGGAAATGACCCTTCCGCGTAGCACTGTTCAATCTTCTATAATCAATACAAACTCTCCACCCTGTAACCGTTCTTGTAGGGATTAACTCGTTCTTTTCGTTTGTGATGACGATTGTCCCCCCTTTTTTTGGTACCACTTGGACGGGGCTCACCCAAGAGCTATCTGAGATGGGGTAAATGAGACCAACTTCCAGGAGCTTTACCACTTCTTTCATTGTCGGATTCAATCTTCTTTGGGGTTGTACAACTGGTTTGTGATTGTACTCCATTAGGTTTTTGTGCATGCGAAAAGTCGAACTTATTCCCTTCAAGTCCTCAATGGACCAACCGGTGGCACCTTTATGCCTCCGCTGATTTCTCAACAATTTTTCTTCTTGTAAATCACTTAAGCTTGCACTAATGATATCTGGTTCCTTATCTTTTTCACCCAAGAATACATATTTTAACTAAGGAGGCAACTGCTTGAGTTCAATATGTGATGTCTCTTTCTTTTTCTCTAAGGACTCGTCTTCATCCCCTTTCAACTCCTCCCATCTAGTAGGAAAATAGAGGGAGTAGAATGGTGATGCTTCTAACATGGCTAAAACCTCTTTCACTTTTGTGTCTTCACTTTCTTTAACAACATCTTGGGGTAGGCATAACCCTCTTTCTAGTGGAAAAATATGTGCTTGATACTTAATTTCTTTGTTAAATATCACATCTAAGATCTCGATTCATGAATCATTCTTGTAATTCTTCTTTAATTTCTATCTTTTGTATCTCTGTCATGAGTAACTAAACTCTATTTGTTAGGGATGAGTGTAACAAGATGAAACCCTTATTTTTCTGATTTGATTTCTATTTATATGTGAGTTTATTGAATTATTTTTATCATATATGTGCTTAATGCTTTTTATTGCTTGACCAACAATAAAATGTTCTACGATTCGTATTTTGAAACGGGAGTGAACTTTACGAATGCTTGAGATGGGAAATTCATGAATTTGTAGTTTAGGGATAGATGCATGTCATGAAACGAAATAAATTAGTTGCAAAGGCAATAGTTTAATAAGAGAATTCCTGTACGGTATTGCTTAATTGTAATCTGAAATCTACTAAGGAATTAGGGGTTACTTTGGAATTAAAGGTTTTCTCACTAAGACATTAGGGTAAGAATAATAAGGAGAATTCGGTAATAATTCAATAAAGGAATTCAGTAACTAGGATCAAATTAGACACCAAGGTTGGATTCGAAGTGAAACTCATCCCTTATATTTTTCTCATTATAAAGGATCAATTTTATTACTGTAGTTAATTTTAAATATTATTTCAATCAACTTGGGAACCTTTTGTTCAATTGTAGTAATTAAACATAATTCAATAGTAAAATGCAATCATTGAGTTCGACACTCGGTACTACCGTTTTATTATTACTTGCAACGATTCAATACACTTGCTGAAACGCTATCAAGTTTTTGGCACGGTTGCCGAGAATTGCCATATCATTATTGAAGTTAATTTATTTACTTAATTGAAAATTTTTGCTCTACAATAAAATGTTTTCTTTTATTTTATTTCTAATTTTGAAAAAAACAAAAGAAAAATTCTGATTTAAAACTCTTTAATTTTTACATAATTTTTTTTACCTTTCTTTACTTTAAAACTGTTCATTACTCATAATTTGTCTAACCTTGTATGCGAGGTCAGTCCTTAGCTGAACTTTTCTTTGATCCAGAAATCGAAAAAACTGTGAAAGCAAATCTAAAAGAGGTTCGAGAAAGGAGATAAAGGGAAAAACAGTTAGTAGTGGAAGAAGAGGATTTAGGGGATTTCTTCATATTTGCGGAAATGGATGATCCACCACCACCTGAACGTAACCTCGGCGAGTATGGGAATCGAAATAGAAATCGTGCTCGGTTGGCCATCCATAACCAACCGGTTACATTTAACAAGTTTGAAGTGAGTCCGACTTTATTCCGAGAGTTGACGAAGATTCATTTTTCCTGTAATCATAACGAAGACGCGAATAGACACCTCACAAACGTTTTTGAATTATGTGAAACAATGAAAGTGGATGGTTGTTCTGAAGAAGGCAAGAGATTGAGATTATTTCTATTGTCATTGACAGATGTTGCTAAGGAGTGGCTTAACTCTTTTCCTGCCAATAGCATTACCACGTGGGATGACCTTGTATTAGGAATTCAGATACACCGAGACAGATCTCGAGGTATTCTTGGATTGTCACAAAAGAGCTATATCGATAAGGTTCTCAAAAGGTTTGGGTTACAGGATTGCAAACCAGGGGACACCCCAGTTGCTAAGGGAGACAAGTTTAGTCTCAAACAGTGCCCTAAGGGAAGTTTGGAAATTCAAGAAATGCAAAAGATCCCTTATGCTTCAGCTGTAGGGAGTCTTATGTATGCCCAAGTATGTACGCGTCCAGACATAGCGTTCATAGTAGGGATTTTAGGCAGATATTTAAGCAATCCAGGTCTTGACCATTGGAAAGCAGCCAAGAGGGTCATGAGATATTTGAAGAGAACAAGAAACTACATGCTCACATATAGGAGGTCAGACCAGTTAGAGATCACTGGGTACTCTGGCTCGGATTTTGCGGGATGCCAAGACAGCTTAAGATCAACTTCAGGCTTTGTCTTTCTGTTAGCTGGTGGAACAGTTTCTTGGCGTAGTGCCAAGCAAGGTCTTACTGCTTCATCAACCATGGCAGCAGAATTCGTAGCAATTCATGAGGCATCTGACCAGGGCATTTGGCTGAGAAATTTTGTCACGGGGCTGCAAATAGTTGAAGGGATTGAAAGACCACTCAAGTTGTATTGTGACAATAGATCAGCAGTCCTGTATTCTAACAATAATAGGAGCTCAACCAAGTCAAAGCACATTGACATTAAGTTCCTAGTTGTTAAAGAGAAGGTACAAAGTGGACAGATATCCATAGAACACTTAAGGACAAACTCCATGATTGCGGATCCACTCACTAAAGGTCTACCACCCAAGGTCTTTCATGAGCATACTGCTCACATGGGTGTGCTACAGTTTGAGGAATCTTGATTTTAGTGGGAGTTTCGTCCATTATGTAATTCATGTTCTATGTTTAATTGTAAAGTACAAATACATTGTATTTGGACTTTCTGATCAGAAATAAAGTTTAAAGTATTCAGTTTTTGGTTACTTTGTACATTTAAGTTATGGTATGATCTCATTCGATAAAGTAGGACCAGTTGAAAATTGACATGCATTGACCAACTTCATGTAATTTTCATGCTACACTTTTCATAATGGGTCTATGTCATTTAGTTGTGTCAGTACGGGTGATCATTGATGGGTTTAGTTATGCTTATTATGACGAAAGCCTCTTTGGTTCCATGTGCTGATATGATTAATGGACGGGACAATTTGGATTATACTCAAGGTAATTATAATGACATTTTTGACGTCATAAAGTCTAACACACTCCTAAGGATACATGTGTGACCAGTGGGAGATTGTAAGATTTATGGGTCACATATGTAATTAATTAATAAAGTGTGTTGGGGTCATTATATAATTAGCCAATAGACTAGGGGTCAAATAATATATAATAGTTTATGGCTAAAGAGCATAATGGTTATGAAAATTAATAGTGTAGATACCAGACAGTTTCTAATTTAATGAGGGGCTGAATTGGAAATACTGCAATTTGGGATATAACCAATAATAGTTATATATAGGGGTAATGGTCCCCAAGGCAAACACAACAAAAGGACTATTCAGTTTCAAAACCCTAAAAGAGAAAACTCTCTGGTTCTCTCTATCCCCATCAAGAGAGCAAGGTCTTCAGGGTGTTTTGCTGAGGAAGATCACCCAACCCATTGGCTCTATCATCATCATTCCAGGATTTCATCAATGGCAATTCCCACAGGTACGCTTCCGCCTTTGGTTATTCATCATATAATTGACATGGATTATTAACAATTTTTGATAGAAACTTGTCTCCCATCAGGTACGCTTCCATCCTCATATGCAATGCTTTGATAGAAACTTGTCTCCCTTAGCAACTGGGGTGTTCCCTGGTTTGCAATCCTGTAACCCAAACCTTTTGAGAACCTTATCGATATAGCTCTTTTGTGACAATCCAAGAATACCTCGAGATCTGTCTCGGTGTATCTGAATTCCTAATACAAAAGAGGCGTCACCAAGATCTTTCATCTCAAAATGCTTTGATAGAAATTCCTTTCCCCCAGTTATGTTCGTTTGAAAGAGGGAAGATATTTTCAGTTACAAGCAGAAAGAGGAAGAATATCTTCGTGACACTTACAGGAGGTTCAAGAGTTTACTAGCATGATGTCCCTATCATGGTTATGACAACACTTCCCAGATGCAAATATTCTGTAATAGTTTGAGGCCTATCACTAGAATTATGTTTGATGCCACAACAGGTGGTTCTTTGAATTACAAGATTGCATCAGAAGCACGCAAAATTATTGAGACCATGGAATCAAATGAACAAATGATGTTGTATGACAGAGGTGGTGGGTCAACAAGTGGTATATTGGAATTGAATTTTATGGATGGGTTGGCTCCAGGCAGGTTGCTCTCAAAACAGATAAAAGAGGTTATTACCTCTAAGATAAAGAAGGGGATGGTAGCTCTAAATATACAGCCCCAAGTGGGCCCTGTCAAATTATTAAATCATACTGTAACTTTTGTGGGGGAGCACATAAAAATGGAGCTTGTGAAGCACTCGATGACGATGAGATAGAAGAACTAGAAGAGGTGAATTTTGTGAGTAATAACGGGAAGCAGAACAATCCTTACTCTACTACGTACAACCCTGGTTGGAGAAATCATCCAAATTTTTCTTGGAAGGGTCTACAAGGAGCTAAAACAAACCAAGTCCCACCTTGAAAGGCTGCTAGGGAGATTGCTATGGAGAAATTAGTAACAAGGACAAGTTCTTTCATTGAAGAGTTAAGAGCCATGTAGAAAAATCACTCTGCATCAATAAAGAATCTGGAGACCCAAATGGGTCAACTTGCTCAACAAATGGCACAAAGAACGCCTGGAAATTTGCCTAGTGACATAATTCTGAATCTACGAAATAATGTTAATGTAGTGACAACGAGGAGTGACAAGGTAAGTGAACAAGTACAACTTAAAGCCGAAAAGAGTGAAAGTACTTCAACTTCAACCCATTCAGAGGAAATGGCCACACCGACATCTGTTGAGGAGCACATCACTCTTGAAAAGGAGGAAGAACGTGTGGTACAGAAAAAGGAAATATTGCCAAAACCATAAATTCGACTTCCATTCCCTCAAAGATTAAGAAATGAAGAAACTGAAAAACAATTCGGTAAATTTCTTGATGTTTTTTAAAATTTACAAATCAACATTCCTTTTGCATAAGCATTAGAACAGATGTCAACATATGCCAAATTCATGAAGGAGATTTTGTCAAAGAAAAGAAAAATTGGCGGTGAAACAGTTATGTTTACCGAAGAGTGTAGTGCTATCCTACAGAGGAAACTACCACCGAAGCTCAAGGATCCTGGAAGCTTCTCTATCCCTTGTGCTATTGGAAATAGAACTTTTGGGAAGGCCCTATGTGATATTGGGGCTAGTGTAAGCAAGCATAGAGCATGATTAGGATCAAATTAGATACCAAGGTTGGATTCAAAGTGAAACTCATCTATGACATTTTTCTCATTATAAAGGATCAATTTTATTACTGTTGTTAGTTTTAAATATTATTTCAATCAACTTGAGAACCTTTTGTTCAATTTTAGTAATTAAATATAATTCAATAGTAAAACTCAATCCTTGAGTTCGACACTCGGTACTACCATTTTGTTATTACTTGCAAAAATCAGTACACTTGCTGAAACGCTGTTAGAATCAATAACTTTTGACACGCTAAAAGAAACATAGTTATCAAATTCATGGGGAGCCCAAGAATATTAACGTGAAAGTCTGTTTTAGAAAATCAAACAATCATTAATTTAAACAATTGTTTTTGAGTACCACATTCAAAGGGAGCTATCTTTTAAAACCTTATTTTGTGAAGGAAAATTGTTCATTAATTGTATAGTTATTTTTCATCATAAAAGAGGAGAAGATTGTTAGTGCAAAAGTGGTTTTAGTTACAATCCTCGGGTTGATATTTTGATGATAACAAAAACAAACCAACAAAGAACAATTATCTCCTAACTGTATTTGCTAAGTATGCAGATTAAGTTAGAAGACAAAAGAGTTATATTAATGACTATTCATTTTAAAGTAGTAAAAATTATAGGTATATTAGAGATCTACTAATGGAGCTAGTTGTAATATAGCAAAAGAAATACTGTAAAGACAAGCACAACAAAACATGCATTCTAATATAAGATATATCCTCTACTTATTTGACCAAGAAAAAAGAAACCAAGACTTCAATTTTTCTCTACATCATAAGTCTAGTGGTATGCGCCTTTGATATTGCAAGCTTCGTAAAAAGCAAGCAAGTCTCGGTTGACTCTAGGATGCGAGCAACAATGTGTCCCAGTTGCCTCTAGAAACACGAGCAATGTCTTGGTTCAGTTACCTTTGATGATTCAACAAGCGATTGTTCGTCTAATGAACTCAACAAGCGTCTATTTGTATGTCTTTGATGGATTCAACAAGCGTTTGTTCGCCTGCCTCTGCTAAACGTAACCAACAGATAATTGCCTATGCCTCTAATAAGCTTGACAAGCAAGTAACTACATCTTTCTCTTATAAGCATGCCAGGCAGGTAATTGCCTTTAATAATCACATCAAGCATCTGATCGTCTAACTTTGAGTAATTATGTAGCCTCTAAACAATTCAACGCTCTAAAAAATTCAATGCTCCAAAGAAGACAAAACAATTGCACATCCTATGATGAACATCCTGAATCTTCTACCTATCAAAAAGTCTTTAAGATTTTATTTGATCATAGTATCCTATGATCCTCTCTCCTCAATACTAAGATAAGCATAATCATTCACGAAGATATATAGGGATACTTATTAAAAACTGATCTTCCTTAAATGGTGATTGAAGATTTCCAACGATAATATTCTTAATGGACACTTCATCTTCGTATTTAAGAAGAACTCACTCAGTCCTTTACTAGAGAGATAGTGGGAGAGAGAAAATGAAAAATGCTATGTGTTAAGAAGAAAATCTGAAAAAGCCAGGAAGACATCAAACTAAAAGATAAGTGAATTACTCTCTCATAGAGAATTATTAGAGTTGATGTAAATCAATCAAAGTGTTCTCACACACTTGAACTGATATAGGACTTAATATGTAACATCGTCTCAATGAGAGTTAGCATCCAAAAACAACCTTTGTGTCAAATTAGACACAAACTAGAACTGATATAAATCAGCCCGATAGTGACAACAACCCTTTCATCCTTAAGAAGTACCTGAAAAGGTAAAGCGACACTCCTGAACCTCAACAACAGGATGCCATAAAGTTGAATAAGGTTTTGTGGAATACAACTTGGACAAACTCGAGAAAAATACTCAAAGCTTGAAAAGTCAGAGTAAAGAATATTTGTATGCTATTTATAAAAATAGTGGATTAAGCCCTTGATTGTACATAGACAAAATATCTCTGTAAGGGGAGAACTAAATGTAGCAACAGTTTGTTGTGAACTAATATAAAATATATGTGTCTCTTTATCCTTTTCTAGTTCTCGTATTTTAGTTCTTTATGATTCAATCTTACTGTGTTTAAACCTGCTTTTAAAAGTAAGTTGAATATTTGGATAAAAAAAAAACAGTTTTTGGTAAGAAATTGAAGTAGTTTTAAGAAACCACAAACACAATTCAACCACCACCTCATTCTTGTATTTCCTAGCACCTTCAAAAATAGTAAAATGTCAAATTTAGGTTGTAAAGTTCAAAAAAAAAAAAAAAATACTACACTATAACAAATAAAATACTCCATTCGATCTTTTTTATAAGAGACAGTTGGATCAACAAAACTTAATTTATAAAAAGACCATACACATAGGTGTAATATTTTATTTGAAATTATAACAATATATTTTTTTTAGAAAATAACTTAGACTAAAAAATGTGTTTGTTATATATATATATATATATATATATATATATATATATATATATATATACTTAATAAAAAAAATACTAAAAAATTATTTCACCTTTAAAAATTTGGGATCTTGTGGGATCACACTCTCATGAGAGAAATTCTAATATAAGAATTTGTTCTAAGATTTGTAATCTATGTACAGCAAACACTAATTCAACAAAACAAAACCAAACCCATAAATTACGAAAATAAAAACATGGTAAATCATCAAGGATGATATCCAAATCTGTTGTATGTAGAAAAACAATTTGAAAAACAAAAAAGAAAAAGCAAATGTTCATAATAAACACACTTTCTGATGCACAAGATCAAGGATTAGCTGCAAGTTCAGAGCATACTTATTTTGCAGAATGTAAAGAAGAATTTGATTAAAGGCAGAATATAATTAATACATACTAACAAATACTTACAATGGTAACTGGTTTTGAAAACTGAAAAGAAAAATACAAGATTATGAAAATATAGGAGACACTCAAGAAACTCTCAAGATTTCTAATAAATGCTTTCTTGTTGTATCCAACTCTGATTTGAACCGAAGACAAGCCTTCCTTATATAGGGTAATTGTCATGTTTGTCCTACTTTGTGTAGTGGGAGAAATGATGAGATTCCTCCTGCTTTCGGTGTCACTTTTGAATTTTTGTGCATATGGCAGACAAGTGCCAAAAACTTTTCATTTTGCTTTTCAGAGAATATTCGTTTGCTTTTTAGAAAATATTAAATTTTTTTTAAGTCTAGAATCAAATATGGGCTAGGCCCGATACATGATATATTAGATCATTTTTTATTAAGTCCGAAATCGATTTTGGGCTTGGCCCAATACATGATATGGTAGACTTTTTTTTTAATTGGGCCTTACAATTAATCGGGCCAATGGTTTTATTTTGTAGGTGTGAAGATATCAAAACAATCGTCTTCATTATCATCGCCCAAGTTCATGAAAATTTCTGAAGCAGTTGTTGAGGAAACATTTGAGGAGTTGGTCTTGCTTTTTAGAAGTTGGGCCATAATCACAAAGTATTCTTCTTCAGTTTTAGCTGCTGCAAATTGTGTTTGAGCAAATGATTTTTGTGCTAAGAATTGGGTCTGCATTGTTTAAGGTTTTTGTAAACCTTGCTTTTGGAGCCACGTCGATACGACTTGTTTTTTGATACTTGGATGGATGGAAAATTTTGTCCACCATCTAGTTTTGAATCTTCTAACGAGGATTGTTTGTGTCTGTTGTTGATTTATTTCAAAATACCATGCTGTAAGCTATGGTAAGAAGAATTTTGTAGAAAAAAGCATCAAATGGTGGAAAATGCGTTCTCTGTCTGTAGGTTTGTAGTTGGTTTTGTACAGTTAGAAGCTTTCGTGGACTTCCGAATGAAGAATATCTGGGGTTGAACCTTAAATTTTCCACCAACGGGCAAACCATTGAGGGATTATTGAAGGGTTCATAGTGAGGTTAAAGAAAAATAGCCAAGTATGACTAAATTTTGGGTTTTGGATGAGAAAAGCATTATACCAGGCTTGTTGGTAGTCCCAATAATCGAATGTTCTGCAATGATTTATTGTGGTTTCGAAGTCTAGTGGGAATTGTTTTGGGGAATGAAGGTTTTATCCCCATTCTGAAGGTGGGATTATTTTGTGTATTTTTGCGGTCGAATAGGCACTGGGCCTTCTTTTGGGTTGTCATGTATTGGTACAGAACCTGTTAATTCAAGAATAGATTTGTAGTAAGGCTGGGGTTTTGATAAATCCCAAGGTTTGAAAAACCAGCCTTCTGGAAAGATTTTTGAAATGACAAATTGAGGATTTTTTGTCATAAAAGTGGTCCTTTATTGTCCAAATGTTTTGAAATTATGTTTTAACAAAATACTTAGATTTTGGTTTAAACAAAGTAATCTGAGATTCATTTAAAATAATTTTTGATGTTTCTCCTTGTTGTAGTTTTGAAATTATTTTACAGGATGGTCCCTCCCGTGGGGGTTTTGAAATTATTTTACAGGATGATCCCTTCTGTGGGGGGTTTTGAAATAATTTTTTGAGAAGGGTTTTTTGAAGATTTTCCCTTTTCTTTCCCCTGTAAAGATGGCAGTTCCAGCGAGAGATATTCAATATATTTTTGGAGCCTGTGGAGCTTTGCAATTTTTTTGAGATGAAGGTCTTCTTCAATTGAATTTTTTATTTCCTCAAATCTATCAGGTCCAAGTATTTGTTGGCTTGCAAGCCATTTTTGGATTTGGTTTTGTTCTTCATTTTCTTCGACGGCTCGCGCCCAAGACCTGTGGGTTTTGCCGATGAAATAGGTTTTGAGTTGTCTAGTGGTTGGTCCTTTTGGATCTCAATTCTTTTTGATTTTCTGGGCATCACTCAAGTCCTGTTTTGAAGAAATTCTCTTGTTAGAAAATCCGGAATTGAGTTTTGGTCTCCTTTAATAAATTCAATTTGAAAATAAAAAATACTAAGGATTGCTTGCCATCTGGCAAAAATTTGTTTTGATGCAATGTTTGGAACATCTTTTTGTAAAAATTCCTTTGCAGATTTACAATCAATTTGAAGTAAAATTTTTTGATTGAGTAAATCACTTTGAGATTTTGTAATGCACATGACAATTGAAAGAATTTATTTTTTGATTGTAGAGTAATTCTTTTGACAATCATTCCAGTGTGCAGATGTAAATTATACAATGCATTCTTTATTTTTTATTTTTTGTTTAAGAACACCCTTATACCCTATATCTGATGCATCTGTTTCAACAATTTTTTGGGTTAATGGGTCAGCTAGATGCAAGCAAGGTATTTCTTTAACTTGTTTTTTTGATTATTTGAACTATTTTTGTGTGTTCTTCAGTCCAGGCGATAGGTTTTTTCCTTAATCTATCATGGAGAGGTTTTGCTATCCTATTAATATTAGGACAAAAATCTAATACATATTTTAAAGATCCTAAAAATATTTGTAATTGTGTTTTGTCAAGAATTTTGTCAAGAAATTTATCTGCGAAAGATAGGGACCTTTCAATAGGGGTAATAGTGCCTTGAGAGATATAATGTCCTAAGAAACGGATTTTTGTTTGAAAAATAGAAACTTTGGATTTTGAAACAACCATTCCATTTTTCTTAGTGATCATTAAGAATGTTCTAAGATGTTTAAAATGTTGTTCAATGGTTTCTGAAAAAATTAAAACATCATCAATATAGACAATGCAGAATTTTGAGAATGGATTAAAAATTTCATTCATAATTCTTTGAAATTCTGAAGGAGCATTCTTTAATCCAAATGGAATTACCATCCACTCATATTGACCAAAAGGGACCGTAAAAGCCGTTTTATATCGATCTTTTGGATCAATTTGTATTTGCCAAAATCCTGATTTCATGTTGAATTTTGAAAATACATATGAAAAATGTAATTTTTGTAAAAGATCTTTTTTATTTGGAATCGGGTAAGGAATCCATTTTAAAGCTTTGTTTAAAGGTTTATAGTTTATGACTAACCTAGGTGTACCTCTTTCTATTTCAGAATTTTTGTTCACATAGAAGGCTGCACAACTGCATGGGTGCCTAGATTTTGTTATTAGACCTTTTTGCTCTAGGTCTTGGATTTCTGCTTTGCAATGTGTTTCTAATTCATAATTCATTTGAATATGTCTGGCTTTTGTTGGGATTTGTTTATCGGAAAAGTCATTTTCGTATTGTAGGTCTACCATATGTTGTTTTCTATCCCAAAAAGCATTTGGTAACTCTGAACAAATTTCATTTTTAATTCTTTTTTGGAGTTCCGAAATTTTTTGTTTTGTGAAGTCATTTTTTAATTGTTATTCAGTTCTAAGAAAGGAAATATCTTGTTTTAGAAAACACAAATGTTTTTCTATCCCTTGAATTAAACAATTTAATTCATTTTTGTAAACAAAGCAAGCTTTAAAAAGATTTAAATTCTTTGTTCTAGGTTTTTCAATAAAAGGGAAAATAATTTCGACCTCTTTTGTTTTGCAGGAAATACCATCATATTTAACTGAATAGGGAGTTATCATGTTAATGAAAGGAGTCCCTAAAATGACATTATGAGTTATATTTTCTAATAAAACAAAAGGAGTTTTGATAGAAATGTTACCATTTTTAATAGAAGCTTCAATTTTATTTTTTATAATCATGTTGGAGTTGTTAGCAACAAAAAGTTTTTCATTTGATTTTTGCATAAATCTGTTTGGTACAATGCTACTTTTTAAGCAGTTTAAGTCTGCTCCCGTATCAAAAAGTGCAATTGTTTCAAATTTAAAATCTTCAGAAAAAACTAAATTAATTTTGATTAAATATTTTCTTGTTGTTATTGTTCTTAAAACAAACAAGAAATCTTTAGGAATTTCTTTTAAATTTTCAATTTTATTTGAATATTCTTCATTTTCTCCCTTTTCTCCTTCCTGTTCTGGGTCATAAGAGGTTTAATTTTGTACTTGGGAGAGAAGATTTTGAAGAATATTTGAATCAATTTATTGTTTTTGTTTAAGTGTTTTTAACTCATGTTTCACAATTTTAATCTCTTCTTGCAGAGATTGAATTGTGACAGGGGTTTGTGACTTTGTTCTTTTTCCTAAGATATTTGTTAAGTCATAAGTAGTTTTAGGAAGCAATTTTGATGAGTACGTGATAGGTTGACCTTGTTTTGATTCAAAAGTACTTAACAGTTTTCCTATTATTTCCTTTTGAAGTTTTGTATCTTCAACCTGTTTTATAATATCAAGAATTAGTTCTTCATCCTTTGTTAGAACATTAATTGATTTTGTACTAGCTTCTGAATCGCTAAGAGAGTCGGAGGTTCCTATCTCATCAAATTGTAAAGGTTTATCATTTTCTGATGAACCTATTTCAGAATCCGTTAATGTTTCTTCTTCAGAGGTTTCTAAAAGTATTGCCTTTATTTTTTGAATTATTTGTTCATTAACTTTTAATTCATGGAGTTTTTTATTTCTGTTGCAATATCTTGAGATGTGTCCTGTTTGGTCACACTTATAACAAGTTATTTGTTTTGAATTTTGAGGTTCGAACTTCTTTTGCAAGGGTTTTTTCTTATAAAAATTAGGTTTTCTTTGATTGTAAGTATTTTGGGGTTTAGATTTTGAGGTTTCTGAGAGGTTTTCTAAAAGGTTTTGAACAAGATCCTCCGCAGTCTTTAGAAATATTTTTCGTGGGTATTTCAAATTGTTTGCAAAAAGATCCTAGTTCTTGTCTAGTTCTTTTCATTTCCCATTTTAGATGTTTTTGAAGTTTTAAATCTTGACAGATTTTCAAACCTTCCTTTTGTGTGAAGCTTACCAATCCCCCATAAGTCAGATGATTATAAGGGATTTAGTTTGTTCCATAGACTTCTTTAATTTTTTTCTAACCTTTTCTCCTAAAAGGGTTGGGAGACCTGCAATGAATTTTTCTTTCCAAAAAGGTTGGTTTGAGTCTTCCCTAAGAATAACCCTAGTTAGGAAAGTGTTTTTGTAATATTGGAATTCATATACTTTTTTACATCTAAGGTTTGAAAGGAGTTCATCATTCTTATCCTTTAAGCGAGATAGGTCTCCTATGAAGTGCAGGTTGATTGTGTGAATCAATGTTGCAACTGCATCAGATATTGGATTCCCTATTTCGTCGAGGATGGGAATTCCTTCCTCTGTGGTTTGGATTGCATTTAATATTTCTAAGTGTTGAGATGGTGTAAGATGGTAGTCCCACCATCCTTTGAGCTGGCCTGAGAATCCTGCTATGGCTTTGTCAGGCGTATTGGCTTGGGTTTTGTAGGCATTTGATGCCATTGTCATTTGTTGCTTAGGATGTTGTATTCAGACATACCGTCTACGTTCCATTCATAAACAGTACTGGCATTGAATTTTGATTGAGAAAGGACATTGGGTCTATTCTCAATTCCTAGGTCTGGTGTTGTGACCATGGTCAAAGGTTGACCCTTCTGCCATTGGAGCTTGCACAGATTTTGTTGTTCTTGTTTGGCTTCAGAAACACGGTCTAAAGTCGTTACTGTTTTCTCAAAAGTATCCTTAGCTACCAAGGGTGTAGAGGTAGAAGAATGTTCTATCCTACTAAGTTGGCCATGTAGGGCTTGAGTAAATTCTGATCTACCTTCTCTAAATAGTTTTTGGCTTGTTTTTGAGATTTGAAATGGTTTAAAAACTAGGTTTTTTAGTTTTGAATCAGTTGTCTCAATCGGAGAAATAGTGAAATTCTGTTGATGTTCCTCTATCTTAGTTAATTGTTTTGCAATTGTACTAAGATGGACATTTGTAAAATTATTTTGTTGAAGGATATTATGTATATCTTTTTCCGAACTATCACTTGAGATTTTGAAAGGTGCAGCTTCTACTGGCTTTTCTAGGTGTGTTATTATGATTTGTCTTAAAGGTGGGTGTTCAGACTGTATTTTTAATCCAGTTGCCAAATCCCATTCTGCAGTTTTATTTCTTATTGTTATGGGATTAACAGAACTTTGGTCTTGTTTGAAAGGGTAAGAAATTTGGTTTTGTGTTGCATAAATTTCAAACCATTCAAAAAATATAATATGAGTTTTGTTTTGTAAAATGAATGTATAAAATTCATTCTGAATTTGTTTTAGAAAGTTTTTAAAGAACCAAGTTCTTTTATCTGTATTTTTGGAAGCATAAAAATCATTACGGAGAATAGTTTTATCAACTTTAAATGCCTTTTCTATGACATTTAATTTATTAACAACATTTTCAGTTATAGCAGAAAAGGATGGCGAAGTTGGTGGAGAAATGTTTGGCTGTTCCTCATTAATGTTTTGGGGTGCGGTGTAGATTTGATGATATATATTTGTGGAGTAATCAACGTTTTGAAAAGAAGCACTTGGTATGCTAGAACATGAAAAACATGGTTTTATATGGTTTTCATTTTTTTGCGATAATTGTATGACTGAAGGGGGTCTGGATGAACCAGCATCAGAATACCTGGCACTGGAAGTTCTTGAAAAACATAGTTTTACTCTACCGTCATTGTATTGTATGACTTCCTTTAAATTGTTGTTTGGTTTTGACTATTCAAAGGACTGTGGTCTAACAGCTCCTTCCAGAATCCATTCTTTAGGAAGATCAATATATTTCCAAATGATGGTTTTTGGAATGACAGTGTTTGCCTTTGTTAAATCAGTTTATAAAAATAGGGTTTCCCCCTTTTTTATTTTCAATATGTTTTGTTGCCGTAAAGGCTGAAAACATTGCTTTGTAGTGGACTCTATAAATAATAGCTACAGGAATAGATCCTGTTATCATTTTGTAATTATGAATTTTGATTTGTAACATAAGTGATTTCATGATGTTTGGGTCCTTTAGAGATAAAGAAAAATTTGGATAACATTCAAACCAAATTGGTCCTTGACATAAACTAGATTCAATTGTACTTATTATTGAATCTTGAAAGTTTAAGAACCTTGCATCTCGTAAGACACAAAGGAAGTGTTTAGTCCTTCTCTTGTTAAAGGTTTGATACCAACTTGGACAAGACCTACATGTATGAAATTATAGTTCCTGTTAACGTGTTTTTGGAGAAAGAAGATCTATTGTTTCAAAGGGGTTAGAAAGAGCAACATCTCTTTCTTCTGTTTTGATTATGTAATCAGTTTTTAGTAGGTTTTTGAAAAGACTAGATTCATAGACCTGATCTTTTTTGATTTTTGGGATTTGCCAATTGTTTATAGATTTTTGAAAGTCTTCAATAGTAATTTCTTCACTATTGATAGGTTCCTTTTTTCCTGAGAAGTTTTGGGTAGAAGGAGTGGAAAAAGAAGAAGTTCTAAAAAACAAGTTATCTATATTTAAAAATTTTCTTTTCAATTGGAAGAAACTTTCATAGGATTCACTGCCCTAAAACGCCTGTACGTCGGCTTAAACACGAGACTTACTACCATGAAACTATTATTCTTCAAATTAAACTTACGGATTTTTAAATATTTATAACAAATTTTATTTAACTTATTCCCTCCCCAAATCTGATACCATAAACGTCCTGGATCAAAGAAAAACAAATCTGATGTAATTAGAAAACTATTGTAATTAGAAAAACAATTTGAAAAAAAAAAAAGATCAACAATTATAGGAACATTATTTTAATAGTTGTTGATAAGAAACAAAAACTGTTGTAAAAGAGAAATATTGGGTAGAAAAAAATATATAAAGATCAAATGAATGTTGGTCCCTAATGTGGTTAGTTCTCTCAAATGGTTAAGGATTTCAAGCATCTATAACTTATGCACACCGTGTTGGTCCAAAATTGTTTATTTTACCGTTTTTGAAATATAACTACCAAAAAAACATTAAAAAAAATTAAAATTAAATCAAAGTTAAAAAACTATTTACTCGTTATTTACTCGTTATTTTATCAAAGTTAAAAACTTTCAAATATAAAAGGTATCTTTGTTTAGTATTATTAATTCTATGACCTGATCTAAGAAAATGATTGGGATTTCAAAATATGATAAAAATCCTTACAATTATAATATATATATTTTTTTAATGAATGATGTAACAAGTTGTGTTTTTTACTATTTAATCTTAGATACGATTTGTTTTTACTTAATCCTAAACACAAATTCTAATTAAGAGAATTTATTTATTTATTTATTTTAATTTATCATATCATAAACAAAAATTCAGATCTATTTTTTTTTTTAAATATTCAAAGTATTTTTAAATTTGAAATGTATTGGATTAGGATTTTAAAAGATAATTTTTACATAAAAAAAAAAGTCTTGTGGATTTTAGAAGACTTGCAAGATTTTAATGACTTTTAAGATTTTAAAAGTCTATCAGATTTTTAATTTCGATTTCAAATCACTTTTATAATTAGAATTTATAAGATTTAAAAAGATTTTATGAATTTATCAAATTTCAAATGACTCAATTTAAAATTAAGAAAGCCATCATTAATCTATCAACATAATCTTCAATAACGTACGTACGAAGATATTAACAATTTATTTTTATTTTAAAAATTATTATCATGATATGTAATATCTTAAAGATTAACTATACTAGTCATCCTATGAAATTTGTTATATTTTTCAAGGATGCATTTAGAAGGTGAGTAGGTGACCAGCTCATTTTTATTATGAAAGTCACTATTAAGATATGTATTACTTTGTGGTTATATCGCACACACAAATTTAAGTGTCACATACCTTAAAATGGAGCTTTTAATTTATGTAATTTAAAAAAATTCATGTTCCACTAATTGTTTTAATTATTACTTGTTACATATACATATAATATGAAAAATAATATCAAATCAATAATCATAAGATAAAATAATAACTAATTTACTGTGTATATAAAAAGTTTGTTTACCTAATAAAAAGTGAACAATTTTATTTTGTTTATTTTGGGATACTAAACAATATTAATGGGTTGAATGCTCGCTAAAGATATAAGTTGACTAATTTTTGTGAATCAAATCGTTTTCATAAAATAGCTAGCATATATCCAAAATAAAACCAAATTGAATCTTTTTAATAATATAAAAGATGTGGATAGATGTAATCTAAAAAAAAAATCTTATAACGAGGTTGGGCCTTATGTGCCTATTTAAACAAGTCCTTCAATTGGTAATTTCAGACAATTAAACCTCAACTTTTCTTGTCAAAAAAAGAAAGCTCACTCACTCTCTCTTTTATCTCTCACTTTCAACTCTTAGCAAAGTGTGTGAAATGTCTAAGCTTCCTATGAGCGATTTGGAGCTTTACGCTCCCGATGATTCACCAACCGTACTTGCATTGAAACACAATTGCGGAATATGCTTAGTTTGGACCGATGAAGAAGACATTGCTCTTCTAGAAGGCCTCATTATGTGAGTTATTATTCTCTTTAATTTGTTTAACAACTTAATCAACTCTTTCTCTAAATTAAAATTTCAATTTTTTGCTTTTAGGTTCGCATCATATTCTTGGCCAATGCAATGTGTAAAGATAGCAGAATTTATTGGGACTAATAAGTTGGCACGCGATGTAGCGTTGCGAATTAAGTCGATGAATGTAAGCTATATGTTTTTTGCTTTATTAAAATACTATTTATATTTATTAATTTATGCCCTTTTAATAAATGTATTAACATATTATTTTTATTATCTTTGTTCTTGTCAGAAGAAGAAGACCGATTAACTTTCTTCTGGGGAAAAAGTTTAATTGAGGAGTGGTGATCGCCAATTTGATCAGCTTGCTATTGATTTTGTGCTACGAGATTTCTTTTGTCATTGTTTTAGTCCATTCTTATGAATTTCAGTAGTTTTGTATGTGACATTTAAAAAGAAAGTAGTTTTTCTGTTTCTACACATTTAATTTGATTTTTCGATGTATTGTTCTTACGTATTTGGATCATATATATATAGATTATGGTTTTTAAGTGGCAAAGTTAGGAAATTTTATGGGTAGCTAAATTTAAAAAATAAAGATAAAAAAATATATATCAAACTTAACCGATAAACAAAAACATTCACAATTATATAAAAGTTCACAAAAAGTTACTTGACCAATAAAAACAAAATAATTTAAAATTTATATAAAATATAAGCTATTTTAGAAAGAAAAAAAAACGAAAAAATAAATAAAAATTAGCTATTTATAAATATTGAATTCACCAATGTTTCATTGATTCAAATTTAACAATATATGATTGATTATCGGCTAAGCATATTCAAAGTGTAAAGTGAAAAAAAAAAAGTTCAGGAAGTCGCATCTGCAAATAGCGTGGCAAAAAAATAGGATATTTCTGTATATTTTTTTCAAACTAGGACATTTTGATATTAAAAACTCAAAAGAGGGATATAGGAATAAAAACCCCCTGATAACAATGTTTCAAGAAATCATATTAATTAAATATAATTGATTATGGCTAGGCATACACAGTGTATTTTTTGATGTAATATTTTTTATACTTTTTTCAATTTATAAAAAGTAAGGTTTTATTTTCGTTATAATTTTAATAGTTTCAATATTAAAATGAATTATGAGTACTATCAGTTTCGACTAATAATAAACTAACAAATTAATTATTTTTATTATATTTCTTTGAACCAATAAATATTTAGAGTAACTAAATATATATTATTATAGGTAGTTAAATATAAAGATATACCTACTTACTGAACAAAGAAAAAAAAATTGGGGTTGGCCAAGGAACCATCCATCAATGATCCTTGCCTCCGTGTTCTTTTACGGTCGTGTCGTGTGTATAATAATAATAATAATAATAATAATAATAATAATAATAATAATAATAATAATAATAATAATAATAATAATAATAAATGCATTTAATAAACAAAATAGCGTTTATATTTAGAGATAATTTTTTTTTCCAAATGATGTTTATAATTAGAAACAAAGGTAGTACAAAATAATGTTCTTCCACTATTTATCCATCCATCTATCTATCTATTATATTGTTGTTTTAAGAATAAAACCTTAAAAAAAATAGTTAAAGTATTAAAGTGGATAATACACGAGAAACATGTCTTGATATATATATATATATGAACTTTGGTATGCTAGAGGTTTAAGCTTCAACCTCTTTAGCAGCTTAACCTCGACCGGAGAGATATTATTCTAGTATACTAAAAAAATTCATATTGCTTAAATATTGAGGTTAATGATATTTTATAAACAACAACTACATTATTTAATTTATTGAGATACATTTTACTAAGAATAAAATTGTGAATAATCACACATTGTCTCATATTAGATCAAAGGATCAATCTGAATCGGATGATAACTCAATACCACAAATATTTCGCCATCACCTATATCTTCAAGTCCAAATCTCAACGGAAAGGAAATAATCAAGGCGAGAACTGATAAACTTTTTTGTAGAAGAAATTTTCTCGTAATGGACATCTCATGGAACTCTCTCCTACTCCTTGTAAACAACACTTCAAGCAAAGAAAAAGTACACATACATTATATCTCAACACCTCTCACTTTACTCGATTCGTATTGACCTTAATATCAAAGTGTTTAAAAGTATCACCAAATCTATGACACAAAATTACGCCCGTTCTAGGCTATCTTCGGTCATTCTCCTCGGTTATAGTTGAATTACGCATATAATTCAAAATACAGTTCATAAAAAAAAAAAATTTAATCAGTTAGAATAATATATATATTTGGACGTGCATTGCATGACACATCTTCTTAGAGATTAAATATTTTAGTCCAACAAAATATTCTCATTCGATATTTGTCCATACTTTCTTTTTCCCCTAAGTGTAATTCCACTAATTAATGTCCTTTAAATAATTTTTTAAGAAAAATTCAATGTAGCAAAGGTTGTAATAATAATAATAATAATAATAATAATAATAATAATAATAATAATAAAAATAATAATAATAATAATAATAATAATAATAATAATAATAATAATAATAATAAAAATATTAATAATAATAATAATAATAATTAATAATAATAATAATTAATAATAATAATAATAACAATAATAATAATAATAATAATAATATATTATTATCATGCATAACATTTTTAATTGATAATTATTAAATAAAAATTAAAATAAAGTGTCTTAAAATAAAAGTTGGAATTGTTTGTTTATTAAATTTAATATAGTCTACTTTAGATAAAATTTAAAAGTTAATTTTTTGTTAAATAAAAAAATTGAGGAGACCACGACTATATAGTTTGAATTCAAATCAATGAAAATATTGGGGTCAATAATTATTGATGGGATTTTTTTTATGTTTGAATTTGCGTAAATGAAATTATATGTTAATATTTTGTCTGAAAAAGTGTCATCTTTAATGAAAAATCTCATACCATAAACTTTTATTCATGTCAATATATATAGAGCTAAATTGTAATATAAAAGCATATCATATTTCTAAACTAAGGAACAAATTCGAAATATATTCTCCACATAAATATAAGTTATATGATTTTTTATTCTAAATATTAAATATAATAAATTAAGCAACAAATCCTAAATATATTATGAATAGAAATATAAGTTATATGACATTTTATTCTAAATCTTAAATATATTTAAATATAAATTTAAATTTAAATAAAATTTTCTAAAAATATTTAGATAAATTATTCTCAACAACTATAAGGTACATGCATTTAGAATTTATCAAAAAACTAAAATGTAATGATTCTATTTCTATTTGGTCATTCAACTTAGATAATTTATATTTCACTATTTTTTTGAAACATCTAATAAAATATATTGAAAAAATACTAGCACAAGACGTACTAAGAATTAAAAGTAAAAGAAATTGACACCCACACAACCCTAATATTTTTATCAGGAGCTAAACTAAACAATCTACTAAACCTATCTATCAAAAGGACCTTGATCCACCAAAAGCTCTAACCAAAACAACATATCAGCTCGTTGCCATACTACTTTAAATACATTATTAGAAAATACACCCCTATCTCCACCTCTCATGAGCTCTAAAAAGCGAAAAATAAACTTCCACAACACAAATGTTTTCTTAGCACCATCACACACACTCCAATTGACACTACCATAATGTTGAAGTTAAGTTGGTTTTCCTCCGGTGATTTTGATGTTGCAAATGTATTTTATGAGAACATTTTGTTTGGACTAATGGCTTCATTAAGTGTGCAGCAATTAGAACAAGAAAATCATAGGAAGGTGCTATAGGAAGTCACAAAAGGATGAGATCAAAGGAACACAAAAGCATACGCGCATGCCTCTAAAAGCATCATGCCTCTAAAGGTTACGAAGATTGCCTTTGATAGTTGGGTCAGAAGACTACCTCTAATAATTGCCTCTGAAGACTGAATTTGAAGCATGCAATTGAAGCCCTTGCGTGCCTCTGATGCGCACAAACTCAGCATGCCTCAGAAGAGTTCATATCAAGCTATCATTAAATTTGAAGAGATTACTCAAGCCATGCATTCAAAGCTCATATTTTGTTGATCATAAAGTTGCAACACACTCGTAATGTTGCCTCTGGTATGCATCATCTAATGTTGCACTGACTCTGATGATTCAACAATGTAATTTGCCCAAAGCCACTAATTCTAAGTCACACAATTTGGCCTTTGTCTTTTATTATCCAAGAAACACAACATCTCACTCCAACAAGAAAGTCAATGGCTGTGATGGAAATTCAACGACTCTGATTGAAAGAATTCATTATAAAGAAAAGGCTTAGCCGAATCAGAATTTTTGAATATTCACGAACAAGCCTGAATATATTCCCACTCCAATTAATTAATATTATGAAGAAATATTCATGTGAATAAGTTTTTGAACACAATCTAAAATTAGATACGATTCAGAATATAGATGAAAGAAATCTTTGACTAAAGTGAAAAGAAGATATGGCCAAAATATTGTTCGTAAAAAAGATATGGTCAAAATATTGTTCACAAGTAGATATATATGGTAAAAATATTGTTCACAAGATATGACCAAAATATTGTTCACAAGAAGATATGATCAAAATATTGTTCACAAGGAGATATGGTCAACATATTGTTCACAAGAAAATATGGTCAAAATATTGTTTACAAGAAGATATTCTTAGATTTTTTTTCACAAGAAGATACACTTAGAATTATTCACAAGAAGGTAAACTCATAATTTATTAACAAGAAGATACATTCATAATTTATTCACAAGAAAGATATGATCTTGATTTTACAAGGACAAAATCTCGTATGCCACAACCAATCATCCTTTGGAATTAAATAACTCAAGAAATAAAATATTTCCTATTGAATTTTCAAAGGGTATTAGGTTATTGGGTTTCATTTTATCTTTGTAATAAATCTTCTACTTTTGTCAATCAACGTGCAGTAGCCATTGTGACTCTCCATGTTGTAGCTTTTCTTTTGTAGTTGTCCCATACTCAAAGATTGGGATGTACTCCAGGATAATTGAAAACATCAACAATAAAGTTTTGTTATCTGTCTTTCAATCTTATAGCAATTCAGCTTTTCTTTGAAATTGGTAGATTTGAATTATTTTTTAATTTCACGGTAAAATTTATCATTTCATTTAGAGAAGAAAATAATTCATTTTCCCTATACATGTGATTACTACACCAAATATCCAAATATTGTCATCTTCTAAAAAAGTATTACTTGCTAAAAATAAATTGAGGATTTTCAAAACTCTCACCACTATTTTGGTACAAATTATTTGCCATGTTTTTCTATTGACAATATCTACAGTTAGCTACTTTGTATCCAAATATTCCATAGTGATAACAAATGTACTTTGTCTTCTCCTTATTGTAGTTACCTATTTCTCTGCCCTAGTTGATAAGGGTGTTCAAATAATGGGCTAGATCGGGTTTGGTGTGCCCTTACCTGATTCCAAAATTTGATTAGGTTGATCTCAAGACGAGTCGCCAAATAGTAATCTGTAAACTTTTTATAAAAAAAAAGAAACTAAACATAAAGTAAATCCTAGCAAGTCACATATGGTTACCACTTGTCATCCATTCAAGAGTAGTAACTCATAACATTGTTATACAAACCCTAAGTTACTAAGTTAATGATTTGATTAATAAAGATTTTTAAAGAGTTAATCAATAATAATACAAAATAATCATTTGTCCTTAAAGTAATTTGGGATGGGACAAATAACACGAAGGATAACTCAAACTCGTTCCTTTTTCTACCATATCCTTGTCTTGTCCTTATTTTTTTGTCCATGTTTTTTTAGAGATCAGGTTCGATCCAACCTATTGCTTACGAGCCAATACTAGTTTGTGGCACAAGCCTAGCCCTGTACACCCTTATCGGTTGGTATGGATAGAATTATTTCCTCCTATTTCTTGATATTCTAGATAGAAATTGGTGTCACTCCATTGATTGAAATTACTATGTTCTCTTCCATTAAATGTTTCTCAACTTCAACCTCTAAAATTTCCAATTCCACCATTATTGATATTGTCATGACTTTTACCTTCTTCCGTTTGACTAGATTCAACAACATTGTTGAGGTTCACATCACTTTTCAAAATGTCTTCTTTTACCTTTTTTGTCTTTTCAAATATTATGTTAACGTCACTTTCAATATTTCCCTGAATATCTGCTATTGACAAGGTTTTAGTGTCGTGGGACTCATTTATCGCAGTCACCACATAATCTAACTTCATCGGGATGGTGCCTAGAATTTCCTCCACCACTTTGCTATCAAGAATGTCTTCTCTATACACCTTCATCTAATTGACAAGATTTGTAACACGAAAAAAATATTGTTCTATTATTTTTGAATTAGACATTTGATACATTTCATATTATCTTTGTAGAGATTGCAATTTTTAGTTTTAGGCTTTCTCAACTCCTTTATGTGATAGCTTCATTATGTCCCACACTTCTTTAACAGTCTTGGCATTTACTATTTTACCAAAAATGAGGAATCTATTCCGTAATGAATTTGTGTAAGTGCAAATTAGTCATTTATTCGAGTAGTTTCATCAGCTCCATTTTGTGATTCAGGTTCCACAAAGATCAAAACATTGTGAGCTTTTAGATGTGTTAATATTAAAAGTTCAAAAGAACTAAAATCTAAATTTGTATCTAATTTAAGACCGGATTGGGCGGTAATGTAATTGTTTGTCATATCTCACATTCAATATACTTTCAAAATTTTCTGAACAGTGATAACTCTCATGCTCCTCGTACACTAAAATATTTTGACACTCACACTAGCAAAATCTCATCTGCTCTGATACCAATTAATTTGATATTAGGGGGACATAATTTCTCATAAACTCACAAAAGTAGAATAAAGACTGAGGGAGAGAAAAATTAGTTAATATTCATTCTACTCAAAACTTGATAGACATATGAAAACACTTGAACACAGAGCATGCCTTTTATAGGCTCCATAATTCGTCATCCTTAAGTATACAGATTCTTAGTGTTTAAGAAAAAATGATGCAACAAGATAATTAACATGATGCCTTCTACTCATTTGGTTAAAGATTATTGTGATTGCCTTCCTATTAATTAATCGTTGATTTCTTAATGATAATAGACAATTCAATGTGTATCTAAAAGGTTCTTGAGATTTCTTCACTGATTTTTAAATTCAAAGCTTTGATTTAATATCTTCTAACATTGCCTCCCTTAAATCAAGCTTCCAAACTTATTATTCTAAACATCACCTTCAATTTGTAAAATAACACAAACTTCATAGGTTTTGTGAAAATATATGCAATTTGTTCTTAGTGGAACAATACTCTACGACCACTTCTTGAATATCAATGTGCTTGAGCTTCCATGGAAAATGGGATTTTTGGATACTGCAATAGTCAATTTGTTATCACAAAATATCTTTGTAAGACTATTAAGCTTTTGGTGCATCACTTCTAAAATTCATCTCGACCATACTATTTGAGTAGCCCAAATAATTGTTTTTATATATTTTACTTCTGCTGTAGAAAGCACGACAATTCATTTTTTTCTTCCCGAAGATTGTGAAATTGCAATAGTACCCAAATGGAATGCGTATGTTGACGTGTTTTGTGTTGTTTCTATATCTCAAGCCAAATCACTATTTGTGTATCCAAAAAGCTTCAAAAAGTTATTATTAGCATAAAAATACCTTTGGTCAAAGTACCTTTGATATAAAAAAAAAACTTTTGGCTCCTTAGCACATGGTTCTTCCATGAATCTGCTAAGTAAACCAACTCCATATACTCTTTTTGGTCTCTCATAGTTAGATATCTTAGGCTTCCGATCAAACTTTTATAAAAGGATAAGTCTATCCGTTTACTATCATATTATATTGTTAGCTTCAACTGGTGTGAAGTTTGGTTTTGAATTTTACATCTAGAATTTCTTCAAAATATCATCTGAATACTTCATTTGTGTAATGAAAATGTCATTGTTTTGTTGAATGATCTCAATGCTAAAGAAGTAGGACATTTGGCGTAAATTTGTCATTTCAAAACAACATATCATAACCTTCTTGAATTCTACAATCATCTTTGAATTATTGATAGTGAAGATCAAGTCATCAACATATAGGCACAAATAAGAACATCTCTAGATTCAACGAACATGATATATAATGTGTCATTTCAAAATAACATATGATAACCTTCCTGAATTCTACAATCATCTTTGGAAGATCAAGTCATCAACATATAGTCCCAAATAAGAACATCTCCAAATTCAACGAACATGATATATAATGTGAGCTCAAAAGGACATCTCTGAAAACCATTCTATATAACATAAGAATCAATCTTCTTGTACCATGCTCTTGGTGCCTAATTCAAGCCATATAATGTTTTCTTCAATTTGTAGACTTTATCTTCCTTTCCTCTAACTACATATCCAATAGACTGCTCAACATATATTTCTTCTTCAAAAGTATTATTAAAAAATGTTGACTTAACATTTATTTGATGTATTTTCCAATTATTATGCGTCGAGGCATAAATTACCATTAGAATTGTATTTAACCTTGCAACGAAAGAAATTACCTCGAAGTAATCAATACCTAGTTTTTGCTTGTATCCTTTAACCACAAACCTTGCTTTAAAGTGATCAATCTCACAATTAGATTTGTATTTTGTCTTGTATACCCAGTTCACTCCTATAAGCTTTTTATCTATTGGTAAATCTGTCAAAATTAAGATAGATTGAATCGTTAGATTGTCAAAATTTGAATTTCTAAGTTTGATGATCAATGGTTCAATCTTAACTAATTAGATTGACTAAGACTAAAAACTAATTTTGATGAATCAACTATTCAATCTAACCTAATTACACAAACAATGACTTAGAAATTATAATGTCGACGATCGAACTACTCAATCAAACCTAATTACACAAACAATGGATTATAAATCTTAATTTCAATAATTAAAAGACTCAATTTTAACTAATTACATTCACTATGACTTAAAAGTTATAATCTCAATGATCCAACAATTCAATTTTTAACTAACTGTAGTGATTACAACTCAAAAATTATAATTTCAATAACTTAATAGTTCAATCTTTATTAAAGACTTCAAATTTTTTATTTGGATGCTTTGACGGTTTACACTTATAAGTTGGGGTTTCGATTATCCAAATGTTTAAATAATGACTTTAATTCATTGTCTTCAATTGAAGCATCATTTTTAATCTCTCTCTTATGTAATACCATTGCACTCCCATTCTTTCCAACTCAATCTACTCTCTCTCTCTCTCTCTCTCTCTTTCTCGCCCTCTCTCTCTCTCTCTCTCATTTAGAACTGCTCGCGACTCCATCATTGTCTTCAATCGGCGCTCATTTATCCTTCTCTGACTCTAATCGGCATTTGCGTCTCATCTCCAATTGTAATGCTTGCAACCGTCTCCAACTCCAATCGCGCTCACGTCTCCGTCTTCCACTATCGTGCTAACATCTACAACCCTAATACGATACAAAATTTTCATCTTTACTCTAAAAATTGGTATAGCATTTGATAGAAAACTCAAAGAAGATAAATGATCTCATTAATTTTTTCATGAGCCTATACATCACCACCATTATATAGGTGCATGAAATAAAAAATGATCATAACTGAATGTGAAATCACGTCAACAACTAGCAAAACAGAAATGAGAGTAATTAACTGCTACGTAACTGATTATATAACAATCATGTAACTTTTAGTTAGTACTCTTATCATCATCAATGCTCGTTACCCCCTCGCAATATGAAGGGTGGAAGATGTCTACCATGCCAAGCTTGGCAATAAGATTATTAAGCACATGAGGAACATATGCTTTAGTGAAAAAATCTCCAACTTGACAGCTGGAAGAAATTGGCATTAGACGCATCAAACCAGCTTGGGCCTTTTCCCGAACTAGGTGACAATTGATATTGTTGTTAAATATGACCTCTATTGTCTGAAAAGGTATATGACGGTTTTTAAAAAAATTCAACAAGATTGATAATCAATTTAACAATAGAGCACTTTTATTAAACTAATGATCAATCACAGTCCCAAGGAATTGATTCTAAGCGAAGGTTCACACTTACATGTATTGACTAATTACTAGTTTAGCACATACAATAATTGTTCTACAAATTAATCAAGATACAAGCATGCAATCAAGATTAATCATACAATCATACAATGAAACAATGTAAGATGGAAATAAAGAGTAAGGGATAGAGAGTACTGCACCACGATTTTTATATTGGTTCAGCCGTCTATCTGACGACCTACGTCCCGTCCCGAAATTAAACGATTTCGGCCTTTTTCAATAGAATCTTTTAGAGTGTTTTACAGATGTTCCAGCGCTCCTGGCCTATCAATCTTAAAACTCTCTCTCTATTCTATTTGGCAACCACTGTATCCCAGATTTTCTCTACAAACTCTTCCAAGATCACAGTAAAGCTTCTTCTTGATGAGCCCTCTCAACAATGAAGATAGCTACGAGTTTCACTACTGGATTTTTATCAGTTCTTTCTTTACAAAAACTTTGTTACAGAAAATATAAAAGATATACAGAATTTGGTCTCAATCACTTGCAATGAATCTCACACAAGAAGTTGTTTGTCCATTTGAATGTTTGTGAGATCATTCTCTTTTTCTCTCAAGAGGTCTTTTTCAGCTCTCTATTGATTATGAATAATCGTTGGTTCTGGGTCTGAAAAAGCAAATATCAAAGGTTATTCAAATGTTATCAAAAGTTATCAAAAGTTATTAGAGAAAGTGATTGAAAACCGTTTGTATAGTTTCTGAAAAACAACATATAAATCGATTTCCCAATCGATTCATTAATGTAATAAAACAGGCTCAATCGATTAGCCAATCGATTATCGCAAGTCTTGTTTTTCTTGAATCTTGAAACTACATATACTAATCGATTACCTAATCGATTATTTTAATACACTTTTCAGCAAATTATGTGTAGTTTATAGTTGAATCGATTGCTTAATCGATTTAAGGTGTTTTGTTCCAACAATGAGATCAAAACAATCGATTACTCAGTCGATTCAGTAAATCACATAATCGATGCATTAATACACATAATCGATTTGGCCATATATTGAGTGTTCCCAGTAACTCAAATTTTTGGTTCAATCGATTTACCAATCGAGTGGGTTTAAAACAGGGATTTAGCTTATTTCAAGTAAATCAATGTGCCAATCGATTAAGTGTTATGTTCCTGAAAAATGATTTTACCAGTTTTTTCAGTTCAATCGATTGCCTAACTGATTGATACCAAACTTGTTTCAATGGAATTTTTCACAATGGATTGTCCAATCGATTGTGTTTGTCACAGACCATGTTCCTTATGAAATCTTATTTACGAAATCGATTTTCCAATCGATTAGCGTATTAAATGGCTTGGCCCTGTGACTTGTACAATCGATTTGTCAATCGATGTATCTAATCAGCTTTAGTCTTTGTGATTTGAACAATCGATGTGCCAATCGATTAGCGGGCTAAACGGCTTGCCTCTGACTTGCACAATTTTTATCAATGATTGTGCCCGTCGATTGCCTAATCGATTGTTTAATCACAGACTACACACTTTCATACAACCCTTTTACATAATCGATTGCCTAATCAATTTGCTCAGTAGATTTTCCAACTTTTGTTGATTCCTTGAGTTCCAAGCAATTGTCTCAAGTATGTAGGGTTGAATTGTTGTTCCTGAAATCTTACTCAGTTAAAATGTTAGATTTATCACATAATGTATGAACATTGTATGTTTGTTAATTATGTCAAAATTAGGATTAAGGGGACTTAAGTCCAACATATATCAAGATGTTCCATGCGTTCATGAAACATGGGATTGGAGAAAATATGTAAAGCGATTTGGTTGTCACAATAAAGAACCGATGTCTTGGAAGGATGCTGAGAAAGATAACGCAGAAGGTAAGAAATCCATTGCAACTCAAAATTATGTATGAACATTGTATGTTTGTTAATTATGTCAAAATTAGGATTAAGGGGACTTAAGTCCAACAATCTCCCCCTTTTTGCATAAGTGACAAGCATACAATTTTAACTTGAGTATAACATTTCAAGGAATTTACCAAACTTGGTACCTGTAACAGATCATAATATTAGAGCATAAGTACCAATATTATTTACCAAAATCTGAGTAATTAATGTAGTCATCTCAGCAGAGAAGCAACAACAACAGCAACATAAGTAGCATGTAAAAGTTACCACAAGTTATAATTTCTCTCCCCCTTTGTCAGTTAATGCAAAAAGCAGTAAAAGGAGAGAGTAGCAAAAATAATTTTCTCCCCCTATGTTAGTAAACATAAGCACCGGGGATAATTATGGTTTCAGAGCAAACATATATCAGTGTATCAGAGCAAAAAAAATGCAGATTAAACAGATTATGGCAATAGATCATAGAACAATTGAATAAACATGCTCATGTGTCATATATGGAAGAAAATATTACAGCAATAACAAGACATTACATCACAACAAAGAACCTAAAAACCTAATCACCTAAACTAGGCTGTTCATCACTATTAGCTAAGGGAGAGTTAGAGACCGTTGTATTACCCTCAACAGGTGTCTCCTCAACGTGAGGTTCAGAACTATCTAGGGGAGTGGGATTTTGTTCCTCTGTTGCTTGTCGGCCGATATCCGCAATATCTTCAAAAGATAGCTTAATGCCCAAATGAACTTGTATCGCATCAACATTTTGAACAACTGAGTTCAGAGATGCATGGAGTGTCTTCAAAGCAGCTTCCATTCGATCATTTGACGCTTGCATCTTAGCGTTGTGAGCCGCCTGAGCTTCCATAAACTCTAGCATCTTTGCGAAGAACTCAGGAGGGGCTGCTACTGGCTCAGCAGCTTGTTGTCTAGTAGGCTGAGTAGGTTTAGCATTTGGTAGGGGCCTTATCCAGATACCATTCACCCTTTTCAATTGCATTTGATTGACAATTGATTCACAAAAAACAAGGGTGGTTTTTGAAGATTCTTCATCGACAAGTGACACCTTGAAATGTCTCAGAATCTTGGTGATTAACTGGGGATAGGGCAGCACCAGCTTTCTCTGCGATGCTTCCATCATATGTCTCAGCACTATCCATGTCCAGCTCATCTTGAGCACTTTGGACAGTCCCCACAATAGCAGTATGTCCAGCTTCTGGATGACGGCATGGTTTCCGGAACGGGGCACCAACATCCGGGTTAATGTGTACATAAGCATCTGATGTTGGACCTTCATTTGACCAATCGACAGCGAAATAGTTTCGACAAAGCCTTCGACCATCAGATCCTTCACAACAGTGTGTCTATCAAAAGAAACTTCCCAGCCTTCATCCGCAGTGTCAGCCTCAGAACTGCCATTAATTGATTTCCCATGGAAGGGCAGTCCTGACATAGTTGAGAAATCTTCAAAAGACATGGAGATCCTCTTGCCTTTGACTTCAGCCTTGAAGCCATTATCAGTGAGCTTGAAGGTGGAATATAATGCTCTTATTAACTTCGGATAATTGTCAAATGAGGAGGAGAGAAAGTTTTCAAGACCATGAAACCTCAAATGGTCTTGGAAGGTAAATCCATCTGAATCAAAATAGGAGAAATCCAGAGTCCTAGCCTCATGGATTTTCCTTTTTAGAAAATCAGGTGGGATAACAAATTCTGCAGCTTTATCCTTGGACGAAAGAGCTTTCTTTGGAGGAGGAGAAGAAACCGTTTTCTTCTTTTTCTGAGTAACCTCCTTCATAGCATCAGCCATGAGCTTCTCAGTAGGGGGCTCCTTGTGTTTCTTTGATTTTCCTTGATCAATAGCAGCAGCTTTGCCTTTGTCTTTGGCAAGTATTTTGTGGGTAGGAATGGGAACCCGTTTTAACATGGTTGGTGGGGGAGAAGGGGTTTGCCCACTAGAAGATGAAGATGGTGATGGAGTTATGGGTTTGGTTTGTTTAACACGAGCCATTGTAGGAGATGATATGTGTTTGAATGCAGAGATAAGTCAGGGATGGTTGGGAAAAATAGAGTATTGAGAAATAGCAGAGAGGTTTGAGAAAAACTGGAAAAAATTATGAAGAAATCGATTGGTAACTGTTCCTTTTTAAACCTTCAGACGCGACGATCGATGTCCAAATCAATTATGTTACCGTTGTTGGAGAAGCACAATCGATTTAGTAATAATAGCATCTAACGACTAGTAAAAGTAAGTCACAATGGTCATATCGTGAATCGATTCCCAAATCGATGTCCTTTATTTACTCAATCGACGTCCAAATCGATGTCTTTAAAGTGGAGAATATGAAATACTGAACTAGTCGATTTCCAAATCGACGCTCGGGCTAGGTTCTGGAAAACGTTCCAGTTTTTGAAGTCTGGGGCCAACGCAATCGAAGTTCCAATCGATTCTTTAAACTATATACCAAGCTAGCAATCGATTACCCAATCGATCGGACTGGAAATAGTTCAAGCACTAGAAGCTTCATGTGATTTGGTACAAAGATCAGATCTCACTAGGATCTAAGATCCCTGGTTTCATCCTAATATAAAGAAAACTTTCTCTAGGCAAAGCTTTGGTAAAGATGTCAGCCAGCTG
>NC_021166.2:27726541-27729500 GCF_000331145.2 Cicer arietinum
TGAATCTGAATATCCAACTAAAGTGCAGGTTGATCCCTTAGGATACCACAAGCCTAGACTCTTAGTCCCTACTAGATATCTGAATATCCTCTTTACTGCACTAAGGTGAGACTCTTTTGGACTGGATTGGTATCTTGCACACATGCAGACACTGAACATGATGCCAGGCTTGCTTGCTGTAAGATATAGCAAGGATCTTATCATTCCCCTAAACCTTGTAACATCTACAGGTTTACCTTTCTCATCTCTATCTAAGTGATTTCCTTGACTCATGGGAGTATCAATGGAGTTAAAGTTATCAAAACTGAATTTCTTTATCAAATCATTACAATATTTAGTTTGACTAATGAAAATGCCTTGCTTGCTTTGGTTAATTTGAAATCCCAAGAAATAAGATAGTTCACCCATCATTGACATTTCAAATTTACCTTTCATTAAATTTTCAAAATCTTTGCATAATTTATTGTTTGTAGATCCAAAGATTATGTCATCAGCATAGACTTGGACCACCAAGACATCATTTCCATTTGTCTTTATGAAAAGTGTCTTGTCAACATTTCCTCTTGAAAAGTTTTGTTGAATGAGGAAATTGCTGAGCTTCTCATACCAAGCTCTTGGAGCTTGTTTCAACCCATAGAGGGCTTTTGATAGCTTGTAGACATGATTAGGAAAATCAGGATTGTCAAAACCAGGTGTTTGGCTAACAAAAACTTCCTCTTGGAGATCACCATTGAGAAAGGCACTTTTCACATCCATTTGATAAAGTTTAAAGTCCATTATACAAGCATAAGCAAGTAGGATTCTAATGGCTTCTAACCTAGCTACAGGGGCATAGGTTTCATCAAAATCTATTCCTTCCTCCTGACTGTAGCCCTTAGCTACTAGCCTAGCTTTGTTCCTGGTTATAACTCCATTTTCATCTAGTTTGTTCCTAAACACCCATCTTGTTCCTATGATGTGCTTACCTTCTGGTTTAGGAACTAGGCTCCACACCTTGTTTCTCTCAAACTGGTTTAACTCCTCTTGCATAGCAAGTATCAACTCACTATCTAATAGAGTTTCCTTAATGTTTTTGGGTTCAATCTGAGATACAAAGGCTGTAAAGTTACAGAATTGTCTAAGGTTCTTCCTAGTTGCAACTTCTTTAGAGATATCCCCTATAATGTTATCTATGGGGTGGTTCTTATTGAATTTCCATTCCTTAGGTAAATCATCAGTCCTTATTGGTTCTATACAGTCAGTCCTAGTTGGAGGTGCAGTCTCAGTTGGTTCTAATTGTTCAGATTCTACAACTTCATCCAAAGAGTCATCAACCATATGAGGAGTGTTGTTCAAGTTTTCTGCAAATAATTCATCAAACTTTACATGAACAGACTCTTCTATGGTTTTTGTTCTTTTGTTGTAGATTTTATAGGCCTTACTGGTTTGAGAGTATCCTAGAAAAATACCTTCATCTGCCTTAGGGTCAAACTTTCCTAGATGTTCTTTGCCATTGTTTAAAACAAAGCACTTACAACCAAAAACTCTAAAGTTGGAAATGTTTGGTTTTCTACCCTTGTACAACTCATAGGGAATTTTTCTAAGCAGGGGCCTAATGAGAACTCTATTGACAACATGTGTGGCTATACTAATTTCATCTGCCCAAAAGTACTTAGGAAGGTTTGAGTCTTTAAGCATAGTCCTAGCTAACTCCTCTAAAGACCTATTTTTCCTTTCTACAACTCCATTTTGTTGTGGAGTTCTAGGGGCTAAATATATGTGTTGTATTCCATTATGTTCACAGTAGGTTTGAAAGGAATCATTTTGGAATTCACCTCCATGATCAATTTTGATGGATATAATTTTCTGGTTATTCTCATTTTGAACCAAAGTAGCAAATTTCTTAAAAGTTGAGAATGCCTCACTCTTGTGAGTCAGAAAATATGTCCAAGTAAACCTAGAGTAATCATCTACCAACACATATCCATACAGGTTTCCTCCAAAGCTCTTCACTTGAGAAGGACCAAAAAGGTCCATATGTACCAACTGCAAAACCCTATTGGTTTTGACCATATCTATAGAGGGAAAATAAGTTTTAACTAGCTTACTTCTTTCACAGGAGTCACAAAGCCTATCCTTAGTAAATTTCTTGTTAGGGAGTCCTATAACTAATTGTTTACTAACCAGTCTATTTAAATGATCTATATGAATATGCACTATACGTTTATGCCATAACCAAGTTTCATCTGAATTAGATAACAAACAGCAGATAATACTAGGCAAAGAATTAAAATCTAACATATAAATGTTATTAATTCTATCACCAACTAACTTTATACCTTTGTCATCTTTATGCTCAATTATACAAGATTGTGATGAAAAACTTACCTGGAAGCCTTTATCACATAGTTGGCTTATACTTAGCAGATTGTGTTTTAGCCCTTCTACGTACAAGACGTTTTTGATTACTGCAGTTGACTCATTGCCTATGTCACCAACACCACTGATCTTTCCTTTATTGTTGTCACCATATTTGACAAATCCTCATTCCTTTAATGTTAGAGACAAGAACTTAGACTTGTCTCCTGTCATGTGCTTTGAGCATCCGTTATCTAGGTACCAAGAATGCCTATTGGATGTCAAGCACACCTCACTTTCAGATTCTGAATTTGTGTTTGCCATAAGACATAGATTTGCTTCTTCTTCTTCTGAAGAGGCAGAGGATTCTTCATTGTCATTCCATGCAATATATGCTTTTTTGATTTTGGGAGCTGGTTCCTTGCTTTTAGTCTTTGCAGTTCTATTTTTGTTTTGCAACTTGTAACACTCAGACTTTATATGACCTGTTTTACCACACTCATAACAGGTGATTGTCTTGTTGTCACTAGTCTTAGAACTTGATGGCTTTCTGAACTTGTTGTCTTTCTTTTCAGAAATTTTTTAAACTTTTTGACAAGTAAACCAATCTCAGGCTCTTCGT
>NC_021166.2:27730032-27734458 GCF_000331145.2 Cicer arietinum
TGGCCCTTTTCACATCAGTAGTTCCTTCATGTGTTTGTTGAAGAGTGTCCCACATCTCTTTAGCAGTCTTGCAGTTTGAGACCCTGAAAAATTCATCAGCTGATAATGCAGAGGTTATTAGGTTCTTAGCCTTAGCATTATATCCTACTTTCTTCTTATCATCCTCAAACCAGTCAGATCTGGGCTTAGGGATTAGTGAATCACCAGTCCCAGCTATTGTAGGTATGAAGGGTCCATTTTCTACAGCATCTAGAATATCAATACCACTAGCTTCTAGAAATAGTAACATCCTATGTTACCAATACATGTATGCGGCTCCATTGAAGGCAGGGGGCCTTGCAAGGGAAGCACCTTCTCCTAGAAATTCAACTGAGGCCATGTACTTCTATGAGAGTTACTCTAAAGAAGGTAGGCTCTGGATGCCAATTGTTGTTAAATATGACCTCTATTGTCTGAAAAGGTATATGACGGTTTTTTAAAAAATTCAACAAGATTGATAATCAATTTAACAAAAGAGCACTTTTATGAAACTAATGATCAATCACGGTCCCAAGGAATCGATTCTAAGCGAAGGTTCACACTTACATGTATTGACTAATTACTAGTTTAGCACATACAATAATTGTTCTACAAATTAATCAAGATACAAGCATGCAATCAAGATTAATCATAAAATCATACAATGAAACAATGTAAGATGGAAATAAAGAGTAAGGGATAGAGAGTAGTGCACCATGATTTTTATACTGGTTCAGCCGTCTATCTGACGACCTACGTCCAGTCCCGAAATTAAACGATTTCGGCCTTTTTCAATAGAATCTTTTAGAGTGTTTTACAGATGTTCCAGCGCTCCTGGCCTATCAATCTTAAAACTCTCTCTCTATTCTATTTGGCAACCACTGTATCCCAGAGTTTCTCTACAAACTCTTCCAAGATCACAGTAAAGCTTCTTCTTGATGAGCCCTCTCAACAATGAAGATAGTTACCAGTTTCACTACTGGATTTTTACCAGTTCTTTCTTTACAAAAACTTTGTTACAGAAAATATAAAAGATATACAGAATTTGGTCTCAATCACTTGCAATGAATCTCACACAAGAAGTTGTTTGTCCATTTGAGTATTTGTGAGATCGTTCTCTTTTTCTCTTAAAAGGTCTTTTTCAGCTCTCTATTGATTATGAATAACCGTTGGTTCTGGGTCTGAAAAAGCAAATATCAAAGGTTATTCAAATGTTATCAAAAGTTATTAGAGAAAGTGATTGAAAACCGTTTATATAGTTTCTAAAAAACAACATATAAATCGATTTCCCAATCGATTCATTAATGTAATAAAACAGGCTCAATCGATTAGCCAATCGATTATCGCAAGTCTTGTTTTTCTTGAATCTTGAAACTACATATACTAATCGATTACCTAATCGATTATTTTAATACACTTTTCAGCAAATTATGTGTAGTTTATAGTTGAATCGATTTCAGCAAATTCAATAACAGGCGTCTTCTAATTCGTGGACTTCCAAGTGACAAGTGAGCTTCCTATGTAAATAAATTAAATTCAATAGTGATATGGCAATCCCCGGCAACGGCGCCAAAAACATGATAGCGTTTTAGCAAGTGTACTGAATCATTGCAAGTAATAACAAAACGGTAGTACCGAGTGTCGAACTCAAGGATTGCGTTTTACTATTGAATTATATTTAGTTACTAAAATTGAACAAAAAGTTCCAAAGTTTATTGAAATAATATTTAAAATTAACAACAATTGTAAAATTGATCCTTTATAAATTGAGAAAAATGTCAGGGATGAGTTTCACTTCGAATCCAACCTTGGTGTCTAATTTATTCGTAGTTATTGAATTGCTTTATTGAATTATTACCGAATTCTCTTTATTATTCTTGCCCTAATGTCTTAGTGACAGAACCTTTAATTCCAAAGTAACCCATAATTCCTTAGTAGATTTAAGATTAGAATTAAGCATTACCGTATAGAAATTCTCTTGTAAATTATTGATTTGCAACTAATTTAATTGGTTTCATGACCTGCACCTATGTCTAGACTACAAATTCATGAATTTCTCATCTCAAGCATTCGTAAAGTCCACTTCCGTTTCAAAATACAAATCGTAGAACATTTTAATGTTGATCAAGCAATAAAAAGCATTAAGCATAGAGATGACAAAAAATAATATAATAAACTCATTCATATAACTAGAAATCAAATCATAAAAATAAGGATTTCATCTTGTTACACTCATCCCTAACAAATAGGGTTTAGTTACTCATTAGAGAGATAAAAGAGATAGAGATTAGAGAAGAATTACAAGAATGATTCATGAACGATTCTTGATAAAACTGCTCCAATGATGTTAGAAACGGCCGTCTTTGAGTTTCTATGCTAGGGCACAAGTCTCCCAACTTTTCAAGAGTCAAAAAAATCCCTAAAACAGTGATAAATTGCGTTTTTATGGTTGCTGATGTGCGTCGCGCGCCCCAGGCGCAGGAAACGCGCTCCAGGCGCGCTTGGACATTGTTGAATGGTTTGAAGCACGCCCAGACGCATAAAACGCACTTCAGGTGCGCTTGGACAGTGCTGAATAGCTGGAAACGCGCCTCAGGCGCGTCTAGCGCGCTTTAAGCGCACATCATCTGTTGTCCGACGTATATTGCATTTTTCTCCTCTTTCGAGTCTAAATTTGGTTCTGGTGTCTTCATGAAAGTTGTAGCTATGGATCTTAGTTTTTATTTTCACTTTGTGTGACTCCAATTAGATATCTACAAATCCAGATATGGCTAAAATACTCTACATATGTCATGTTAATTTCTCACCAAAATTTAGCACTGCACTAAAACAAAGTAACAACACAAAACTCCGAAAAATCCCTACTTAATCAAGGAAATAATAACATAAATATTTCATTAAATCAAAGAGCTAAAATCAATAAAATATATCAAATAACTCCTAAAATTAACTAATGATTAAAGATAAATAAGACTAAAAACAATGAAAAATATGCATATGATGAAGAGTCATCACTACCCCAAACTTAATCTATTGCTTGTCCCCAAGCAACAATTTATTTCAAATTTTGTGCAGTTAAAAGCAAATTTAAATTCAATTTCTCAAATCAAATCAATCTCAATTTTCAAAGTTCCAGCTACTACAAGACATTCATCATGCTCCATGGTTGCTTACAAAAAAAAGACACAATTTGTACACTTTAGCATTCATTCATCAAGTTCAACTCTCTCTTCACACAATCTCACCAAAATTTCTCTCAAGTGTTTAGAAAGGGTTATGAATTTATCATTCAAATTTCTCTCAAGTGTCTTGAAAGGGTTACAAATTTTTTTTTTCCTTTTTGTGAGAATCACCACCCCAAACTTAAAAGTTTTCTATCCCATGAGCAACCCCAAACTTAGAATTTTACCAAGACAAGACAAAAATTTCCTACCTAACTCCAAGTAAGGTGATGTAATTATAGTCAGGTCTCTGGTGGCTAGTGACCGAAAGAAAAGGGTAAGGCTCAAAGGGGCTAGCAAAGGGTAAAATTTTCATAGGGTAGTTAGAAAGGCTCAAACGACCAAACAAAATTGTCTTAGTGTGTGCATAAATTACAAGTGATGCAACTCAGAATTAGTGCAAGTTCTGAAGGGATAACACATGTCTGGATAATCACACAACAAAGAATTAATGTGTTTAGGCCCAAAAGCTCACAACTAGGATAATGAGAAAGAGTATGAACTATCTAAATGATGCCAAACGTGCTACTATAAAATTTATTTAATGACAAGTAAGACTTCGACAACCAAGGAGTAATCAACATTGCATGCATTAGTGAAACTTATCGAATTGAGCAATGATACGAGCAACGAAATAGAGTTTAAATTTCAAAATCCCAAACAAAAAACTTAAGACCGAATGCAAGTTGTTATTAATTCTTCATCATAGTACACGTTTACACACAATTAGAAAGAAACAAATTCAAATAAAAAAATAAGATTGAAAAAAATAAAATTTACCTCTACCTGTGGGTTGCCTCCCACTAAGCGCTTATTTAAAGTCATTAGCTTGATGCCTCAACTATTGTCAAGGTGACATATATGACAGGAAGAACACATCATCCTTCTTACCAAGAGATACATATTTCAAGTGAGGTGGCAATTGCTTGAGTGCAGCCAATGGCATATCTTTCTTTTTCTCTACATATTCATATTCATTCCTTTTCAACCCCTATCATGTTGTGGGGAAACGGGGGAGTAAGATGGTGACGCTTCTAACATGGCTAAAACCTCTTTCACCTTTGGATCTTTACTTTCTTTAACAACATCTTGGGGTAGGCATAACACTCTTTCTAATGGCATAATGTGTCCTTGATGTTCACCTTCTTCATCGACTATCCAATTAAAAATCTCAATTCGGTTGCACC
>NC_021166.2:27734479-27743909 GCF_000331145.2 Cicer arietinum
TTGAATGTAACTGTTTCCTCATTTACCTTAAAGGTTAAGGTGCCATCCGCCACATCAATCATAACCCTCCATGTTGTTAAGAACGGTCTCCCCAAAATCAAATGAATGTCATTGTCTTCATCCATGTCTAGAACCACAAAATCCACTAGAAAAATGAACTTATCCACTTTAACCAACACATCTTCCACCACTTCATAGGGGTGTTTCATTGAGCGATTCGCAAATTGTAGCATCAACTGTGTATCTTTGACTTTTCCAATGCCCAGTTTTTTGTATATGGAAAGAGGCATAAGACTTACACTAGCCCCAAGATCACACATCGCCTTCCCAAAAGTTCTATTTCCAATGGCGCATGGGATTGAGAAGCTTCCAGGATCCTTGAGCTTCAGTGGCAGTTTTCTCTGTAGTATATCACTACATTCTTTGGTCAGCATCACTATTTCACCACCAATTTTTCTTTTCTTCGACAGAATCTCCTTCATGAACTTGGCGTATGTTGGCATCTGTTCTAGTGCCTCTGCAAAAGGAATGTTAATCTGCAATTTTTAAAACCATCAAGGAACTTACCGAATTGTTTTTCTGTTTCTTCCTTTTTTAATCTTTGAGGAAACGGAAGTCGAATTTCTAGTTTTGGCAGTGATTCCTTTTTTTGTACCACAGGTTCTTCCTCCTTTTCAAGAGTGATGTGCTCCTCAACTGATGTCGGTTCTTCCTCTTTTATCTGTTTTGAGAGCAACATCCCTTGAACCAACCCAACCTTATAAACATTCAATTCCAGCATACCACTTTTTGATTTGCTTTTGTAGTTTTTTTTTTTTTTTTTTTTTTTTTTTTTTTTTTTTTTTTTTTTTTTTTTTTTTTTCTGGATCAAAGAAAAGTTCAGCTGATGACTGGTCTCGCATACAAGGTTAAACAAATTATGAGTAATGAACAGTTAATAAAAGATAAATAACTAAGTAAAAATTAAAGAGTTTTAAACCAGATAGTTTTTTTTAATTAGAAATAAAGTAAAAGAAGAAATTTTATTGCAGAGCAAAAAATTTCAATTCTATAAATAAATTAAATTCAATAGTGATATGGAAATCCCCGACAACGACGCCAAAAACTTGATAGCGTTTCAGCAAGAGTACTGAATCGTTGTAAGTAATAATAAAACCGTAGTACCGAATGTCGAACTCAAGGATTGCATTTTACTATTGAATTATATTTAGTTACTAAAATTGAACAAAAAGTTCCAAAGTTTATTGAAATAATATTTAAAATTGACAACAATAGTAAAATTGATCCTTTATAAATTGAGAAAAATGTCAGTGATGAGTTTCACTTCGAATCCAACCTTGGTGTCGAATTTGATCCTTGTTATTGAATCCCTTTATTGAATTATTACCGAATTCTCTTTATTATTCTTGCCCTAATGTATTAGTGACAGAACCTTTAATTCCAAAGTAACCCCTAATTCCTTAGTAGATTTAAGATTAGAATTAAGTATTACCGTATAGAAATTCTCTTGTAAATTATGGATTTGCAACTAATTCAATTGGTTTCATGACCTGCACCTATGTCTTGACTACAAATTCATGAATTTCTCATCTCAAGTATTTGTAAAGTCCACTTCCGTTTCAAAATAAAAATCGTAGAATATTTTAATGTTGATCAAGCAATAAAAAGCATTAAGCACAGAGATGAGAAAAATAATTCAATAAACTCATTCATATAACTAGAAATCAAATCATAAAAATAAGGGTTTCATCTTGTTACACTCATCCATAAAAAATAGGGTTTAGTTACTCATTACAGAGATAAAAGAGATAGAGATTAGAGAAGAATTACAAGAAGGATTCATGAATGATTCTTGATAAAACTGCTCCAATGTTGTTAGAAACGGATGTCTTTGAGTTTCTATGCTAGGGCACAAGTCTCCCAACTTCCCACGAGTTAAAAAGATCCCTAAAATAGTGAAAAATTGCGTTTTTATGGTTGCTGATGCGTGTCGCCCGCCCCATGCGCAGGAAACGCGCTCCAGGCGCGCCTGGACAGTGTTGAATGGTAGGAAACGCGCCCTAGGCGCAGAAAACGCGCTTCAGGCGCACCTGGACAGTGCTGAATGGCTGGAAACGCGCCTCAAGCGCGTCTGGTGCGCTTCAAGCGCACTTCGTCTGCTGTCCGATGTATATTGTATTTATCTCCTCTTTCGAGTGTGAATTTGGTTACGGTGTCATCATGAAAGTTGTAGCTTTGGATCTTAGCTTTCATTTGCACTTTGTTTGACGGATATCTACAACTCCAGATATGGCTAAAATAATCTACATAGGTCATGTTGATTTCTCACCAAAATTCAGAACTGCACTAAAACAAAGTAACAACACAAAACTCCGAAAAATCCCTACTTAATCAAGGAAATAATAACATAAATATTTTATTAAATCAAAGAGCTAAAATCAACAAAAATATATCAAATAACTCCTTAAATTAACTAATGATTAAAGATAAAAAATATGCATATGATGAAGAGTCTTCAAGTTGCAAAAGCAATATTCGGACGCGTGGTGGTAAGGGAAAGAAGATGAGTAACCAAACGTTTGTAAGTTGTGAGGTCAAAGAAATGAGTGTTGGAATCCTGATGCAATTGGACAGTGGGATTCAAATGTGGGTTGACTGGTTTACACCTAGTAAGACCATAATCAGCAAGAAGATCCAAGCAATACTTGCGTTGACAGATCGAAATTCCCTTAGAGGAGTGTGCAACTTCCACCCATGCAAAGCTTCAGCTCACTAAGGTTTTTAATTCAAAAAGCATCATGCAAAGCTGTCTTAAGCACATCAAATTCAGACAAAGATGTCCCAACTAGAATAACATCATAAACGTACACAAGGAGTGTAGTGAACGGAGTCTTGGTTGAGAGAACGAAAAGTGTGTGATCAAATTGTGCTTGTGTGTAACCATGGCCAAGAAGAAATGTAGTGAGTTTTTCAAACCATTCACGACTAGCCTGTTTAAGTCCATAGAGAGACTTGAGAAGCTTACATCCTCACTTCCACAACAAGAAACACAAGGAATTTGTGAGGGCCAAAAGCCCTCACAAAGTGCAAATAGCAGCCACAAAGAGACTATTTGTGGCGGCCTTAGGCAGCCACAAATAAGCTGGTCACAAACTTTTGTGAGGGCTTTTGCAAGTTTTGGTTACAATTTTTTGATAAAAATGAAAGTTTGAAGGAGAAAAAATATCTAAAAACTGTTTAAATGAGAAGCTATTTTTAGTAGTTTTTCAAAAATATCATTTTTTTATAATTGATTTTTTTTAATAAAAAAAATGATTTTCATTATGTTAGATAAACACACAACATATTATATTTTTCTCTAAAATCTCTAAATAAAATAATTTCTAAATTATTGAATACCAAAATCACTTTTTTTTTTTATTTTTTTTTTATTTTTTATAATATGCAACAAACAAACCCTGAATCTTCCAACTTTCTTCCCCCTTGGAGTATCTCCATAAATTAATTGACCTAAAATAGTTTTTTTTTTGATAAACTAATGTATTCTCTCACACAATTGTAGAAGTTAAACCCTAAAGCTAATTTAGATCCATTTAAATGATCTTTTTTAACAAATATTTATTTAAATAATTAACATCTTTCGACATATAATATTTTGGATTTGGATCATCTAAAGTTAAAAGGATTATATTGATCTTACCAATGGTGGAGCCAATAATTAATATTCAGCGAGACATTGACCAAAACTTCAATATTTATATAAAAGTAAAGAGTCTTTTAGTTTTTTAAATGTGTAAGGTGTAGCCACTATAATCTTAAATGTATCGAAATTAAATACATAATCTATCTCTTCTTTTTATTAGTAATTTTGTGGACCAAATTGACTAATAAAAAATACATTTGAAAACTAAACTAAATAATAAAAGACACATTTGAAAACTTAAATGACAAACAAAATATAGATTTAACTATATTTTTAGGTAAAAGTTATTTGATAATTAACTTATCATAGACCGATATAATAATTGACTATATATAATTTAAAAGAATTTATAAAATTTAGAGAGATTGGAACATTTGACATGCTGTTGCTCTCACACTCCTTAGACTCTCCAACAAGTCCCTGAATCCCACCATTATATATAAATAGGATCAATAAAATTTAAAGATGAGATCACATAATCCCTTCATATTATATTCCCAAGATATTTAAATTGAAGTTCAAAGCTCAAAATCATAACAATGCCGATTGCGAGAGTTGAACTCACAATCTTATGAATGTGAGCTAACTCCTTACCATATTTTATTGGCGGTTCTTTTAACTTTGAGCACATATTAAAAATAAAAAATAAAAATAGTTAATAATTAATATATAATAATTTATAGGTCTAATTAATATATAATAATTAATATATAATAATTACCTGAATCCTTTTTGATAATTCATCAGTATACTCATTTGTTTCAGGATTAACATGAAGATAAAGATATATGTCAGCCTGAGTGACCTCCCTTCCAAGTTGATTTTCCTAAAATATTAAATTAATGTCAAGTTTATAAATTGGTGAAATGTGATGATTAATTGAATATAAATTAATAGATATATATTATAAATAATAATAAATTACCATATAATATTTAATTTCTCCAGCAGACATGGAACTTCCCTTATGAGTACTGGTACCCCTCTCAGATGCTCTATTAGTCTTTGCTTTTTCTCTCTTCTGTTTGTAAGCATCTGTGTTCCATTTCCTCCACAAAGCAGTCCAAACATTTTCACCAATCCAATTAGGCCGTTTTTCCTCGCCCTTATTACGTGCGTAAGCCAACATAGATGAGAGACGCTTTGAAAAACGATGATCAAATGAAGCCAAAACTGCGGCATCATGCTCTCTTTTCCAAGTACATTTAGTCTGTTGTTTGTTTAAATTTAAAAAATATTAAAAATATAATTAATAATTCAATAAATTAATCAAATGTATATATAAATAGTAATTAAATAATTAAATTAATCTAATGACTTTGAAACAATGTAAAAACTGATCAACTTCCCTAATTTGAGGTGTCTTATCCTCTTTTATCTCACCCCAAGACAACCATGGTTTTTTATATTTCTCTTGTATGACTTCAGCAATTGCCTTTGCAGATGATTTAAAAGGAAGATATCTTCAAAGTTTATATGCAAATTAAATATAAAAATAAATTAATAAAATTAATAATGTATTTACATTGCAATAATAATGAAATATTTAATCAATCATAGTTTACATACCCATCTCCTTCTGGAATGATGACAATGCGGTTGTAGCAATCAACACATCCGGGATCCATTATTTCGTCTAAGGTATAAGGCTCTACTGGGACCTCCGGATATAGAGGAATAGCTCCACCACTAGTACCAATGGACGGCATCGGCATGAGAGATGGGTCATTAACAACACGTTTAGCAACTTTTTTCTTACCACGTGATGTTTTGGATATTCCTCGTATTGCCGCCGTTCCTGTTCCTCCCGATCCATCCGAACCTCCTGATCCTCCTACTCCCGACACTGAAGCCATGTCTATATATATATATATCCATATCCATACATATATATAATATAATATATGTGTGTATACAATTAACATAAGATTAATTAATAATGAAATATACATAAATAAATTATAACACTGACATAAATAAAGAAATATATATAAAATATAAAAATATATATATAAGGTGTCGTTCATTTCAATTACAATATATAATATTATAGATATAGAAACACATATATATATATAATTAATTAATTGTCTTCGTCTTCGTCTTCGTCATCATCGTCGTCGTCATTTGATGAGTGAATTAAGTCATTGCCTTCATCATTCTCTAATTCATCTATTTCTTGTTCATCAACTTCTTCTCCAATGTGTGACTCATGACAAAGTTGACTAATAGTCTCATCTCCAATCACATGATCCAAATTTGACATTTCATCCATTTGAAATGCAACTTCTTCATTTTGACCTGCTTCAACTTCTTCGATTCCACTCGTTGGTCTTGTTTTGATTGCAGCACACCAACCTTGTTTGCTTCTGACAGTTGATGGATAAGGAACATAATACACTTGTCTTACATTATGGGCCAGGGCAAATGGATCAAACCGTGGATATTTTTTGCTCATATGAATGTCTACAGTATTGGATATCAAATTTATTTTAGTTCCTCTGCTAGATGGATCAAACCACTTAAGTAAAACAACACCACTTTTTTCGCATAATCTAGGAACATGTAGTCAATTTCGTAAATATGCTCAATTAAGCCATAGAAATCTTCTACTACACCACTATTACAGACATTTTTCTTACAAACTCCACTATTAATTGTTTCTTTTCCTTCAGTCCAAGATTCAGTGTGAAATTTGTATCCATTGACGTAATAGGTGTGCCATTCTTTGAAACTTCTACTCGGGCCCATAGATAAGCGCCTTAAGTGGATGTTGATAGGAGTTTGTTCTTCGAGATGCACTTGTTGTTGAAACCATAATGGGAAATTTGAATGTATATCATCAGATGATTGTCCCGTATTTAAAAATGCTCTGATCGATGACCATATATATGGTGAATATCAATTTAATCATATAATTAAATATAATTAATATGAAGAGGAATTTGAAATGTACTCAATGTATGGTTTAACTTCAGTGCATTTAATCAAAACGTAAACATGTGCCGCATTAAATACTTTGTCGCTTGGCCAGAAAATCGGAAAATCCCTACCAACATGATGACCAGACAAGAAAAATACCGATAAAGCATGTGGATGACGTATAACACTATTAGTAGCGTTTCTTCCATTAACTGGTGACAACGTTTCGTTGTGGAAATAATGAGAACAAAAGTGTGTTGTTTCACGGTGAAGGTAAAATGAACAAATTGAGCCCTCAACTCTAGCTTTGATTTTCACTGACCGTTTTGAATAACCCATGAACCTATAATATACAAAGAGATGTACAATAAGCTCCATGTATATATAAGTTGAAGTATATTGAAAATCAAGTATATGTATATATATATATCACCTTTCAAATGGATACATCCATCTTTATTGAACTGGTCCACCAAGCCTAGCTTCACTTGCAAGATGCACTGAGAGATGCTCCATGGAATCAAAAAACCCAGGAGGAAATAGTTTCTCCAACTTACATAGAATGATCGGAATGTCATTTTCCATCTTGATGAGATCTTTATCAATGAGTGTTGAAGAACACAAATTCTTGAAATATTGACTCACTTCAATAAGTGGGTTCAATACATATGTCGGTAAAGCACTAAAGGCAATAGGAAGTAAACACTCTAAAAATATATGACAATCATGACTTTTCATCCCATGCATCCTCCCATTTTCCACATCATCACATCTTGCCAAATTAGAACAATAACCGTCAGGCGTCTTCAGCTCTTTGATCCAACGATAAACAGATTTGGCTTCATCAATAGATAAAGTGTGATTCGCACGAGGTTTTAGGGTCTTGCCGTTTTGTTCCACCAACAACAAATCTGGTCGTCTGCAATATATACCTATGTCTTTTCTGGCTTCATCATTATCTTTTGTTTTTCATTTCACATTCATCACAGTATTAAATATGTTGTCAAAGAAATTTTTTTCAATATGCATAACATCGAGATTATGTCTCAAAAGATTATCTTTCCAATACGGTAGATCCAAAAAAATACATCTTTTTGTCCAATTGTGCCATTGTCCGTAACCTTGTGGTTTACAAGCCACACCATTAACAACATGTACCTTTGGCATATCTTTTACTTTATTCTAAACTTGTTCTAATGTCAATTTAAGAGGGGGTCCTAGACTTTCTGCATAGCCCTTCATAAATGCAGCTTTGTTCCTTCTAAATGCACGATCAGCAGGTAAAAACCTACGATGCGAGTCAAACCACGATGCTTTCCCGCCAAATTTTAAAGTAAATGCTTTTGTATCTTCCATACAAATAGGACAAGCTAATTTACCATGGGTGCCCCATCCTGACAACATCCCATAAGCGGGGAAATCATTAATGGTCCACATCAATGCAGCTCTCATCATAAAATTTTCTCTCCGAGCAATATCATATGTCAAGACACCATTCCACAACCTCTTCAAATCGTCAATCAAAGGTTGTAAAAAAATATCAATACCAGTTGTAGGATTAGAAGGACCTGGTATCACAGCAGCTAAGAACATATAAGGTTTAGACATACACATATTAGGAGGAAGATTGTAAGGAGTAACAATAACCGGCCAACAAGAATAAGGAGTAGACGATGCTTGTATGTACGGCGTAAATCCATCTGAGGATAATCCAAGTCTTACATTGCGTGGATCTGACGCAAAATCAGGATGCATTTGATCAAAGTGTTTCCATGCCTGACCATCAGACGGATGTCGCAACTCGCTTGAATTTCTTCTATTCTCATAATGGTACGTCATCTTTCCTGTAGTTTGTATTGATGCAAACAATCTCTGCAATCTTGATACAATAGGTAGGTAAAACATTGCTTTCCTTGGAATTGATTTTCCCCTACTTACCCTAGAGTTATTCCTTTGGTGATACCTTGGTTGTTGACAAAACTTGCATTCAACTAAGTTAGCATCATTCATACCAAATTCATTGTCATAATACAACATGCAACCTTTAACACAACAATCAATCCTCTTGACACCTAATCCTAACTTTGACACTAACCGTTTCGCATCGTAATAACTTTGCAGCAAACCATCTCTAACAGGTGTTGCGTCTAGCATCATTTTAGTCATCAAATCCAAAGCTAAATCAGGAACATGAAATTGAGACTTTAGACCTAATAGTCTAATACACATTGATAACTTTGAGTTTGAAGAACCTTCAAACAACGGTTTATTTGTCTCTTTCAAAAGACCATAAAATCTCTGAGCTTCTTCATTGGGAAGTCCATCGGTATCGTCATATTGATCTTCATTGAATGACAAATTAACCCCAATAGCATCCGAGATCATATCATTCATCGCCGCAAAGTGTTGATAGTTATAATAATCTATACCTAACATGTTAGTACTACTTGAAGGACCTATGTTATAATTCTCCATAGATGTACTAGTATTAGGTGCTGCTGGTGACTCTTCTCCATGATTAGTCCAAATCCAGTAGTTAGGCATAAATCCATCTGCATACAAATGCACTCTTATTTCATCTTCACTTTTAAACCGTCTACATCGACATAAACAACATGGACATCTCATTCCCCCTTCATCTTGGACAATTTGTTGCACTCTCGCAAAATTCAGAAAGTCTTCAACCTTGTTAGCAAAACGTTGTTTAAGACCCTTTCTTCCAGGAAAATTCCTATCGTACATCCAACTACGGTCTATATCTATATATGTGTGTTTATATATGTTTATTCTGAAAATTAAATAAAT
>NC_021166.2:27744790-27748527 GCF_000331145.2 Cicer arietinum
AATCTTCGAAGTAATTAACAACCACTTAAAAAAAAAAATTCAATAATATTAATTACTTAAATCAAATCAAAAAATATAATTAAAAAACTACATATATAATATAATATATACTTACCAAAATTAAATCAAGCTTGATGAATATTTTGTGTAGAGAGAAGGTGGAGAGAATAGTTAGAAGGAGGTTTTAGAGAGAAGTTAGAAGTGAAAAAATGAAAGAGGAGTGGAGTAATATATATAGGGTATGCTTGATCCTTTGTGGCGGCCAAAGCAGCCACAATGACCAACGGATACTAGGCATTTGTGGCGGCCTAGGCGGCCAGAACGTGTCAACGGTGCAATTGTAGTTTGTGGCGGCCTTTGCCGCCACAAAAGGTAACGATCTATTCCTTTGTCACGGTCTGAGCGACCATAAAGTCCAACGTCATTGTGCTTTAATTTGTGGCGGCCTTTGCAGCCATAAATGCCAACGTTCACTTGCTTTTGTGGCGGCCTATGCAGCCACAAATGGACATGTCACTTCAGTCATTTGTGACGGCTTTGCCCCTCACAAATGTTATTTTTTGTGGCTGTAAAAGCCCTCACAAAATTCTTAAAAAAGCCCTCTCAAAATCACAACGTTGTGATTTTGTGAGGGCTTAGGCAGCCACAAAATCCAGTTAAATGTTTAAAAATTTGTGAGGGCTTTTTCAGCCACAAATAAAGACTAATTTCAATTTTGGTATTTGTGAGGGCTTTTTCGGTCACTAATTTGTGAGGGTTTTATTCGGCCACAAAATATTTATAAAGTTGACCACAAAATAGTGTTTTTCTTGTAGTGATGGTTTGATATAGACCTATTCATGGAGATCTCCATGAAGAAAAGCGTTGTTGATGTTTATTTGATGGAGGTGCCATCCATGAATAGAAGCCAATGCCAAAAGAACTCGTATGGTAGAAATCTTAGCCACAGGAGAAAATGTCTCAAAGTAATCCAACCCTTCAGTTTGATTAAATCCTTGAGCAACCAAGCGAGCTTTGTAACATTTAATGGTACCATCAACATGCCATTTAATTTTGTAAACACATTTGTTACCAATGGGAATTGTACTAGAAGGGAGGTCAACAAACTGCCAAGTTTTGTTGGTATTGAGAGCTTCAATTTCAAGTCTCATGGCTTTCTTCCATCTAGCGTCTTTGCTACTGTGCATAAGAGGGAGGCTCAATTCCTGAAGTAAGAGAGAGGGCATAGGCTTAATGTTTAGGAGATAGATAAGAATAAGACAAAACTTTGGATAAAGGGGAAATGGTAGTGGAAGAAGTTGAGTTACATACGTAATCATTGAGGTAAGTTGGTTTTTGTGTATGTCTGGAAGTTTTCCAAGTAGGAATACATGTAAGGGGCAAGGGCCAAGGGTAGAGGTGGAGGTATGACTTGTTGTGGGTGCATGCGAATAAGGAGCATAAAATGCAGGCTTGATATCAGGCTTGTAACCTAAGAAGACACATTTTCTTGCTCTAGAATCAAACTTATGACGATTAATGGGTAAAGTAGACGCATAACACAAACAACCAAAGACCCATAAAAAGCTAAGATCAGGTTGTGTTCCATAAAGTACTTCATATGAGACTTGTTTCCTAACAATCTAGTGGGAATCCTATTCATTAGAAAAACTGCATGTTGCGCTCAGTACGGCCAATAAGTTTTTTGAAGCTTAGATTTAAACATAAGAGCTCTACTAATGTTTAAAATGTGTTGGCGCCTTCTCTCTGCCCAACCATTTTGTTGTGGAGTTGACAAACATCTTGTCTGATGCATAATTCCTTTTGTAAAATAAAATTCAATAAGTAAGACTTCTGGCCCATTATCATTTCTTACATTTTTAACACATTTACCAAATTGATTTTCCACAAGAGCAACAAAATTATGCACTCTACTAGGCACTTCGGACTTAAACTTTAGCATCACAACCCAAACATATCTCCTGTGATAATCTAAAATAATAAGAAAATGTATGAAATCATTTATTGATTTAGTGGAGAAAGGTTCCCAAATATCAAGATGTACCAAATCAAAAACAAAAACAACATTATGATTACTGATAGGAAATGACAATCTATATTGTCTAGTCACGTGGCAAATGTCACAAGGTGTTTCGCTGCCAACAGAAATGTAGCCAAATTGCTTATTCATTTCTAACTTTCTATCATATGGCAAGTGCCCTAAACGAAAATGTCGTAATTCAGCAGTGAAAACCGTTTATGTATTCAAACTAAGTGTAGTACGAAAACAAGATGCAGAACATAATAGCTTTAATTCTTCTTGAAGTAATACAGTTCATCAATTTGTTTAGCCAAACCAATTGTCTTCAAACTCTTCCCTTATATTGTACATTAGTTTGATTCAAATATCAGTGACCAAGACTACTCAAGACACATCTTAGAAACATATATCAAATTGACTGCAAAATTTGGGAAGAATAACACATTGTCTAGCACTAGATTTGCACTCAACTATATTCTCCCAGTGTAATTAGCCTCAAATGAATTTCCATTAGGCAATTTCACATCAATAGTATTTTTTTTGTTGTAACTTATAAACCAAGCAAAAGTGTGGCAAATATGGTGTGTTGCTCCTATGTCTAGAATCCATGATGAATTAGTCAATTTTGAATATGGTGAAATACCTATTTCATGTGCAACATGTCCATACGTCCGCGCTTTAATTGCATTTGTTGAGCATCTGGAATCAACAATCGTGATCTTTTATAGAAATGCCATTACACTTCGATATTGATCCTTTGCGAGTGTCACTCCCTTTTCTTCAACTCTTGAGCTAGAACTTGTAGCTCATTTTTCATCACATAATTCAACTTTTGTTTAATTTGCTTCATAATTACTGCCACACCCAAAATTAGGGGGAAAACCATGCTTCTTGTAGAATGTTTCAACCGTATGACCTACTTTGCCATAGTAGGTAGAAATCTTGTCACTTTCTCTACCTCTCCTGTAAGACCCATAATTTTAAAGTACACTTTATGTATTTTATATGTTTTAGATTTTGGCTCGGAGGCTTTTTAGCCAAAGTTAATAATATTATGGAGTGTATAGGATCAAAAAGTTATTTTGACCCCGTTTAGAATTACTCGTCGATAAATAAATTTAAATTAAGTGCGGTAAATCCTTTACGGAGAATTTAATGCATTACGGGTGAAATGGTAATTTAACAAATATCTAGACATTTTGAGATATTTGTTAAGTTATATTTAATATATATATGTTTGCTTGGAGAGAATAGAAAGGAAGGAAATTAGAAGGAAGGAAAAGGAAAAGAAAAGGTTATATAAAGGAAAGAAGGAAATAGAAAGGAAGGAAAAACAAAGAAAGGAAAAAGGAAGGAAGGAAAATCTGATTTTCCATCTTCTTCCTCTGCCAACCGCGGCCATTTCTCCCTCCTTCTCCCGTTTTCATTTTCGTCGCTTTCTTTTCTTCAAAACTAGTAACCCAAGGTTGGGTGAGAGTTAGAACAAAGGTTTCGCAACTCCACTCTTCCTCTTTGATCCGAAAACGAAGAAAAACGGTATTTGAGATTCAAACACAAACCCCTCCGTTTCTTCTAGATCCAAGCTTCATTTCGCGAAGAGTTAGAAGGGAAAGTTGCTCACTACCACGCCACGGTGCTAGGGGACCAATTTGGAGGCGACGTTGCGAGCGGAGATTTTTACCGGATTTGCTCGCGGTACCAGAAACGCACGTTAGAG
>NC_021166.2:27749725-27756681 GCF_000331145.2 Cicer arietinum
GTTGTATTAATTGTGTTATAAATGTTAAGTGTTATGTTTTGGAATTTGGTGATAACATGTTTGCTTGCAATACCATTTCAAAACCCATGATGTTGTATTAATTGTGTTAAAAATGTTAAGTGTTATGTTTTGGAATTTGGTGATAACATGTTTGATTGCAATACCATTTCGAAATCCATGATGTCGTAGTAATTGTGTTATCAGTGTTAAGTGTTAAGAATTGGGATTATGCATGAATGTGATTGAGTTAGTTTATGAATTTTTGAAAGAATACACAGGTAAATCGATTTCCCAATCGATTGGATAGTAAACAGGGACTTGGCCAAATGGACAAAATCGATTAGCCAATCGATTTTGTAATCAGTTTTCGAAAATCATTTACGAAATCGATTGCCCAATCGATTGGGCCTAAGTCAGGGACTCATCCATATTCGACCAAATCGATTTGGAAATCGATTGGCCATTAAGTCAGGGGCTCAGCTATCCTGTCAATCGATTGCCCAATCGATTGAATCAAGCCAGAGTTCAAAATTTCACTAAAAACCTTCAGGAAATCGATTTGGAAATCGATTGGTATTAAGTCAGGGGCTCAGTACTCACTCAATCGATTTCCCAATCGATTGATTTCAGCCCATGATTCTGTTTCATCAAAATCCTTCACCCCAATCGATTGCCCAATCGATTAGCTCAGTGAAAATCCTCAGTTTTAGTTGTATGATCGATTGCTCATGAATCTATCCATGTCTTGGTTGTTATGTTATAATTAGGGGATTGAGAACTTCATTTTTCTTTCATTTTAATCGGCAAAGCATTGTATGAACTTTTCGCATATTGAAAATCCTGATAAGGTGCATGCTTAGCTGAAAAGTTATTTTTAGCATTTAAAACTTAAATGTTATGTGTTAACTGTTATTTTCGGTTGGTGACCTTTACAATTATTGTGGAAATCTGGGCTTTGCCCTCAGATGAGAGTCAGGACGATCCTACCGATTCGTACCCTACGGACGGGAATGGAGATGGGAACGCTTGACTGCAGCTACGTTAGGAGAATCTCACGGGGCGCGTGGAGATCACTCCGGGTGTTTAGTTGTGTTGTAAAATGATCAGATTAGGTGGACATAGAGGGATCATATGTCTTTCTTTTGTATTGCATTTATTTTAAAATGGAAGACTGTACCTATACTAATATTGTCAGCTTGACATGTTATTTTCGATGGGTTACATGTACCATTTGTTGTTGGGTAAATGGTTTGGATTTATAATTGGAGTAACTTTTCCGCTGCTTGTAAATTATAATGACTCAATTATTTATCCAAAGGCATTTCTTTATTTATTTCTCTGCTTTATTTTAAATTCTTTTGAAAAAAAAAAATATACCCTCGCTTTGAAAAACGGGGTGTTACATCTCCCATGAAATCAACCACCTTTTCCTCGACCATATGACCTTCCACCATCTACTGCATTTACTAACGCTGTTGGATCATCAACAATATCAACTGTAGTGGAGGATACTCCATAGTTCATATTTCTTTCTTGTGGTAGTATCATATAAAACACTTTGTTCACTTGAGGCAACAGTTCCATTAAAAGAACCTGTGAAGAAGTCGCTTGATACTCACCATTCAAGCCTATTAGAAATTGTATGACTATATCTTCCAATTTGAACAATTTTGCATTTTTCATTGCCTGAAAATTGCAAGAAATTGGACAAGAACATTGCAACATAAGTCTGTACTGCTCTACCTCCTCCCAAAGTTTCTTCAATTCTATGAAATACTCAGAGACTTTGTTATCACCCTATTTCAGATTTTCTATTTCTTGATGCAATTGAGCATCTCTGATTCTATCATCATACATTAATCTGTCTTTTAGGTCATTCCATAGGTCAATCACATTGTCTATGAACACAACACTTTCCACAATTGAAGGATGTGTGGAATTGGTAATCCACGAATGCACCAGATTGTTACACCTTTCCCAACCTGCATAATTCAGATCGCCTATATTTGGTACACGAATTGAGCCATCCACAAACTTAAATTTGTTCTTCGTCGCAAGCGATCTTCGCATCTTCAACGCCCACGTATGATAGTTTTCACCAGACAATGGTTGCAACACCGTTATACTCGTCGAATTTTAAGATGAATGCACATAGTATGGATGCAGAGATTGACCTAAATGTCTGTTCTGATTGTTCGCATTCGCAATTGTATTTCTCACCATGATTACAAAAACTGAAGAAAAATGTGTGAAGAAACTTCTTGATTTGAAAAAAAAAGAGGAAAAAAAAAGCTAGATCAAAGGTAAATTGAAGAGGAATTCATCAATCGAAAAGAATGACGAATCGTACATGCATCGCATAACACTATAGCATTTGAGAGAAAACTAGAGAAGAAAAATGATCTCATTATTTTTTTCATGAGGCTATTCATCACCACTATTATATAGATGCATGAAATAACCAACGATCTTAACTAAATGTGAAACCACATCGGCAACTAGCCAAAAGAAAGGAGAGTAATCAACTACTAAGTAACAGTATATAATAGATATGTAACTTCTGATCAGTACTCTTATCATCATCAATGCTCAATATTTACAAGGATTATCATTTCAGAGAAATTGATATTGGATTTTTGGAGATATTGATTCTCCTCTTTGTGTGAAATTGATTCTTAGAGAAATTGTCATTGATTCTTGTTTATTATTTTTCTCCGATTATCATGTTTAGAGGTTGGGTTCCATTTAGCAAAACCAACAAAAGTTGGCTCTATGTGTTAGAGTTGGGGAGATTAAAATGGCACACCAACTATTCAACAAGATACCTCAAAGAGACTAAATTGGTTTCATAATTGGAAAACCATTATTCGTGGGTATGCCTCACTTAGTGATGTTGGGGTAGCTCATAAATTGTTTGACATCGCGGTTGGCCTAACCTTTGGGCAAGTAAAGCAAGTGCTCTAAGCCTACCAATAATTTAGTTTAATATTTTTTTCCTTCCTTTCCAAAATAATTCACTCATTCACAAAACAAATTTGTCCCAAAATAATTGATCATTTCAAGTTTTAATGAATTTTTTTTCAATTGATAATCCACTAGATAATTTGATAAAAGTAGTATTCTCTCTTTCATTTGTACATTTTTCTTAATATGTGTAAAATGATCAAATGACTTAATTATTTTGGGACGAAAGGAGTAGTTTTGAATGAAATATAAGCAAGTATTTGAAAAGTGGATGTATTTAACTTTAATTTTTAATTAAATACATCAACTTTTCTGATACCATTTTTGCTTATATTTCATTCAAAAGAAAGTACATATGTAATAGTACAATTTGAAAATTAGAATTGGAAAGAATGTGAAGTTAGAAATGAAAAGAGTGTGAAGTTGGGAACTTGTCTTTTTGACATATTCAATTTATGCAAATTAGTTGAAAGAGTTGTGTAATTGAGACTTCATGCTATTTCAGCTCATGCCTTATTGAGTATCTGCGGCTAGTAATGGCAAATGATAATTTGGTTTTCTACCTACACATGTTAAATTAAAAAGCTATGAGTTATAGCAGTATGCCATAATGTATTTTTTACATTTTTTCCATTACCTATATAACTTACCGTGGTTTGATTGCACTTCTCTTTTTATCTGGAAATGGCTTTTGAAAGACCATTTCCTTTTTCTGACATGAAGACTTATTGTTTTGGTTAAATCTGTAGCAAATTTTGGAGATTGTGTTCTATTTAGAAGCTGGGTTCTTGTTTATAATTTTTCTGATTTATTCTTTTTCTCTGAATCTTGTTTAGAAAGAATAACTCTATTATAAAAGCCAGAAAACCATAAATTTTGGTATTTAATGTTACTATTTCAAAAATCTTGTGTCGGTTATGTTGTGTAAGGCTCTCTAAGTGTTCTCAGTATGCTTTTTCCTTTTATACGTCAATATGAATTCACACGAATAATATGATGTGATGCTATATCTAATTTTGGAACAAACGTTTTTAGATATGGTTGGATTTTGTTTTGCAACTTTTATGATAGTGAATCATTCTTCAACATGGTTTTATAAAAATCATTGCTTTAGAGGCAACAACCGATGAATAGAGAAGGTTTAAGGGGAGACTTTTAGAGTGATTAATCAATCGAGATGAAGTCATATGTGTTTATCAACTTCGCATGGATATTAGATCTTTTCATTTATTATGTGGTTTCATCCATACTGAAGGTAAATTGAAAGATGGACTAGTAAGTATTGAAGAACAAATGGCTATATATTTAAACACACATATCATTCTATAATCGTGTTATTAAATTCCTATATAAATGCTTATGTTTGTTAAACAATTTTATTTGAAGAGAAATGCCAACTTATCCAATGGTAGAACAATTAGGCGTAGATATGGAAGCACATCTACATGATTAAGATATTGCACATGCTGCTCCTATTAATACAATTGAGGGAAGTGATCCATGGTCTACTTGGAGGGAAAACTTAACAACAAAAACATGGAATGAATGGCTTGCTAGACACATGAGTTGATTATTTAGTATTAGTTTAGTTAGTGATTTGATTTCTAGAAGGAGTTAGACACATGATAATTGGCTACTGATTTGATTTATACTTTAGTTACTGCTAAAAGATTAGGGATTTTATCATCATTAGTGCTATTGATTTGATTTGATTTGATTAAAAATTAAATTTTGTCACTGCAGAACCAATTTTTATATATCCTGATTATGAAGGCAGGAGTTGGTTCTTGGAGGCTTAGTTGAGATTAGAGTAGTAATCCATTCAAATATTCAATTCAGTCACTTTTGTTGCTGTTAGTTGAATTTAGTGTTATCATATATGCATGATTGTATATGCATGATTGTATATGCATGATTGTATATGCATCGTGCATTGGCTACCGATTTTAATATATGCATCGTGTATATGTTAGTTAGTTACTGATTTATAATTTAATTGATTTATATCAGTGTTATATATATATATATATATATCAGTACTGGTTGTATTTCGGTTGGTTTCATGAGTTGGTAACTGTTTGGTCATGTATATCAGTGCATTGCTTTATGTTTTGTATTAAATATTGTTATTTATTGTATAATTTGGTTATACAATGGAGTTGAATCTAAGATCAACATGAAACAAAGTAACAAGAGAAAGAGAGATAGTAGAAATTGGTCTGATGCGGAGGATGAGGCTTTTCTTAATATATTGATTGAAGCTGTGAACAAAGGTCAGAGATGTGAAACGGACAATTCAAAGCACACATCTTAAGAACGGCTAATACAAAATTGGAGGAAAAATTTTCAGGATGTGAAATCAATGTAAAACCACACATTTGACAACTTATGGAATAATTTACAATATGTTAAATCAAAGTGGATTTGGTTGGGATGAAGAGAAAAAAATGATTAAGGTAGATAGTGATGAAGTGGAGAAGGAGTATGTAAAGGTTAATGTATATTAAAAAAAATCTCTACTCATTTTTTGTTCTTCTTGCTATTCATAATCATTTTAAAATCATATTTCTTAAACTTGTGTAGAGTCATCGGCATGTAAAAAGATTATAGATATGCTTTGATCTCTTTTTTTTTTTTGACAAATTTGTTCATGCTTTTAGAAAAGACTGTGCTACTGGTAATGGAACTGTTCCCTTTCACTACAAGAAATTTTGAGTTTTGCGACAGATGGATTGCGACGGGTGCCAAAAAACCGCCGCAGCTCTCTCTTTGCGACAGTTCCTACCACGGTGCTAAACAACCGCCTCTGCATTTCTATGCAAAACCAAGAGGCGCTAGTTTTTTTTCCAATCCCGCGTCCCATTTTTTGCAATTCCCGCTCTCTAAAGTTCTTCTCATATCTCTGCGACCCTTTTCTCCCAAAACCAAAAACCCCTTTCTCTCAAATTTGTTTCCTTCAAATTTCCCAAACCCCTCGATCTCCCTATGCGGAAGTTTGATCTCTCCATATCTGGAATTGAAGCAATTTCTCTTCTCTGCGGTAAGCTTCATGACATTTATCTTTTATGCGATCGAATGGTTGGTGTTGGTTGATAGTGAATCTCATTAGCTGAGCATTTTATTTGTGTTCTTGTATGCAATATGATTTTCTTCAGTACAAAGGGTTTGCGACACCTAACTTACAAGAAATTTTCTAAAAAACCGTGATTTCCAATGTCTCGGCGTTCTGATTTGCTTACCTCAAATCTCTCAAATCCCTAAAGCCTCAATCTCCCCCAAATATCCTTGCTCTCACAATTTCACTTTTATCTCTTACTAGCTTTCCATTCGATCTCCGTTTGTTGCAACCTATGGTACGATTTCCTTTCCGTTGTTAGGGTTTTGATTACACTGTTCTAAGGGTGCTGATTTTTTGCTTTGAATGCCATTTCTGTGAAACAGGAGGAGAACGGTCACATGAAGTGTTACCGAACGACGAAGTACTTTCAGTTTATTGGTGTACTCAAGTGTTTTGGTTGCTACTAGCCTATCTTGTATTGGGATCATATCTCTTTTGCTCGTAGTGGATTCTAGTGGGTTGGGTTTTTAATGTCTTATATTGTTTTGTACTCTATATAGCCTAGCCTTGTATATTTTGTGTTGATTTTTTGTGTTGTTTTTATACTAGTGCATTTTGGCCTCCTCAAAATAAGAATATGACAAATTCAGGTATATGAGAATGTGGATTTGCTTTTGAATTCATGATTACCAATGCACTCACATTGTTGCAGTTTAATGTTTTAGCCTATGTGAGAGGGGATGGTATCAGATTTAACCCCAAATGTGTTGGTGAATTATGTAGTTTAGTAAGAGGATCCATTCCCATGCATATGACATTACATCATATTATCTCACAATCGAGAAGTTTTTTGATTACCAGAGCAATTTTGTGGCCAGGATCATTCATTATATTAGTTCTTTTTTATTCATGAATTCTTAGTCATGGTTTTTTT
>NC_021166.2:27758635-27772419 GCF_000331145.2 Cicer arietinum
TTTTGTATTGTTAGCTACTCCACTAATTAATGTTTTGAATATTTAAACTATTTTATTTGTTGTTTTAGTTAACTTCAATGTATGAATTGGTGTTATTTGTTTTGAAAAAATTATATAAATTGGATTTAGGTACAATAGTTATTAATTATGTATTTAAATTATGTGGATGGTATTTATGAATATTTTTTATTTTAATTGATTAAAAATAGGAAAAAAATTGTATCATATTTTTTTATTTTAAATTATTAGGTTTGCGACGGTTCAAACTGCCTTAAAATAAATATAGCGACGGTTGATAACTGTCGTAATTGTGCAGAAAAAAATAAATTTGAGTTTGTTCTAAGTGTCGCAAAATATATTTAGAGGCGGTTGTGAACCGTCGCAAAAGTTGGCGACGGTTGGAACGACGGTTTTGTGAACCGTCGCAAAATGGCCTCGCGACGCACGAATCTGCGACAGTTGCAGAACCGTCGCAAACATCAAATTGAAACGGTTAAAACCGCCGCAAACCCTTTTTTTAACCGCCGCAAAACGTTTTTTTCTTGTAGTGTTTATTGATAATGTTGAGGACATAGATAAAGAAGAAGATCAATATAATGACGAAGAGATTGATGGAGAAAATATTCTATCAAGGAGAAGAAAGGTTGACCACATGGAATTTCAATCAAGGAAAAGAAACAAAGAAGAAAATATAATTGGTAATAGTATATATGAATTACGAAAGACTTTTGAGAATTGGTTTGAAAAAAGTATGGAAACGTTGGGTGAAGTTGCAAATTGTCTAGGAGTTGATAAAGACGTGTTTGATGATTCAAGAAACCTTATGAGTGAGTTGAAGAATATTGAGATAATACAACAAGAGCGTTTTGCTGCAACGTACAAATTATTATCTGAACCATATCGTTTGTACATATTTTGGGTTTGTGATGATGATGATCGTCTTTCAGATGTTAAGTCATTGATTGAGTGATTTCTATATTTGTTAAGTCTTTCTTATATTATCTGAACTATATCGTTTGCATATATTATTTTTTGATGCAAATCGCTTGCTCATTTACAATGCTACTTAAGGGGATGCTTATGTGTATGAAAAGAGCAAGAAAAAGAAAAGAATAAATAGAAGATATAATTTTAATTGGATACGATTTTAATTTTGATAATATACATTTATAGTATTTTAGGGTTGCTTAAGTGTCACTAATTATTTTATATACTAATAAAAATTTCATGTTATCAAGTATATAGCAAACACATAATAAAATAAAAATATTTCATATTATACATTATACGTTGGATAATGTAAATCTTATCATTATTTAGTTTTCTATTATTTAGAAGTAATTATCATATCTTGTGTACTAAATGAATATTTATAGGAAACCTTTTTGGATTTTCTCTTTCTTGCTATTTTGGACACCTTTGTCCTTTTGCTCGTTAATAATTTGGACACTATTTCTATTCTTGCGCACCCTCCAAAGATAGTCGTCTTTATCCAACTGTGGCTGCTCTACGGGACTCATTGATCTGTCCTGGTTTGCTTCTAAAACTACTACTTCCAGATTGCTGCGGTAATTCCCGTACCAATTCCCTGGTTTCTTCAATTTAATTCTTCACCCATATACAATCAACTCACCCAACATATTTCTTTCCAAAAACATTTCATTACTAAACTTTACTCCGAAAAACATACTCTCCTAAATTATAAAAATAACCTTAAACAAGCTATTGTCAAACTTAATGAGACATTAATTCAAGCTTAGTTAGGTTAGATAACGAAATTTGTTGAGAATGTTGCAATTGTAAAGAAGTTGATGAAAAAATATGTTTCTAAAAACACCGTTGCTCAAAATACGGTTGAAACTAAGCGTACAAACAAAAATATTTGGGGTAATAGTATTCATCGTGTTCCTAATGTTGATTTAGAAGGCACCATTGTTTTCAAGAATTTTATTATTTTGATCTAGAAAAAAAATCGTGAAAAAGCTTCTGACTCAAACTCAGTTGATTTTGGGAATCAGAAATTCTAAAGACACTTTACAAGTCTGAGTTCCAGCCTAGCTAGGGTCTTAGAAATGTAGTTTATGAGGTATTTGGTTCCAACTTATCTAATTCAATTAACACCGATCATCTACAACAGGATCATCAATATGTAGATATTCGTATAGTAGGTTCTTGGATTAACATAGTGTTAGAGAAGGACAATGTTCAAAACCATCAATCTCTAATGATTTCGAAGTCAACTCTAAGGCTATGATGTCGAGTATGATATATGTAACACCCCGATTTTCAAAGCGAGGGTGTATTTTTTTTTTTCAAAAGAAATTAAACTAAAACAGAGAAATAAATAAGGAAATGCCTTTGGATAAATAATTGAGTCATTATAATTTACAAGCAGCGGAAAAGTTTCTCCAAATATAAATCCAAAGTATTTACACAACAACAAATGGTACATGGAACACATTCAAATAAGATGTCAACTGACAATATTAGTATAAGTACAGTTTTCCAAATTAAAAAAAAAACTCCAACCCAAAAAGAAGGACGTCTAGTCCCTATACATCAACCTAATCTGATCATCCTACCAAAAACTATACACCCTGAGTGATCTCCACGCGTCCCGTGAGATCCTCCTAACGTAGCTCCAGTCAAGCATTCCCATCCGTAGGGTATGAACCAGTAGGGTCGTCCTGACTCTCATCTGAGGGCAAAGCCCAGATTTCCACAATAGTTGTAAAGGGTCACCAACCGAAATTAACAGATAACACATAACATTTAAGTTTTAAATGCACAAAATAACCTTTCAACTAAGCATGCACCTTAAAAGGATTCCTCATATGCTAAAAGTTCATGTAATGCTTGCCAATTAAAAATGAAATCAAAATGAAGTTCTCAAACCATCAAGTAATACATAACTGACCAAAGCATTGATACGTACTGCCTATCACGGGCCCGTATCGTTTACCGATGTGCCACCTATCACGGGTCTGCACGATTTACTAAAAAGCGTAAACCATAAACGTACTGCCTATCACGGGCCCGTATCGTTTACCGATGTGCCACCTATCACGGGTCTGCACGATTTACTAAAAAGCGTAAACCATAAACGTACTGCCTATCACGGGCCCGTATCGTTTACCGATGTGCCACCTATCACGGGTCTGCACGATTTACTAAAAAGCGTAAACCATAAACGTACTGCCTATCACGGGCCCGTATCGTTTATCGAGGTGCCACCTATCACGGGTCTGCACGATTTACAAAAAGGATGAAAATGCATGAACATATACCGACTTCATTCACAACAGACGTTAAACCATAAACGTACTGCCTATCACGGGCCCGTATCGTTTACCGATGTGCCACCTATCACGGGTCTGCACGATTTACAAAAAGGATGAAAATGCATGAACATATACCGACTTCATTCACAACAGACGTTAAACCATAAACGTACTGCCTATCACGGGCCCGTATCGTTTATCGAGGTGCCACCTATCACGGGTCTGCACGATTTACTAAAAAGCGTAAACCATAAACGTACTGCCTATCACGGGCCCGTATCGTTTATCGAGGTGCCACCTATCACGGGTCTGCACGGTTTTCAAAAACATAAATCTTAAATGTACCGCCTATCACAGGCCAAAGTACTATTTACCAAGGCGCCGCCTATCACGGGTCTGCACAATTTACAAAAAAGCGAAAACCATAAACGTACTGCCTATCACGGGTCCGTATCGTTTATCGAGGTGCCACCTATCACGGGTCTGCACGGTTTTCAAAAACGTAAATCATAAAAGTACCGCCTATCATAGGCCAAAGTACTATTTATCAAGGTGCCACTTATCACGGGTCTGCACGATTTACAAAAAAGCATGAAAATGCATGAGCATATACTGACTCCATCCACAACAATCGTTAAGCAAATGCAGATATTAAAAGATTCCCCATTTTTAATACTCATTTAACTTAAACGATCTTCAAAACGAAACATTAAGTAAACAAGACATTAAGAGATTCCCCATTCTTAATACTCTTTTAACTTAAACGATTTCCAAAACGAATATTAAGTAAACAAGATATTAAGAGATTCCCCATTCTTAATACTCTTTTAACTTAAACGATTTCCAAAACGAATATTAAGTAAACAAGATATTAAGAGATTCCCCATTCTTAATACTCATTTAACTTAAACGATCTTCAAAACGAAACATTAAGTAAACAAGACATTAAGAGATTCCCCATTCTTAATACTCATTTAACTTAACGATTTTCAAATCAAAACATTAAGTAACCGAGACATTAAGAGATTCCTCATTCTTAACGCCCAGTTAACTTAAATGATTTTTCAAAACAACATTAAGTAACCCAGACATTAAGAGATTCCCCATTCTTAATATCCAGTTAACTTAAACGATTTTCAAAACGAAACATTAAGTAAACAAGACATTAAGAGATTCCCCATTCTTAACGCCCAGTTAACTTAAACGATTTTTCAAAACAACATTAAGTAACCCAGACATTAAGAGATTCCCCATTCTTAACGCCCAGTTAACTTAAACGATTTTTCAAAACAACATTAAGTAACCCAGACATTAAGAGATTCCCCATTCTTAACGCCCAGTTAACTTAAACGATTTTTCAAAACAACATTAAGTAACCCAGACATTAAGAGATTCCCCATTCTTAACGCCCAGTTAACTTAAACGATTTTTCAAAACAACATTAAGTAACCCAGACATTAAGAGATTCCCCATTCTTAACGCCCAGTTAACTTAAACGATTTTTCAAAACAACATTAAGTAACCCAGACATTAAGAGATTCCCCATTCTTAACGCCCAGTTAACTTAAACGATTTTCAAAAACAAATATTAAGTAACCGAGACATTAAGAGATTCCCCATTCTTAACGCCCAATTAACTTAAACGATTTTCAAAAACAAATATTAAGTAACCGAGACATTAAGAGATTCCCCATTCTCAACGCCCAGTTAACTTAAACAATTTTCCAAACAAAATAATAAGTAACCGAGACATTAAGAGATTCCCCATTCTCAACGCCCAGTTAACTTAAACAATTTTCCAAACAAAATAATAAGTAACCGAGACATTAAGAGATTCCCAACGAAAATGGAGAAAGGGAGGATTTTGGCGTGCGAGTAACAGAGGAGGAGGATGGAAAATTCTCTTTTTCTTTCCTTTCTCTTTCTTTCCTTTGTTTTTCCTTTCTTCCTTTTTCCTTCTTTCCTTTTTATACCCTTTTCTTTTCCTTTTCCTTCCTTCTGATTTCCTTTCTTTTTCCCTCCAAACAAACATATTATATGTGTGTATATATATATATATATATATATATTAATTGTAACTTAACAAATATCTACATATTTATTAAAATTACCATTTCACCCGTAACCTATTAAATTCTTCGTAAAAGATTCACTGTAGTTAATTTAATTTATTTATCGACGAGTAAATCTAGACGGTATCAAAATATCTTTTTGATCATAAAAACCCCAAAATATTATTAACTTTGGCTAAAAAGCCTCCGAGCCAAAATCCAAAATACATAAAGTGTACTTTAAAATTATGGGTCTTACAATATATCCTAATGTTACTGATGATAATTTATATCCCATGATTGCTCAAGATTTGAAGTTATTGAAATGTTTTTCTGAAAATAGATATGCTAGCGATACAAGTCATAGCGATGACGAGAAGACAAAAAATATTAGTTGACATAATCAATCTATTGCTAGTGAAAAGACTTTTAGGGAGGTGATTTCTAAAGCAAGAAAAAGAATATACAAAAAGATACTATAGTTTATAATTTTAGCTGATGGGACAAAAAATCTGCATGATTTGAGACACTTTTTTTTTAACACTTTCTTTATTTTTTACTTTTCTAGTTAGGTTTATATTCATTTAGTTTTTTTTCTTTTTTAATAAATTTTTAGTATAGAAAAAAAGTGTTTATTGAATTATTTTACTCATTTTTGTGCTTAATGCTTGTTATTAATTGATCACCTTTAAACTCTTTTACGATTCATATTATGAAATAGAAGTGTACTATGCAAATGCATGATATGAGAAATTCATGATTTTATAATCTAGGAACAGATGCAGAAGCGTGAAACCAATTGAGATATTGGCAAGGGCAGCAGATCAACATGAGAATTCTTGATCATTTAAACTTAATTATAATCTTAAATCCACTAAGGAATTAGAGGTTACTTTGCAATTAAATATTCTATCACTGAGGATTTTAGAGCAAAGGTAAATAGTATTTGACAAAAATCAATAAAGAAATTCAACAATCAAGATCAAATTAGAAACTAATGTTGGATTCAAAGTGAAACTCATACTTGACATTTTTTAGATTATAAATTTCAATGGTCTTACTTTTGTTAGTTTGAGAATCATTTAATCAATTCAAAAACGTTTTGTTCAATTTCAATCATTAAATCTCATTCGATAGTATAATACAATCCTTGAGTTCGACATTCGGTACAACGGTTTCAATATTATTTGCAACGATTTAATATATTTGTGGAAACGCTATCAAATTTTTGAAGCCGTTTTCAGGAATTTCTAATATCACTATTTAGTATGAACTTAATTTTGTAATTAAAGTTTTTTTGCTTTGAATAAATATTATGTTTTGTTTTTATTAAAAATCTACTATTTTTTATAATTTAATTTTTCTATTTTTATTTGTTAAGCTTGCTAATGTCGTGTGTTAGTGGTATGTTTCTTCTTTGAATAAACTATCAATTTGTGTACTATGTTTAATAATAAGTTTTGTTGGTTCTTTTGCCAAAGTTTTAGGAATCTCTACAATGAAAATATGAAATAAAGGAGATTAGATAATTTTTAGTCTTTATACTTAACTTCAAATATTAAAGTCTACTATTCTAAAATGTTCAAACCTTAACTAAGCTCCATTACAACCCAAAAATCCTCCAAAAGTGTATGTGCTTGTTACATTGTGATTGTTAATTAGAATTTTTTTTCAAGTCTATGGTAGGGTGATGTATGTTCTATTACTTGAGTGATAAATTTATAACCCATGTTAAAACCTTTGAGAGAAATTTTGGTGAGATTGTGTTAAGAGAGAGTTAAACTTGATAAATAAATGTCAAATATGTTGTTCTAATTTTGCAATTGTTTTTTTTTTTTTTAGATGTTAAACAACCTTTGAGCATTATGGATGTATTGTAGTAATTTGAACTTTGTGGATTTAATGTTGTTGCACATTTTAAATGTGCAAGTATATACAATCAATAATAAGTAGTATAAATAAAAATTGTTCCGACGAGTATTGATTATGTCATTAATTTCGATACTTCTCTAACACGTTTAAATTGTTTATTATAAAAATAAAAAGATAACATTTTTGGAATAAAAATTAAAAGAAAAATTTAATCTAAAATTGCAAGTTTGAATAAACAATCAAATATCTAAAAATCATATTATCGGAACAAGTTAAGGATATAAATGTTTATTGAACTTAGTTTGTGGAATTAAAATGCTACAGTAGGTTGGTAACATTATGAACTGAGTGACATCAGAGGTTTTCGAATTCAGTCATCTTTTCAGATGCACTAATGTCATTATTTGGTTCATGTTTATATCCAACCATGTTACACTTTATAGTTCTTCTTTTGTTATAGAGAGTAAAATACTATTCCTAGTTATTTAATGTCAATTATTTGTCCAAGCATCTTGACTTAATTCATATTAAACAACAAATTCACTTTTTCCCTTTTCCAAGTTCAAAAACTAGCCATCAATCTAAGGTGATTAGATTCATAATTAAAGACAACATTAAATCAGTTTGAATAAATAATGCAAACATGTTATACACATATTAAACCACAATCATCATTCAATACTTCATAAATCCTTAACTTAAAAGAAGTTTAACTCATAATGAGCTTTTGTTCGAACATGGAAATAGTATATAGCAGTGAAAGTAAAATTGTAGCTTAAGTAATTACAGAGACGAGGAGACCAATTTAGAGGCAGCGTCATTTAATCTAAGACATCTATCAAGTATTAGTATCAACGAATGAGATTGATTGATTTATTATTTAATGGTTATTATAACCTTTGTTTTCCAATTGCTAGCACTTAATATTTTGTGGTTATAACCATTGTCTTTCCAATTGCTAACTCTTAAAATTGATGGTTACTATAATTTATTTTAGGCCAATAAATTGGAAAATTATGAACCCATAAAAACCTTACATCTCTCACTTGGCCTAAAATTTAAAGAAACCAATACATAAATATGATACACAAAAATTCATTTATCAAATCACATCCATGTGAATACATAATTAACTTAATATAATAAAACACTAAGTGTGAGTTATGACGACATGTATTGTTATTTTTCAAAACACACTTCCTTCCATATACCACATACGCTAGTGCTCTACTATACTAGTACCTTAAATGTTTCCATTTACCACATAGACTAGTGATCTACTATACAAGTACCTTAACTCCAAATATTAAAGCCTACTATTCTAAAATGTTCTAATCTTACCTAAGCTCCATTACAACCCAAAAGTCCTCCAAAAGTGTATGTGCTTGTTACATTGTGATTGTTAATTAGAATTTTTTTCAAGTCTATGGTAGGGTGACACATGTTCTATTACTTGAGTGATAAATTTATAACCCATGTTATAAAATTTGAGAGAAATTTTGGTGAGATTGTGTTAAGAGAGAGTTGAACTTGATAAATAAATGTCAAACTAAGTTTACAATTGTATTTTTTTTTCGAGATGTTAAACAACCTTTGAGCATGATGGATGTATTGTAGTAGCATGAACTTTGTGGATTGAATGTTGTTGCACATTTTAAATGTGCAAGTATATACAATCAATAACAAGTAGTATAAATAAAAATTGTTCCGAAGAGTATTGATTATGTCATTAATTTCGATATTTCTATAACACGTTTAAATTGTTTGTTATAAAAATAAAAAGATAACATTTTTGGAATAAAAATTAAAAGTAAAATTTAATCTAAAATTGCAAGTTTGAATAAACAATCAAATATCTAAAAATCATATTATCGAAACAAGTTAAGGATATAAATTTTTATTGAACTTTGTGTTTGGTATTAAAATGCTACAGCAGGTTTGTAACATTATGAACTGAGTGACATCAGAAGTTTTCGAATTCAGTCATCTTTTCAAATTCACTAATGTCATTATTTGGTTCATGTTTATATCCAACCATGTTAAACTTTATAGTTCCTCTTTTATTATAGAGAGTAAAATACTATTCCTAGTTATTTAATGTCAACTATTTGTCCAAGCATCTTGACTTAATTCATATTAAACAACGAATTCACTTTTTCCCTTTTCCAAGTTCAAAAACTAGCCATAAATCTAAGGTGATTAGATTCATAATTAAAGACAACATTAAATTAGTTTGAATAAATAATGCAAGCATGTTATACACATATTAAACCACAATCATCATTCAATACTTCAGAAATCCTTAACTTAACAGAAGTTTAACTCATAATGAGCTTTTGTTCGAACATGGAAATAGTGTATACCAGTGAAAGTAACATTGTAGCTTAAGTAATTACAGAGATGAGGAGACCAATTTATAAGTAGGGTCATCTAATCTAAGACATCTATCAAATATTAGTATCAATGAATGAGATTGATTCATTTATTATTTAATGGTTATTATAACCTTTGTTTTCCAATTGCTAGCACTTAATATTTCGTGGTTATAACCATTGTCTTTTCAATTGTTAACTCTTAAAATTGATGGTTACTATAATTTATTTTAGGCCAATAAATTGGAAAATTATGAATCCATCAAAATCTTACATCTCTCACTTGGCCTAAAATTTAAAGAAACCAATACATAAATATGATACACAAAAACTCATGTATCAAATCACATCCATGTGAATACATAATTAACTTAATATAATAAAACACTAAGTGTGAGTTCTGACGATCATGTATTGTTTTTCAAAACACACTTCCTTCCATATACCACATAAACTAGTGCTCTACTATACTAGTACCTTAAATGTTTCCATGTACCACATGCACTAGTGATATACTATACAAATACCTTAATCATTATGGTTCCTTAAATATTTTTAGGACATTCATATTATAACTCATAACTAAAATTACATGTACAATGACTAGAAACAAATTATAGGGATTCAGAAATATATAATCATAAAGAGCTCAAAGTATCAACATCATCAAATACATTATTCAATATGACAACCAAGACTCATTCTATGTACATGTTTCTTAAATATATTTGGTTGTAATCCCTTAGTTAACAGGTCCACAATCATACGGTATGCTCTAACATGCTCTATGGATACTATTTATTTATGAACTTCTTCCTTGATAGAGAAATACTTTAACTCTATGTGTTTTGCACCCTTTGAGTATTTATCATTCTTTGAAAAAAAAGTATTCTTGCAGATTTATCACAATAAATTTTTAGCGGCTTAGCAATAGTATCAACTACTTTTAAGCCCTGAAACAAATTTTCGCAGCCATAATGCTTGAATTGTAGCTTCATTACATGCTACAAATTCAGCTTCCATGGTTGATGAAGCAAAAACATATTGCTTAACCCTTTTCCATGATATGGCTCTTTCTCCAAGGAGGAATATGTAGCCGAAAGTAGACTTCCTTGTGTCAATGCATCCACCAAAATCCGAGTATGTATATCCAATTACATCTAATTGATTGGTTCTTATGTACATAATCATATACTCCTTAGTTCGTTGCAAATAGCTCAAAACATTATTTGCATCTTTCCAATTATCAATTCCATAATTTCTTTGACACCTGCCTAACACTACAACCACAAAGCTAATATTTGGCCTTGTGCTAGTTTCCACATTCATTAGACTATCCAATGCAAAACCATATGTAACTGATTTAATTGGTTTCTTCTATATGTCATTCTTTGGACACTGCATGAGATTGAATGTGTCTCCTTCTTGGATTGACACAATTCCATCAGAATAATTCTCCATGTTAAATTTCCCTAGAATTTTATTGTTATAAGCCTTTTGAGACAATCCCAACAATATTTGTGATCTATCACGAAATATTTCAATTTCTATCACATACGACGCCTCACCCAAATCCTTCATTTCAAAATTCTTATAGAGGTATTCTTTAATCTCATGCAACATGCTCAAACTCTTAGTTGCAAAAGATATCATCAAAATATAGGACCAAAAATGAAAACTTACTTCCATCGATCATTTGATATATGCATCGAACAATATTTTCTTCAAAACTGAAAGATGTAATGTTATCATTGAACTTTATATACCATTGCTTTGAGGCTTGTTTTAGTCCATACATTTATTTGTTAAGTTTACACACAATATGACCCTTTCCTATCATTGGAACCCCTTAAGAAAGGCTATTTTCACATCTATCTAATGCAACTCAAAGTCATAATGTGCCACCAGTGCCATCATAATACACAATGAGTCATTTTTTGAGACATGAGTAATTGTTTCTTAATAATCAATGTCATCCTTTTGAGTATGTCCTTTAGCAACAAGTCGGGGTTTATATAGTTTGATATGGCCATTTGAGCCACACTTGGTCTTAAAGACCCACTTATAGCCAACTCGTTTAACACCTTTTGGCAATTTAATGATTTCCCAAACTTTTTTTTCTTGCATCGATTTTAACTCATCTTTCATGTCATCAATCTATTTCTTTGATTCAACAATGTATAGTGCTTATGAAAATGAAACTGGATCTTCATTGATTCTAATATTCGACTCTAATAAATAAGCCTCATAATAGCTAAAAGGAGTTTATTTACTTTTTCTTTGAAATATTCTCAAATGAACCTCTTGAGACTAATTTCATTCAAGCCTTGGTGAGTTAGTCTCTTCATTGGGTGTGTTATCATTCAAAATATGTTCATTGTTGTTAGAATTTTCTACAAAAATATTTGGAAAGATTGCCAACAAAGGAACGCTGATAAGTAAAGTCATGTTTACCTTAACTTCCTTTATGTCAACATTTTGTCCTTCCTCACTTCCACTAACTTCACAATTTTCAAAGAATTTTTCATTGATTGGTTCTACAATTCTTTTACTATGGTTAGGAAAATAAAAGATGTACCCTTTATATTTCTCTAGGTAACCAATAAAGTAACCACTTATTGTTTGAGAGTCTAATTTCTTTTCGTGCTGATTTTATACTCTTGCTTCTGCTGGACAACCCCAAACATGCAGGTGCCTTAAACTCGGTTTCCTGTTTGTCCACAACTCAAAAGGAGTTTTAGGAACTTCCTTGCTAGGAGTTGTGTTTAATAAACACATATCATTTTTTAATGCATACATCCACAAAAAATTGGGTAATGAGGAGTTGTTCATCATACTCCTAACTATATTGACTAGTGTTCGATACGCCTTTTTGCCGCACCTTTTTTTGTATGGTGTGTATAACATTGTGTATTGTTAACGGATATTATGGCTTTCAAGAAGTTTTGCAAATGGACATGGACATTGTCTCATTTCACCATGTTTTTCAAAGAACTCTTCAGCTCTATCAGATTTTACGACTCTCACTTTCTTTATTATTTATTTATTTTTCAACTTTGTTAATATAAATCTCAAAAGTATCAATTGCTTGAGAGTTTTCTTTAAGAAAATAGACATATGCATAACATGAAAAGTCATCAATAAAGATGGTAAAATATTTTTCTCCACCAATAGATATAGTGTCAAAAGGTCTAAATATATCAATGTGTATAATTTCAAGAAGTTGGCTGCTTCTTGTGGCACCATCTTGTTATGTCTGATATATTTTCCCTTAATGCAGTCCAGACATAATCCAAGATCAGTAAAATATAGATTTTATAGAATATCATTATTTACTAAGCTTTCTAGTCTTTCCTTGGATATGTGACCCAAGCGTTTATGCCACAAGTATGCAGAACGTTCATTAAGCATGTTATGTTTAATTCCAATACTTTGATGCTCGTTAAGTAAGGACTCAAAATTGATCACAAAGTTTCAATCTATATAAAACATCAATAATATAACAAGAACCAATACTTATTATTGCATAAATTGAAATAATCATGTCCACCATTAAATTCAAAACCATGATTGTTCAACTTTGAAAGAGAAACTGAACTCTTAGACATTGAAGGTACATAAAGAGTCTTCATTGAAACCTGAAGGGTTGTGATATTGATGTTGATTTAATCAAAATGAGCATATCATGAGTCTTAGGGGAATGTATGAAAACTTAAAATTGGTTCATTATCATGTCATGCATCGTATAGAATGCATGTTAGTGCTTTGTGCAGCTTCCCTAAAATTTCTCCATTGGTACGGGTGATCATGTTCTGGCTTCGTGCATATTTTGGTTATGGATTTGATCGGCTTCATGAGGATTTCCCAATTGCTATGGGTGATACTATTTAGGCTTTGTGCGACTTCATGCAAAATTTTCCCCATTGCTATGGTGATTTATTTCTAGATCATACATAAAGTTTTGCATTGATATGCATACTAACTACATGTGAATTTTGAGTGCTATTTGATATATTTGAAAAGTGTTGTCTTGTTGTTGATAACTATGTGTATTTACATAATTTCTTAAAATTATGTTTTTCTTGATGACTAATTGACATGGTTTTCCTTATTTTTATTTTGAGCATTTGATAAAAAGATAAGTGGTGCTACTCTCATTGTGATATTTATTTGATTATTTAATCGTTATATATATATATATATATATA
>NC_021166.2:27773173-27776152 GCF_000331145.2 Cicer arietinum
TATATATATATATATATATATATATATATATATACTATGACATACAAAAATAAAAAAGTGTTAGCGTTAGTTTTTTTTTATCTTGAAAGAGACGGTACCATAATTAATTCACACAAGCTATAAATTTCCAATGTCCAACCTAACAATATTGTGTTTTCTAGTTGATCTAGGCTTAAGGATGTTAGCGATAACTATATTAAATCAAATATTTTCCTATTTCTTCAACTTTTGAATTCTAGTGAGACAACGTCAACTAAAACGGACGTTACCCAATATCTTAAAATAAATATTGATTTGTAACATCTTATTTTTTTGAGACACAAACCCTACAAAAATCTCCCCTTTCTCGAAAACATTACCATCCTCTCAATCAATAACCATTGTTTCCACTCATTCATGTAACCTCACATCACCATTGTTTCCACTATGACCCCAAGTTCACATCACCGTTTTCATGTTAGCTCTGCCATCCTTTTAACATTGTTCTCAACTTCATACATAAGAATGGTAATGGTGACAAAAGCTTTTGGCCTTTACAGTAACTCTCAATAGCCTCTCAAAATCCAAGTTACCACACATCGCTGCAAAACATTCCTTTATCTCTGTCAAATGTTCCTTCGATAAATTTTGTGTGTCTTGAATTCTATTTTTTATTGTTGTTAGGAAATGTTTTGCTTTCTATCATCGGAAGCATTTTTATAGTTGAGACATGAAAATTCGTGGTTGTTTTACCACTTTCGTGAAAATGCGCTCAATTTTTGTTTTGATGTTAGGTCTAAATTTAGGAAGGAATATTCAATTTGTATTTGAAAGTATTTTAAAGAATTGATTGAATTGTAGTTTTAGTTTCTTGTTTTTATTAATTCACAAAATTAGTCCTCCAATTTTAAAAGTCGAGAGTCTTATGCCTCCCTATCATTTTTTTAACTAGAAAATAAAAATATTGAATGTTTTAAATAACATGACATATGATACAATACCGTAAAAACTTAGCTTTCAACCTCATTAATTTTTCATATTTTTAATTTAATTAATAACATATGAATAATTAATGCATCTAGATGGTTCTATATCATAGAATTGTATGTCACGTCATTTAAAATATATAAATCGTCATTTTTTAGTTTAAAAATCTATAATAATAATAATAATAATAATAATAATAATAATAATAATAATAATAATAATAATAATTGAGCAAGCAAAACTGCAATTAAGCTTAAAAAAATTTATGATGAAAAATTCTTTTGGTACTCAATTATGATTTAATTGTAGTTAAAATAAATCTTGTGGCATTCAATTAGGATTATTGGATTTTTTAAACAAAGTGTAGAAATCTAGTGGTATTTGTTCTATCAATATTTTTTACTACTTACAAAAAGTCAAGGCCTTTGTTGTGTTAAAAAACTTTCAAATTTTAATGGATTCTTTTTTCAAATGGACTTTGTTGGATTTTGTTAGACTTTTTTAGTGTATTTTTCTTAGAAGAAAATATTTCTTTACCATGTGAAATTTCTATAGATTCTCATTTCTTATTACTTTCGTGTATTCTCATATCTTTCTTCTTCCATCATATCTCTTTACTCTCATCTATGAGTCCTCCCACCATCTTTATCATCTTACATTTATTGATGATCTCATTATTTACTTTAGTTCTTTAGTACATTATACTTCTCCTTCCATCTATTCTTTCTCCCTTGCTTTCTCCTCTTAGAATAATTGGTATTTTTATCAAAGTAAAAAGCAGTAAATTATGTTGTTCAATAATAACTAACTAGAATATAACCCGCGCGTTGCGCGAAATATGTATACTTCATCATATTAGTAGTTGTGAATAAGATTTTAATATTTCAAAAAATAATATAATCTACTTATTTAGTTTGTAGAGTATTTTTTTCAAGTGAATTTATTTGAGTAATTATTATATATGAGTTGGCAAATACACATTTGAAAATATGTAAAATGTTTTGCATAGTGAAGATCATCCTACAAATAAAACTCATAAATTATATTTAGTGTTAAAAGTCTTAAAAGTATTTTAATAAATATTAATATATGTAATTATCTACCACAAAATCAAATTAATCATGCTCTTTTTTTGTTGTCAAATCTAAATTTATTGTCAAAATATTGTTAGAAAATTATAAAAATGAGTTTGTCATTTAACATTCATTTCATTACAATCATGTCAAAGAAGTAAAAAATCTAAATTCCAATATTTTAAGTATGAGACTTCTATACAACATGATTTGAGAATTTTCACAAACAACTCGTATGTACAGTTGAGTAAAGGTAAAACATATGTAGAAACTTAAAATTGGTAGTATTTTAAAAAAAAATTGACAATATAAAACATCTCCGTAAAAAAACCACAAATACTTTTTTAATATAAATGGTACATAGTTTTCTCTCGAATACACAATACTAACACTCATATAAAGCTGAATGTGGACAATCTTCTTTGTCTTTTGAGGAGCCAATACACTTTCATGTCATAAATGAGTTAAAATATGTCTGCAAAAACAATACTCTAACTAAGAACAATCAAGATTTTGAGAAAAATGAGCAAATAGGTATAATATGTTACAAAATACAACTCATTCAAAAGTTGTGTAAAAAAAAAAGAATTTTCCAACTATATCTACTTCTTTGAAAATAATTGGGTTCCAAAGAGATTTTCTTTTGAGTTGATAAAGTGAAGTTGTAAAAACTTACATATGCAGAATGTTTTCTCATGACAGAACTTTTAGATGTGCCACATGAGCTTTTAGGTGGCACAATATTTGATGAAGATGTTGGAGTCTATTTTAATATATATGATGTTTATGTGGGAGTCTATTTTAATAAATTTTTATCTAAAAGAAAAAAGTTTGAAAACATGTAATGATAGAGGAAGAGATGGATAAACCTTTAAAATGACGCAATATATTAATTGATAGTTAAAACCATAGAAAGAGAAGAACCGTTATCATTAATGAT
>NC_021166.2:27784307-27784559 GCF_000331145.2 Cicer arietinum
TAAAATAATTTATAAATTATAAATTTATTATAAATAATTGTAAAATAATTTTATAATTTATAAATTTATTATAAATTATTACCATTGGTAAATGACTAATAATATTATAAAATAATTTATAAATTTATTATAAAATAAGTTGATAATAATATAAATTATAAATTATTATCAAATTATAAAATAATATATAAATTATAAATTTATTATAAATAATTGTAAAATAATTTTATAATTTATAAATTTATTATAAAT
>NC_021166.2:27784714-27870632 GCF_000331145.2 Cicer arietinum
TAAATTTATTATAAAATAATATTATTATTGAGAGGAGGATTGAAGGAGATTAGGCATTGAGAGCATGTTTGAGAGGGGAGAAAAGTGGAGAGGTCCACATCAGCTTTTTGGGTGATGTGGGAAATATTTGTATAGGTGGATGAAATAGAATGAGGTGGCATTCGGCGGTGATGTGGCATTTGTGGTCTGTTTTAAATATATATAATAGATAAAGATAAAGATAAAGATAGATAATAGATAGACAATGAGTAATTATAGCTTTTTAAATGTATTGATGAGTCATTGAGTGATAAATTAAAACTGAAATTATATAATATATGAAATAATTGTACTTGGACAAATGAAAAGGTTTTTATTACATATTGAAGAAACAAAACATAATAGAATAGAAGATGAATCTGAAATGTGCCACATCAGAATTTTAGTGAGTTGACAAATATTAGAAGATATGGCATAGATGAAGAATTTTGGGGTTTTGTTTTAATTATTATAATAATAGATAATAGATAATAGATAATAGATAATAGATAACATGATTTGAAGATATTGGATAGTTTGTATTTTTTTATGGGTTATTGAAATGAAAGTTTTGATGAGTAATTATAGCTTTTTAAATGTATTGATGAGTCATTGAGTGATAAATTAAAACTGAAATTATATAATATATGAAATAATTATACTTAGACAAATGAAAATGTTTGTACTTTATATTCAAGAAACAAAACATATTAGAATGGAAGATGAATTTGGAATGTGCCACATCAGAATTTTGGTTAGTTGGCAAATATCGGAGGATGTGGCACATAGAGAAAGAACTTTTGAGGGTTCTGTTTTAATTATTATAATAGATTTTAAAATTCATAAAGATCATTACTTTGGTTTGTCCAAGTTGTAGGTAAATTAATTGAATGATAAAAAAAAAAAAAAAAAAAAGAGAGAGAATAACAATGATTTGAAAGCTTTAGGATTAGACTTCATCAATCTCGCTCTCCCGTAACCTAAGGATTATGTTATCCATGAAATAGCTCAGAACGAACTCTTGAAATAGGGTTGAATAGAGTTCAATACTTTTTAAAAATGGTTTGGAAATGTTTGAGTCGCACAATAAAAAATCAAAGTGTTAACTGTGGTAGACTCGAGTATTATGCATATTAGATTTTCGTATGAAATCATTAGTTTATTGAAATTAAAAAACATAAACCCTACGAAAACTTTTACAAGAAAAAAAAAATTGATTGAAGTAATATTAAAAATGTTTTTTTATGCTTCAATCAATTTCACCAAGAACTCAAAATAAAGACTCTATGTATCACAATTAATAGAAACACTTAGATATTATATATTTCATTTTGAATCAAAGTATAAAATGTAAATGTTAAAAAGATAAATTCATTCAAGATACGAAAATAAGACAAGATTCTAAATAGTAAAATTATAATAACAATTGTTCTATCAATGTTGTACTTAAACAGAAAAAACGTCACAAAACGATCAAATTATAACAAAAACAAAGAACAAAGTAAATTTGCAAAAATTAAATAGTAAAGGAAAGAGAGAACCATACAATGATTTATATAGGTTCCTCTACTTCTTGCTTGCATGTAGAGGATATCGTGTCCCTATTCAGACGAATGAGAAAGTTTCTTCCCTTATTATTGAATGTTTACAAGATCCTTTGACGAATGCTACAAACCTTGCACACAAACCCTTCTTCCAAATTTTGAAACACACTTGTCTTCAAGATGAAGATCAAACTTAAATCTTTTCAAGATAGACACCCAGAGAACCCTCTCTAGCAAACCCCTGAAGATCATCTTCTTCAGTCTTTCAAGACGTAATCCACCGATATCCCACTGCCGAGCCATATCTATAACAGACAACTCAACAATCGATATACCCTCGTAATTGTTTCTCACTTCAAAACTCTATTGCATGCACAACTTGAACAAGAAATAGTTTTCAATTTATGCTATGATATGGAATACTTGAGTATGATGAATGGATGAAATGATTTTTATGTTCAAACGTGTTTTGAAAACCTTTTATATGATGCATGAAAAATCATGGTCAATGAAAAGCGTTTTCTATGAGAAATAACAAGATTGCATAGTTTGTGAGTCGATTCACGCACCCTGTGAATCAATTTACACATGTTTGATAAACCAATTTTGAAGTCTGAAGCTATGTGAGTCAAATCACATTTCATGTGTTTTAATTTACAACCCTGGATTTTCAAAAACTAAGTTCTTGATGTTTGTAAATCGATTCATAAGTTGGTAAGTGGATTCACAAAGTTGAAAGTCACTTAGAAAATGTTTTGTTGATGTGTTTTAAATCATACCAATGCAATATGATCAACTTTGAAAGTGAGTGCATGCTAAATCAACATGTAGCAACACTTATGCATGATAAAATTTTCTTTTTCATGATTTATTTCTTGTTCAAGTAGTCTATGCAAAAAACAGAGAAAGAAAATCAATAAAGTGCACACACACCATCTAGACAAAGCTAAGTTGACACCACTTAAAACACTAAGTCTAAACTAATTAAAAGACACCTTACAGTTACTGATTAAACATATATATTCATTCTTATACATCGATAACATCATCCTCACTAATTAAATATCATTAAATACTTAATCATCAATAATATTTCCTACACTACAAGAAATTTTACCTTTAGTGACAACAAAAATTTGAAGGTAAAATTTTAAAAACTATAGGTATAGCCAAAATTACCTATACCAATGGACTTTTTTACTGTGGTTTATAATTACCCAATATATGCGGATTGTCGCCGTTGCAATAAGGTATAGTGACGGACTTTTGCCCGTTAATTTAAACATTTGGTTTTACCTATTTCACCGTTGGTATATAATTTAGCCATAATTTATAAAAATTATACCAACGATTTTGATTATATTGCTATACATTTAGTGGCAAGTTATATTCGTTGGTATAGGTTTTATTGATAACAAATTTACTATAAATATTATTTTTTGTCATCAATAAAAACTGTATAATATTTTAGTATTTTATTTTATTTATAAAATTAACAAATATATATATATATATATATATATATATATATATATATATATATATATATTCAAGAGTCAAAATAAAATAAAGGTTGCTCACCGTATATATTGAAAATTAACATAATTTTTTTACATGTAAGTTATATAAAATAATAGTTAAACCATGTTCACCTTAGTGTACTATATAGTATTTTTTACTTAGTATTAGAAAAGATTGTCTTACTAACATTTACAATAGGCATATAACGTCATACGTAAAAATCTCACAAAATATAAAGAAATCAAATCCACTAAATTGTCAAGATTCCATCTTCAACAACAAATTCGCTATTAATCTTCACTTACAAGAAATAAAAAAAATCAACATAAAAATATTACTAATAAAAAAGAGAAAATATTAATAATTTTAATGAAAACTAATTAATACTATCTAATTATCATTTTCATTATCTTCATTGCTTGGATTAGGAAAATTTAAATGATTATGAACATTAGTAGCATCAGGAACCTATCATATAAAATATAAGATATTACTTAATGAAAAATACAAGTATGGAACCTACGAAGCAACTTGCATAAGATTAATAACTTATAATATACATGTCTTGCAACTTGTATTATATCATTCACATCTTCTCCAGAAAATCAATTTTGAATTAAAGTCATCACATTTTTTAACAAGATTTCTATATTCTTAACTTTTTCATGCAACTCTTCATTTTCAGATACATAAACCTTCCATTTATTAGATTTAGGAATCTTGCCCATACATTGCACACATCCCTTTTTGTCAGGTCCTTGTACTTGATAAAAATATGTCATCCTTCCAAGACATAGAACCTTGTGTGTTTTAGGTTGATTGAGATGTTCCAATCTCATTGCTATGTTTGTTTAGTTTTTCTTGAAAAATAACATAAAAATTATTAATAAAACTACTAGTATGTATTACAACCTTTTTACTGTGTTTCTATTATATCTCTCAAAGCTTAAATATATTTTAAAAGATAGCAAAAACTGAAACATTCAAATTCTCAAGACCACAACATTAATAAAACATCACACTAATAATGGCAGAACAAGGTCCCAAAGATTATGATTGAAAAAATTAGAATTCAATTTGGTATAGAAAAAGATATTAGTGATAATCAATATGAATGCTAGCTTCTATCTGCCTGTCCATTCTCCACATTTTATGTTTTATCTAAGAAAACACCAAACTAAAATTGACATTCAAAAAAACAATATGTGATTTAATAGCAGTAATACACTAAGGCATTGAAAGAAACCAAACAACTAACGAGATTTGGGTTTTAAGAAACTTGATGTATTTTGGATTGAATTGTGTAATAACGTAGAAACCAAGCAATTAGTGATCAAAACCAAGTAGAAACTAGTCACATAAACATCAACATTGCCTCTAGGCTAACAAATACAACATCTCCTAAAAAATTCAGTTAAAATACCAATAAAATCAAAATAGACAACAATTGAAAATAAAATTCAGCAGTTTGTCAAATTTAATTTATACACATTTTATATGTTGATACTATTTAATTATAATCAAAACTTACAATGAATATTGCAATCTTTTTATAGACAATTGTTCCGTCTTTAGGAGTGCGGACATCGATGCATATCTCTTCACGCTTAGGCAACCCTCCTTTGCCTTATTTTTTTTAAAAAAAAATCTAAAATCAAACAAACAAGTTAGATGCATTGTGTTTTTTAAATCGAATTAAATCCATGAGAATACAAATAGAAACAAACATTCTCTCATCAATAAGTTTTGGAAGACTTTTTGTACCCATACAATAGACATATTCACACTTAGCACGATTTTGTCTATTATTTTACTTATTTTCTGCAATTGATACAAAATATTAGTCTTAAATAATAATCTCTTTAATATATTTCTCATAATATGTATGACTTACTTGTCCTTCATCAGAAAACCAATAATGAACTAAACCACAATATTGATTTGAATAAACCCTATAATCTGGTACGACAAATGCAACTTCTTCTTCTATTTTAGTAGAGTCATATACCATTGACTTTATATCACACTTCCATTGCTTCCACTTCTCATTCAACTCAATTTTTAACATTTCTTTTGTTAAATCCTTTATTGGAGAAACAAATTCAAATTTTCTCTATACAATGAGAGATGTTAAAAAAAACATGTTATATTACAATTTTTGACACAAACATAATAAGTTAAGTAAAGGAATAACAAGTATATACATGCTCAAAAGCTAAAGTTATCAATTAAATGAATAATCACAATACCTCTATTAATTTCAATATCTCTTCTTTATAATCATTTGGCATAACTTTCCAAGCAAAATAGAAGGCAAAGAAAATTCTATGTGCATATAAGTCGTAAATAAAACAATATAAATAAAGATTTAAAACAAGAATATATAATTAATACTTTTTTCAATTTGTTCTTCTTCAACTTTTATGTCTGAAGGAATTGAGTGAGATTATACAGACTTGTGTATGACACCTTCTGTATAACAAGGACTAAAACGAGTTTATGTAACATTACTTCCTTTTACATTGGCTAAGTTTGTATTATCAAAAGTAGATTGCATTCCTTCATTATCACATGCTCGATACCGAATATTTAATTTGCTTGAAGAAATACCAAAGATCAACCGACACTGAAGTGACTTTATCTGGCAATGAGCCTTTTAAAGCTATTGGAAGAAGCTCTTGCATCAAAATATGATAATCATAACTTTTTAAAGCCAAACATCTTGCATTGCTTGACATGCACACAACATAGGAATGTAGATGGGCATTCATCTAAAGTTTTTACATTATTGGGAATGCTTAGAAAATATTCATTTTCTTTGTTAGTCATTTGATAGCATGCTCTAGGCAAACACATTGTAGCACTATTAGGACTCAATTGAGGATGAAGCATACTTCTTATGTCCATATCTACAAGATTATCTTTTGATTTTTCAATTTTATTTAACAATGTACCAATGACGTTTTCACATACATTTTTTTCAATGTGCATCACATCAAGATTTTATGATGCAATACGTAATATTGCCAATAAAGCAATGTAAAGAAAATGCTTTTATTTTTCCAAGGTTGTGCTCCATTTTCTAGACCATCTTCTTTGGATTCATCTATCTGCCTTATAATACTAGTCATATCAAGTCTTCCAGAAGAGTTCCTTAACTCCCATGTTCCATCAAAATCTCTATTATTCAATCTCCACTTATGGTTGGGAGATAACCAACGACAATGACACATGTGGCAAATTTTTTACTAAAACGTAACCATCGTGAGATAGTTTTAATACCGCAACATGGACATGCATATTAACCTTTAGTCTCTTTCTTGTAGGCATCAAATATTTCAATTCCATCATCCCATAACTCTTGCAACTCTTGTACTAAAGGTTGTAGATAAATATCAACGTTATTTCCAAGACGTTTAGGACCCAAAATTAATAGTGATAATATGAAGAATTATTGTTTCATGCATATCCAAGGAGGAAGATTGTAAGGAATCAGAATGACATGCCAAATGCTATGAGTAATACTCATAGTCTTGAAAGGATTGAACCCATTTGAAGCCACTTCTAATCGAACATTATGAGGATCTAACAAAATGTTGGATACCGGGCGTCAAACTTCTTCCAAGCAAGGAAATCAATTGGATGCTTAAGAGAACCATAATTCAATCTACTCTCATGGTGCCATGTAATTAATTCTACAACTTTGAAGGGCATGAACAACCTTTGCAACTTGGTTTCAGTGGAACCTATCGAAGGATTTTTATTGGTATGTTCTTTTGCTTCTCAAAAGTCTCCATTTCATTAGTTTGTACATCTTCATTTGTTGTTTTCCACCTTGACGTACCGCATTTTGGACATACTTCATATTTGATATATCTAGTGGGTGCAACAAAAACGATAAGCAACAGAATAAACTAAGAGATGATATTCGACGAAGAAGTAGGTGCAACAAAAACGATAAGCAACAAAACATTGATATAAAAGACAAGCATCACAAGTTTAAAGAACGCATGCAGTAGAGAAACAAAAATAACGAAAAAAGTGCTACAATAATATAAAAAAATATGACGACGTCAAATCTGAAATGACAATAAGAAGAAATGGCAATGACAATGTCGCAATAATGGTTTAATTACCGAAGAAAGATGACAAATAGAGTAGGAACGAGGGAACATATAGTAAAGATGATGAATGATAATGTGTATGAGAAAAATAATTATTTCTTTAAATATAAAAAATTAAGGATGGTTGTAATGAAAAAACTGGTTTTTAATATAAATTCCTAATCGTCTTGAAGTACATCAAACCATTTTAATTTTTTTGTATTGCTAGAATAAGATGAAGATTATTATCCAAAACCAGACTCAGATACATGCGCACAAATTTTATCTTTTATCTTTATTACTAAAATGCCACTTTGTTTATGATGTAAGCCAGATGTTTATGTTTGCTTTGCGGGAGAAATTGTTTAATTAGATTTTCTCAAATGATCTTTAGAGTTACTCGTATTTATAGGTGTGATGATAAGCTTACTGCTTAAAGTCTTTCTCATAATTGTGGCTTTTTACTCCTAGATTTGTTTTTACAAATTCTTAAAGGGTTTCTTTTTTAAAATAAATATTTTATTTTGTTAGAAATGAGTGGTATATTAATAATTTATTTTTCATTTTTACTGAATTTACATACAAATAGAGTAAATATCATTTGGATTCCGGCAAGCCACTCCGTATTATGATTTGTACATTGAATGATTATATTAAATCTTTATTAAGTTATTTTATAAATAATAATCTCCCACTCAACGATCATATGATACTAGATAATTAACTAAACAAATTTATTATTCATAGAAAACAAAAGGTTAACCTCAAGATTATTTTAATGTGTGGGGGAAAAGAAATTGTTGATGAACCATAATTGTTAAAAAAAAAAAGGAATAATTACGTATGCACAACGTCATTCAAAAGAAGGACCATTTTCAGAGCTTCAAGGATAAAACCATTTATGGGCTTTCTCTTCTTTTTACATGTGCTTCCAATAGAAGCCCTTCTATGTGACCATTCGTTACAAAGCACAAAAGCATGTGTGCAAGCATCTTCAATATACATATACATATACACATATATATTAATGATTAATTTTCTTGGTATGCATAAATTTTTTAAAGTTACACTATATTTTGAAACAAAAACTGAAAGGGAAAGTGTGGGCCATCTTCTGACTTCCACTCATATATTCCAAATAAATAAACAATTGAAAAGTGAGTTTTCCAATCAAATAACATATCCCCACACTCACTCACATTTCTAATTCTATATTTCAATGATTCCTCCAAATTTGATTTCTTTAACTTCAACTAAAGGTACTTCCACCTCTATTCACAATACTTCATTCTCACAATATAAATAAAATTGACTCAAAAATTTAAATGTACATATGATTCAAAATTTAAATCATATTCATTTACTTTTTTTTTAATTCATTTTTAGTTCTGCTCATATTACGAGATAGAAGAAATATTTAATAACAAAAAGAAATTAATAAAGCACTTTATCTTATGTTAAAATAATTTCCCATCTATTTTAGAATTAGAAACTTCCCTATATTCAGCAACTTTGTCATTCTTATAATCCCACTTTTGTAAGCATATAATCCTTCAATTATTACAACAACTTAATTAATGTGCTCCACAATGATCCCCAAAATTGGCCAAAATCCCTGCATCATTCTCTATGTACTTGACTTCAATTGGCTCTCTATGACCTTTCTTTCAAAGGGTCATACCCTTTTCTCCCTCTTTAAACACATTTTATAATCTCTTTTTGCAGAGGTAACAAACTTTACATATTTATGTGGCCTTGTTGTGTGTTGTCTCTTTTCTTTCATATGATGATTACCAACTTGGCCATGTTTTGTGATAAGACATGTCCTAGTTGCCAAGTATTGGTTCCGTGCCACTTTTTTTTTTCTTCAAAACTTTTATTAATTATCTGAAAGTTCCACCAAATGTTGGTGTCCAATATTCAACAGTTGGTTCATGAGTCATTGGAAATGTACTAGAAACTGGTACCAAGCATAGCCCTCTGCTTCTAAGATCCTGTTTTGGACCCTCTGTTTCCTTAGATTTACCAGAATTCTGCAATTAGCAAAAGGCCAAAACAGGACATTATAAATATAATTTTCTTATTTTTTATGATTTACGAAGATTGTCTCTCTATTTTAAAAGTCGACAATTTTAATTTCTTCATGTGAATTTTTAACTAAAAAATAACGACGTGATATAACTTAAATAACGTGTCATGATACGATAATGTAGAATAATTAAGATATATAAAATCAGAATAAAATATCATAAAAACTTAACTTACAACTTTATAAAATTTTTATATTTATAATTTAATTAATGACATATAAATATTAATGCATCTAGATTATTTTATATCATAAAATTTTATTTTATATTATTTAAAATACGTTAAGTTGTTATTTTTTTAGTTTGAAAATCTGAAAGAAACTAATACTGTCGACTTTTAAAATAGATAAACTAATTTTGTGAATTCATAGGAATAAAGAGATCAAAACTGCAATACATTTACTTTTTGACTGACTGCTCTAAAACAATTAAATATATGTTAAACATTTTAATTTAGTGAAAAATATGCATAGTATGAATTTAATTTAGTGTAAAATATTTTATACTATCGGTATATTACAAACACTCATATTTATTATTTTAAAAATTATTATTATATAAGTTAAACATTTTAAAAAGTCAAATAGTTATAATTTATTATCAATATAAAAATTTCTTTACATGAACAATTTACATAAATTAAATCTTCATAAAATTCTCTCAAATTTCAAAACATTAGTCATTTAAGGTAAAAGTACATAGAATAAACAAACACTTCTAATTTTTTTACTAAATATTATAAACACTATTCGGAATTACAAATAGGATAATTATTAATTAAGGATATATTTAAAAAATATGACATTATTTTGGATATGTAAAACACCCGATGTTTAAAAATTAGGGAGTAGTTGTCATAAAAAATATGAGGGAGTAGTCCATCAAGGTTTCAAATTTTCCACCACATCATGGGATACCATTCGAGAAGTGGCAAATTTGATTTTCTCTAATAGTATTAGAGAGAGATAAATGTAATTTTTTTTAGAAGTGTTTAATAAATTATATCGTCTTTCTTAATTTGGAGTGGCACATCAACCCATATCTCCAAATTTCTTAAAACAAAGAAACATTATCAACTAAATCATGTGATACGGCTGCAATATTGTGGTAGCAGTATTTGCAATTGGATCGAATTGCAACTACAATGTATTTGATAATTAAAAAGCATCATATTAACTATATTTTAGTGGGTGCTACAGCCGCATCGGACCACATAAGAACGCATCATATTACAACAATTATTTAGTTTTACACAAATTATTTTTGTATCTTTTTTATTTATTTTATGTTGTAGGTTTAGATGATATTTTAATGGCTTGCAAATAAATGGAAGTGATGCATAATTGATAATGAGATTTGAAAAATCAAATCAGAGATATTTTTTATAACCACATTCGCAACCATAACTACAGTTCAAACCAATCATTATCATGTTAAAAAAACAGTTCACAATTGCAATATAAACTACCACATCAATTTCTTTTTTTAAATTTCTTGGACTGCAACACAATTGCAATTGAAATTGCATTTAGAGCCGTTGGTTACACATTCTCTAGTAAAAACTGACTTTTTTTTTTAAATTAATAATTTTTGTAAATATTTATTTGTTTGTTGCAATTTTTAAAAAATGATAAACTGAAAACTGCTCTAAATGAGAATTTATATTTAATAGCTTCTAAAAAAATAATTTTTCATAAGTCATATTTTTTGTTGTTGTTTTAAAATGGTATTTTCATCACTACAGATAAGCACAAAATAATTTATATATTTTTAAAAAAAATCTAAATAATAATCTATGTCAGTATTTTTTTTTTAATTTGTAACAACTTTTTAGAACAAAAAAAATTCCGTAAGAAATAAGTCTTAATTGTAATTCTATTCAATAATAAAAATAGCGACGCAACCGTGACCACCACTATAATTTAAAATCTCAGGTATTATTATTATTCTGCTGCCTTTTTTAAAAAAGTGGATGTGGATCATAAAATACTATGTATAGCAGTATATACGTACACTACCTGTTGATGCTGTATAGGAGCTCCACTTTTCATATATGGGGTGCTTAAAACCTGTATAATTTAAAAGTAAAAATTAGTGAGATGAAAATTTTGCTAATGTCTAAAGTTTATGAATATAATAATGGGAAATTGGACTTACAGTCACTTGTTCATGGAGGAATTTGATATATTCAATTGCTTCAGAGAGCACTGAGGCTGTATCAGTCTGACTCAACGTACCAAACAAATTTTAAAACAAAAATCAACAAACAACATTAGTAATATATCATATCATAAATAAATACTTCAAAAAATTATATAAAATTTAAATAAAAATTGTATAAAAAATTAATATATTTAATTAAAAATTAAGATTAAGTATATCAATTTTTTATATTTTATTTTAGAATAATGTATGAGATCCTCACTCACCTTTCCGAAAGGTGAAACCAATTGTTGGAGTGCAGTGATTCTGTCCCCCATCTTCTCTTTTCTCACCTAAGAACAAGAGATTAAGTACAAGTTCATATCCATTTTAATTTATGGACACAAAAATAATATAAATATATAAATCTAAAGTACATAAATTAAAAGTATAAAGATATATAGAATTAAAGATAAAAAGATTAAAGAAAGCTAGCTTCCCCTTGTTGTTAAAAGGTTAGTTGCACTTATTGTACCTTAAAAGCTGGCAAAGGTGATGGGGTTTCATTTTTAGGCCTTTTGGGTGCAGGCTCACTACCACTTTTCTTCGCCACACTACTTGAGTCTCTACCTTCAGATATATTCTGCAAAACCATCGTACATATATCAAAATTAAAGTTTTAACCCATGAATTAAACACCCCTTTATTTTAACTCGATATCAAAATATTACATTTACAGAGTTAAATAAATTTTTAATTCTCATATATGAATAGTTTTTATTATTAAAAGCAAAAATCTATATACTTGCCGAACAAAAAATATATATACTCTTTTGTCGAATGAAATATAAATAAAAGAAATATAATTTATGATTGATTATATTTCATACAAAAAAAAAATAGACTCATTTTACGTGTAATTCATTCTAGAGAAAAGAAAATCATCCGGATTCATACAACATCCAAAATCGAACAATTTCTCAAAAAAATGGTGTAGTAGATTTGAGGTTTAAACATAAAAATTAGGTATGAATATATGTATAAAGACATTTATATTTTCAACTATATAAATTTATGCAAAAATGTTGTTTAATTATGATACCTTTGGTTGGGGTGTACCAAAAATCGGTGTGGCAAATGGAGGCAAGAAGCTAGATGGAGCATCCTTAATAGTACCCTCTGAAGCATTCCAAAAGGGAGCATTATTTGTGAAATGCAATTGGTTATTTTGTGGTTGTTGTTTTTGATGAGTTACTTTAGACCAAGAAGGCATTAACTCATTTGTAGTCAAACCATAGCTTGTTGAGTATGGAAAATTCATAGCTTGTTGTTGTTGAATTTGATTTGTTTCATTTCCTAAAAGTCCTTGTAACATTGAAGAGTTACCATATATAGTTGAAGAATCAATTTGAAAAGTAGTACTACTACAAGCTGATAAACCTTGGCTTATCATGTTACTTTCTTCAGAACTATATTGAGGACTAAACTGTGTTTGATCTAATGAAAAACCTCTATTCACTTGCTTGAATTCATTGTTAGAAGATTCTGTTGAAAACAACTTTTCTTGTTTCCAATTAACTTGATGTGACAATCCAACTCTAACTCCTTCATTTTCTTGTTGAAAATTTGTGTTTGATGAGTTTAAATTTTCTTGTAGCATGGACCTGAAACTTCCCTCTGAAGATTTTTCACCTCTTCTTTATCATCAGAATCAAACAAAAAAAAGCATAAAAGTAGTTAGTTACTACTTTTTTTCTCATAAATTATTATTCTCTTTTGCTATGAAAGAAATCGAAAGATTCAACTTTACTCTTGGGTTGATTTGGTGGTTAGAGTAAGGGTGTTGGAGAGTTGACTCATAAAGAGTTAGCGAGTTTTATTTTCACTTTCAATAAAATACTAACCATATTAAATATACTAATTACTAACATTATTAGTTGCAAAATAATAAATAAAAATAATTTTGGTCATGTATGTGTCTTTGTCTTGACAAAGAAGAAACTTACAATAAAGATGCTTGATTCCAATCAATGGTTTGAGATGAAAGTCCCAAATCCATCATATGCAAGTTGGAGTCATTGTTGGAATTTGAAGAATCTGAAGGTTGAAGTTTAAGGGTATCATGGAAAACCACAGAGGAACTACCTGAAGCAGACATAGTATCATGATGTTGTTGTTGTTGTTGTTGCCAACTTTCAAACCTCATGTTTCTAGCTGGAGTCTCCCACCAATTTCCACTTCCTTGAAATTGTTCTTCTGCCATAGTTGTGATTATCAAATTTTTTATGTTGTTGGTGTTAATGTTGTTTGTTTGGTTCAGGCTTCACTATACAATATGAATTTTTTATATTCTGTTTCTTGTTGTGTAGTTTTTGTGTTTGTTTTGTGTGAAAGAGATAATACTAACAGAAATGAATGAATGGAGAAAAGGTTCAAAAGTTGTGAGTATTTATATTGGGAGGTGAAGATAAAATAAGATGATATGTTTTGAGGGAGAAATATTGAAACAGCAACAGAAGTAAGAGGAAAGGAATATGGTTGACGCATTTGACAATTCAGGAGGTGTTGATTAGACAGTGGAATTAAAGGTCATTTTGAAATGGAATTTGGTTCATTCCTTAGCTTATTTTAATATTAGTTTTTAGAATTTCTTGATGCTTCATTAATAGTTTAAAGGAAAAACGGTTATTCATCATTCCAACAATAATTGTGACATTAAGTCATTTCAAACAAATTAAAAAGAACTCAACAACTTATACATCATTTTTCTTGTTACTTTTTATTAATTATGAATGTAGTCTAATCATCTATAATGCAAAATAGTTAATAATAATTTAAAAGTGATATTTATAATAATAATTGAAAAATTAAACTTATTTTTAAAATTAAAGCGATGTTTTTTTTTTTTATTTTAGATGAAATTATAAAAAAAATTACATATAAATGTAAGGTTTAAATTCGAATTTGATCCTAAGGTATATATTTTATCGATATTTTATCAATTAAATTAGAACATATAGATAAAGTGACGAATATCAATTAAATTAGAACATATGGATAAAGTGACATGTTGTTTTCTTTTAAATTTGACCCTAAGGAAGTATTAAGTAAAAGATGATATTATATTTAAGGAACTAAAATTAAGCAAATTATTATGTCATTTTAAATCCTATCTAAATTATTTAATGCAAAAAATTATCCTACTTCGAAAGAGTTTTACCATAATAAAAACCTCATGAAAATTAAAATGTAATCTTTAATTTCCATTAAATATAAGCTATATAGTTAATTATTATAAGACAGATTATGCTATTTTATATTCAAAAAAGATATTTATAAGTAACAATTTATAAGAATCTTTTATGAAAAAGTATAATAATCCAAGAAAACTATCACGTCCAAACACGCTTTTATTCCTAATATACGACTTTTTTCTATACTCGTGCTATAAAATTAACTTTTATAAAAAAAGTTGTGACAAGTAGATAATTATTATTTTATTATTAAACATAAATTCTGCAACGTATAGAAATATCAAAGATAAAATAATATTATTAATATATATGGTAAATTTTCAATTCAGATAGGAGTCATAAGGTGGTTTAGGGCAGATTACATGTTAAACTATTTTTTATAATAAAATTAACAATTAATTATTAACATTAACTATTTAAAAAAAAAAGAAATATTCAACTTAAATTCGTGTTTGAAAATTATTCAAAACTCTAATGAATAACAAACACATACATTCTCTAAGTACTTAGACTCTTCATATTCCACTTCCTACTTCCGTTCAAAGAAACCAAAGGTTGTAGGGGTCTCAATAAACATGAATTTTTCGTGTGAGAAGTGCTTACCACTCCATCAAATCTTGGGAAGAAGCGACTTCGTCACAAATCTCTTCTATTTTGGTGGAAGCACTGATTTGGAATAAATTGTGAAACATGTTTCGAGACATGTGTTAGCCTAATATGGAAGATCCTCCATAATGGTACTACTCTAAAGAACCTCATTAAAAGGAGTGTTTTCATTGATATATTAAATCCTAGATGCAATTTGCAATGTTAAATGTGCATGAATAATTGTTATTTTGATGCATTTGTGTGTGTTTTTGTGTGCTTAATTGGTTAGCTAGTATAGAATATGTCTCTATATGTTCAATTCTTCAACAACAAAATCATAAATGTCAACACACTTTCTAAAAGTTTGTTGAAGCATTATACAATTGACCTATGTCGTAATATAAGCAACCAAGTGTCATAAATAAATCAACTATTTTGTGAATTAAGGTGTCCACTTTACGTAGACATCCAAAATATTAGAGTCGAACATATTGATAATTTTCAAATTGTAAGATCTCTGATTTGTGAGCATAAACTATATTGTTCTCTTAAATAATTCTTATGGTTGTCTTTGTCAACACTCAAACATGAATTGCTCAAGTATATGCCAAATGATCTTATTATATAAGTTATTTATGAATGCTTATAAATAATATCATTCATAAGACTCTACACAACTAAAACATACAAGAATACTTAAGTTTATGAATTTCCATATTTTTGAATTGGCAAAAATTGAGACTAAAATAGTCTCCCTTTAGTGATTGAGGTATCCTATAGTATAATGACTCTTACGTCAAATATATTAACAACTTTATTGATATAGCTCTTTTATAATAACCCAAGGATACAATGAGAATATCTTTAAGTACCACAATTCCTAATACAAAAGAGACGGTCGCAAGATCTTTTATCGCTAAACTTCTGTTAGAGATATCTCGGTTTTGTGCAACAATTATATATATTGTTATATAAATATAGCAAATCCCACAAATTATACTATAAATATAAACTTACTCCCACTGATCTTATAATATCCACAATTCTTTGCAATAATAATCTAAAACCCAAATGAGATAATTACCTTATCGAACTTTGTGGTATCGTTAATGAGACTCATTTGTTAAGTTATGCATAGATTACAACAATTTGTATATCATTTACTTTGTGTCTATTGACATATAGTAAGCCAAAGGAAGATCAAAATGACCAAAATCTTAATCCATTGAGACTAATGAACTTAATGGATGAACTACATTGACTTACAAAAAAAAGGATTAGAATAAGTTGAGTGAAGATCAAAATGACCAAATTCTTAATCCATTGAGACTAATGCACTTATTGGATAAACTACAATGGATAACAATTAAAATGAATTAGAATAAGTCAATGGAAGACCAAAATGATTAAAATCTTAATCCATTGAGACTAATGTACTTATTGGATGAACTGCGTTGGCTAAGAACAATAATAGATTAGAATAAGTTGAAGGAAGACCAAAATACCCAAATTCTTAATCAATTTGAACAAATGCACTAATTGGACAAACTACATTGGCTAAGAACAAAAATGAATTAGAATAAGCCGAGGAAAAATAAAAACGACCTAATTCTTAATTCATTGAGAGTAATGCACTTATTGGTTGAACTACATTGGCTAAGAACCATAATGGATTAAAATAAGCCAAGGAAAGACCAAAAGGATCGAAATCTTAATCTATTAAGACTAATGCACTTATTTGATAAACTACATTGGCTTACAATGAAAATGTATTAGAATAATGTGAGTGAAGATCAAAATGACTAAAATTTGAGTCCATTGAGACTAATGCACTTTTTGGAGGAACTACATTGACTACGAACCAAAATGGATTAGAATAAGATGAGTGAAGACCAAAACAACCAAAATCTAAATTAATAAGACTATTGCGTTTATTTGTTGAACTACATTGCCTAAGAACAAAAATGGATTAAAATAAGGCGAGTGAAGACCTAAGTGACAAAAATCTTAATCTGTTGACACTAATGCACTTATTCGATGAATTACATTGGCTAAGAACCAAAACGAATTAGAATAAGCCGTCTAAAGACTAAAATGATCAAAATCTTGATGTTTGAGACTAATGCACTTATTAGATAAATTTCATTGGTTAAGAAACAAAACGGAATAAAATAAGTAGAGTAATGACTAAAATGACCAAAATCTTAATCCATTGAGACTATATAATTTGAATTGTGTTATGTTTGAATTGGATGAAAATGACTTTAAAAAGGTGAAAATTGATTTTCTATAAATGAATCAACATTTTGAGTGTACAATCAACACATTTTGATACACTTTGTTATAGCTTGTACTTTGTGGTTTTCAATTTTTTTGTCTAATAGTTACTTTTTACTATGTTTACCATCTTTATGTCATAATTAGGCTTTAGTTATTATCTTAAGTAATTTTTGTTTTTACTAACCTCTTTGACACTTTCTCTTTCTGCAAACCATAACTTGGGATTTATGATGTGTTGGAAAGCTAAGAAGCAAAGCTACAATTTCTATGTTGGACACAAAGCTTGGTTCAGACATCTTGATAATCAAAATGATTTATTGCTGAAGTTGATGATTTGATTTTGAACTTTGGATCACTTTGTCATTTGATTAGTTACTATTGAACTGCTAAACTCATTAGAGCCAACTTTGGTACGGATTTCGCACTAAGCTCTTTTGGTTAATTTAGGTTATTATAAATAATTATATGAGAGTCTTTTGAGGCGCATTTTGTCATATTTTGCAAATCCTAAAATTCGGTTTGTGCTATCATCCTCCATGGAAGGCTAAAACTTTTTATCAATACATTGGTTAAGGATACTCTCTTAGACTCTTGAGATTCAATTTTTAATGCAACTTCATTTTATGTTTTATTTTATTTTTTTTGTCAATTCCTCATCTTTGCATGTCCTTTATGTATGAATTCGATTTATGTTATGATGCTTAAATCGTACCAATTTCTATTTATATCTTTGATTGAGATTAATTGAAATACATTGAACGCTTGTTTTGGTATGAATCGAATAGAAATTGATAGAATCTGTAACACTTAGTTATGAGTTTTGTTGCATTTTGTTATGACATTAATCATGTATTTTTTAGGTTATTTCACTACTATGATTAATCGAACGTTATGATGTTTAATCAGTCAGAATTTAAGTAAAATTAAATGACACTTGTTTGTTTAGTTTTATGACCAAATAAGAATAGAAACATATAATGGATGTTTATTTATAACCTGTGATAGAGTTCCGACAAAGAACTATTTAAACTAATGGATTGATTGTTTCGATTAATTGATAATTCTCTATAACTACTCAATTTATTTTCAATTAAAAACCCCTTTCTTTATTTATTTCGTTACAAATTCTTTATTTTGGCTATTGTTATATTTGATATCTTTGTGAGACGACTAATATTTAACTTATTTGTTTATTACATTACTTATTTCTTAACTTATTATGATTGTGTACAATCATATATCATTGTAAGATTAATCGACTTATGAATATCTCTGGATAGAGATTAGTTGATTCACATAGTGCATTAATCGAATCATGCAGTCTTTGCACCCCTTAATGGATTCCTGTGACACCAGAATTGATTCACACTTCATTTTTTGAGTACTTTAACTTAGAAAGTCATCTAATTATGTATTTTTAACTTATATAATTGTATCATAATTTGACCTAAGTGTTTTCCCAATATATGCATGTAATTGTTCATGATGAAATGATACAGTTAGCTTGCATATGATTGATTATTCATTTGACTATTTTCAGGTTATGCATACCCTTCAATTGATGAACCACGAGTAATATTATACTCATGAATATGTGTATCTTTATATCTAAGAGTTGATAAGTAACTGAAAGATGTTTTCCTTCCTAAACCTTATATGTTTTCCCCTTAAATCATATATAACCACACCATAAACTCACGTGAACTCATAGTTGAATGTAGGAATAATTAAAAATTAATTGTTGATGGTAATATCTTTTATCATATAAAGCACACAATTTCATATTATTCTTGCTATATATTATTAGGGACTAATTACGGGATTTCTGACTCAAAATTCAAAATTCCTTTATTTAGATTACTTTTTTATTTTTTATATCTTCAAAAAAATCCAAAAAATATCATATCATTTTTATTTATTTTTTTAGATATTTTGTGTTGTTTATAATTTTTTTTATATAGGTTTTTTCAATTTTGCAGTCATTTTAGCTTACTAGCACTTATGATGCATGACTAGGTCTAACTCTAGCATTCAACAATTTTTTGATCCTAAAATAGAAAAAACTATTCATAAGCTTAATAAGGCTAGCACTAGTAATCATATAAATGATATTGATAGTGATTGTGATATCATTTTCAGTCACATATTATTTGATTCTGATTTTGATTTCTTTGTGGACAATATGGTTGCAACAATTCTTAGAGAGCTTGTTGCACCTGATATTACTTATAATGCTTTATGTATCGAATATCCTGATGCCGATGTACCATTTGAACTTAAATTTGGATTAGTTCAATTGCTACCCAAGTTTAATGGCCTTGCAGGTGATTATCCTCACAAACATCTAAAGGAGTTCCACATTGTACGCAACACCATGAAACTACAAGGAGTTCCAAAAGAACACATCAAACTGAGGTCACTCTCATTTTCTCTACAAGATGTTGCCAAAGACTGGTTCTACTACCTTCAACTAGAATATGTCACAAGCTAGAATGATCTAAAAAAAATTGTTTCTTGCATTGATTAGAAAAGAAATTTGTGGCATCAAGCAGTTTGATAAAGAATTCTTGCACGAATACTGGGAAATATTCAAGAAGCTATGTGCAACTTGTCTTCACCATTAGATTTCTGAACAACTACTTGTCTAAGATTTTAATGAAGGCTTTCTACCTATAGACCAAAACATTGTGGATGCTGCCAGTGGAGGTGCATTTATGGACATGACCCTAGAAGTAAAAAGAAGTCTTATTGAAAACATGTCCATTAATTCTCAACAATTTACTACCAAAAGCAATTCAGTGGTACTAAAGAAAGATGTCAACGAGATACGTGTCGTTGATCATTACAAAGGAGCACACTTGTAGGAACTCATTGAATTGTGAAGAAATTGGCAGCAAGCAAAACTCGAACATCAAGAGTTTGTAGAATTTGTACGCTCGTAGAGCACCCTACATATTCATGTCCTAAATTGCAAGAGGAAGATGTAAGAGATGAAGACACCTCTCAATCCTAAGTAGAAAACATATTCAACAATGATTTGTCCTCTAACAGGTACTACCATAGTTGGAGAAATCATCAAAATTTGAGATGGAGAAATGCATCTTCATAGCAACAACAACTTGGGAAGTAGTCAACCTAATAGAAGAACAACAAACAAGCTTCCAGTTTTGAATTGGAAGATTTAGTTAAACAAATGACATTCCAGAATCTAAAATTCTAGCAAAGAACATATGTAGTTAGCAACGTCCATAAACCATATACAAATTTAAGGTTCTAACATATTTCTTACTCAACCTGTCACAAACCTAAATGTCAGTGCAATCATTCTTTAGATCCGACAAGGTTTTTGACTCTCCAAAATCTCCAGAAATTATTGTCCCCGCTTTAGGTGGCAAAAAATATTAATAAATCGAATTATACCTTTATTCATGCCACAAAAGAGGATGATGAAACACATTCGATACAACTACCCTTCCCTCAAAGAGTTATAAGAACAAAGAAGATGGATTAGGCAAATAAGAAAAATAGATCATATATGTGTTCGGGAAAGTAGAAGTGAATATTCCTCTACTTGACACAATCAAGCAAATTCCCATATATGCCAAGTTCCTCAAGGAGTTGTGTACACACAAAAGGGGGCTAAAGAGGAATGAGATGAAGGTGCGCAAACACGAGAAGGGTGGTTGAGTTGTATTAGTCTAATTTCAATTTCTTTTCTTGATTCCTATTCAGATTTGGTGACTTAAACAACATTACTAATTAGAAGCAGTAGTAAGACAGATAACACAAATGTAAATATAACACACAAGATTTTATCCTGGTTCACCACCAACTTGGTAGCTACGTCTAGTCCCTTCATACTGAAGGATTTATCCAATAATTCAGAGCCTTGAATTTCACAGTACCTGACCCTACAAGTCATTCTTCTCAAAACAGCCAGTACCTATAGACTTTTTAAGGCAAACCACACCTTGGACCTACAAGTCAAGTCTTATCTACACAACTTGAAGCCTATAGATTATTTGAGGCAAACTAAAGCCACTACTGGGCTCAGTTACAAAGGGGTGACATTTTTTCTATTTTGCTTTTTCTAAGCAAATTTGTTACAATGATTACACACTTACAATGGAGTACTAACCACTAAATAATATAAAGTTGAAATAGTGATTTTCTAGGACTTGAAAACTAAAACTCTGAATACTTTGAGAAAAATTCAGCCTTGATCCACTATTTATTTATGAAATTAGAGTTCATGAATTTATTGCTGAGTTTTTGAATCGTATATCAAATTCACCTTGGTCAACAGAGATTTTTGTCAAATATAATTCTGATTGATACGATCTTGATAATTTGATTGTTTAACAATTTTTTATTTCCCAATCTGATCTCAGCAATTGTTCTAGAAAGATATTGTGAGAATTTGTTCAGATTACATTTGCAAATTGATACACTTGAGTTTTACTTCATATGCTTGATTGGATTTGGGCGGCAAAAAATATGGGCGAGTTCTTGGACCTTTAGAAGTAAGGTTACAGCTAAGTCCAATTCAATATGTCTTTCAATCTATTAGAGCCTTTGACCTTCCATGAGAGTTGTTGTCTATTCTCCATCAGAGTCATTGACTTTTGTTGTTTAGAGTAATTATCTTGATTATTGGAATCAGATGTTGTGATGCTTAAACAACTTGAGTTACAGGTAGATGCAAAGCTGCGTGACGTAGAATTAGTGGCATGGGAAACTTAACCTTTATTGCATTATCAGAGTCAGTGCCATTTCAAAGCGTGTTACGTATCAAAGGCAACACTGTGGAACGTGTTGCATTTATTAGCGCCAGTGGAGCATGAGCTTGAGAGGCACGCTTGAAAATAGTAGTCTTCAGAGTCTAATTCAAAAATAATGTTCATTAGAGGCATGCTAAAGTTACTATTTAGAGAAGCATGCTACAATTACTGTTCATCAGAGACACGCTTAAGTTATTGTTCATCAGAAACATATTACAGTTACTATTCATCAGAAGTATGCTACAATTACTATTCATCAAAGTAAAGGGAACTCCAAAAACACATTGAATCTTTAGAGGCACAAAATTCTTCAGAGGCATGCTGATTTACCAGAAACATCTTGACAACCAACAAGTGCATTTTTCTAATTTTGAGGATTTTGTTGATTGATTTAATTTCATTTTCTCTTGTCTTTTTACTTGCTCTAGTGGTATCCTATGATTTTCTTACTCTAATTGTTGCACACTTAATGTAGCCATCATTGCAATAAATTTTTCTCACAAAATACCTTTGTAAATATCAAATAGAGAAATTGTTCATGGAATCTACTTGGTTCCAAAAATCTTCCCCTTTTTGATGGTGAGAAAACAATAGCTTTGATAACAATTTTTTTAAACTAAAGTAAACTAAAACAACAAACAGTCATGCAAAAATACAATCATGCAAATAAACAAATAAACATGGCTCCCCTTATCATTGAGCAGTTATACATAACCTCTTTCTCCCTATATGCATATCTTTTCTTCCCCAAACATGTAAAAAAATACTATTTAAACTATTCTCAAATATTCAATTTAAAATTTTGTCAAATCTTTTTCTCCCCCTTTGTTATCAAACAAAAAGAATAGAAATTCGAATGGCATTTGACTATTTAGTTAACACCATTAATAGATCAGAGTTAAGCCTGGAAATACACATATAATTAACTTTAAACTCCTTTGAGCATATAACAATCAGAGCATCAAACTTATATAGATCAGAACGTTAATCAAATATAAATACTAGGTTCAGATTCTTTATAATAAATTCAATATTTCTTCCGCTAAAGGTTTAGTAAATATGTCATCCCATTGATGTTAAATGTCTACAAACTGGATATCTAAGGATCCTCTTAACAACAGTTACATAGGTTTCTCTTGAATCAGCCTGAAGTGTTGCACATACACATACACACTAAATAAAATATCAGGTTCGTAAGCAGTAAGATATAGAAGTTACCCTATCATTCCTTTGTATGTTTTATGGTCAACTTTTTGTCTTGATTCATCTTTATCAAGTGAGTAGGTGGGATGCATTGGTGTAGCCATAGGTTTGCAATCATTCATCTTAAACTTCTTGAGAAGCTCTTTTCTATACTTGGTATGATGAATGTATATCCCATTCTAACCTTATTGAGTTTGAATTCCAATAAAGAACTTCATTTTTCCCATTATACCCATTTGAAATTCCTATTACATTAACTTAACAAAATCTTGACAAAGGGTGCTATTAGTAGAACCAAATATAATATCATCAACATAAATCAGAATATCAAGAATGCCATTTTCAATAGCTTTCTAAATAAGGTAGTGTCAACCTCCCTATTTCAAAATTATTTTTCATGAGAAAAATGCTAAGCTTGTCATATCATCCTCTAGGGGCTTGTTTTAGTCTGTATAAAGACTTTTTAAGCTTAAAGACATGATTTGGAAACTCAACATTTTCAAAACAAGGAGGTTGTTTTACATAAACTTCCTCATTTATGTAACCATTCAAAAAAGCACTTTTTACATTCATTTGAAATAAAGTAATGTTATTACAAGCAATAGTGGATAGTAAGATGCACATTGCCTCTAACTTGGCCATTGAAGCAAATGCCTTTGTGTAATAGTTACCTTCTTGTTGATTATACTCTTGTGCAACTATTATGGCCTTGTACTTGAAAACTTCTCATTTTTATTTGATTTGTTTTTGTATACCCAATTGGTTTTAGTGGGTCTCTTATCATATGGTTTGGGTACTAGATCCTAAACATAATTTCTTTTTAATTCATGAAGCTCTTCTTGCATTGAAAGTATCCAGCCATTATCTGCCAATGTGTCATCAACAGAGGCAGATTTAATTGAGGAGCACAAACCAAATATAGATGTATCTTTCAATGATGATACGATTTTAAGGGGGTCATTTACTTTTCCAATAATTAGAGTGTCTAGATGAGATGACTTGTATTTACATCCAATTCTAGCTTATGAATTAGTATGACGGGTTCTAACTTAATCATATTCATCTTGTGATGTTTTGTCAAGCAGTTTGTCACCAAACTTAACATGTGTTCACCCATCCACTATGTGAGTCTCCCTATTGAACACTTTATAAACTTCAGATCTTTAAGAGTAACCAAGGAAGCTACACCTTTTGAACAAGGATCACACTGTCCAAGGATATCTTTAGTATTTTAAACATAGCGTGCACAACCAAATTGATGAAAGTAAGAAATGTTGGGCTTTCTAACTTTATACAATTCATAATGAGTCTAATTCAAAATTGATCTGATACCAACTATGTTCTGAATGTAACTTAAGGTATTGACAACTTTTGCTAAAAAATGCTTAGCAACATTCATTTCGTACATCATAGTACGAGCCATTTCTTGAAGAGTACAATTCTTTCTTTCCACAATACCATTCTAATTAGGTGTTCTAGGGGATGAGAAATTGTGCAATATGTTATTCTCTTCACCAAATTGCTCAAATATTTTGCTATCAAAATCTCCACCATGGTCTCTTCGAATAGCTACTATAAGATTCACTTATCATTTAACACTTTTTTGCAAAAGGTAGTGAACACCTTATGAGATTCTATCTTGTGTTTAACAAATTTAACCCATGTCCATCTAGAGTAATCATCAACAATGACCACTCCATACTTTTTACCATTCAACGAGGCAATTTTAAATGGACCAGAAAGGTCAAAGTGCAAAAGCTGCAAAGCTCTGATTGTGGAAATAATATTCATTGATGCAAAAAAACTTATAGTTTGTTTCCATACGTGACAGGCCTTACAAAGAACTTCTGATTTAAACTTTAGATTTGGTAAGCCTCTAACAAATTAGAATTTTTTAATTTTGAGATTAACCTCAAAATGGCATGGGATAATCTCTTGTGCCAAATCAGTTGCTCATTGCTCACAAACACAAAGCATTTAACCTTTTGTTCTGCTAAGTTAAAAAGTTTGGTTTTTTAAAGGTCTCTTTGCCTCTGGCCAGTAAATATAACATAACCATCATTTTTACTTATAGCTCTACAAGGATTTTTATTAAAGACTATGTCATAACCACTATCACTTAATTGACTTATGCTAAGTAGGTTATGTTTTAATCCCTTTACTAATAGTATATTATTTATAGAAGTTAAAGGAATTTTACCAATTATGTTGCGTCTAATGATATGGCCTTTTTGCTTTCCTCCAAAAGTGATTGAGCCTTCGTTGATCAAAGTTAGGTCTTGGAACATAGACCTCTCTCCCGTCATATATCGTGAGCATCCACTGTTCAGGTACCATGACTACTGTTTCAACTTGGCTACTGAGAACATTCACAACATAGACAATTTTATCTTTGGATACCCACATTTGGTTGGGTCCTAATTTGTTAGCCTTGAATGGTTTCTTGTTTTTCCATGTGGTTAACATAGGATAAGATGTTTTAGAGTGACCTTTCTAGGATTTGACACTACAAAAATTATCAAAAAGAGTAAACTTAGAATCAACTGTTGTTTCTTGAAATTCTATTCCTCTTTTACCATTTCTACCATTAATTATAGATGCAAACATGCTTCTTTCTATCTTATTAGCAAAAAAAACTTAAAAATCTACTTCATATTTGTCAGATTTGCATAACACATTTTCAATTATTCTTGTTCTTCTTGGGCTCATCTTCTTCAAGCTCAATTTCATGTGGTCTGAGAGAGTTGATTAATTTTTCCATCATAAAAGTGTTCAGATCCTTTGCTTCTTGCATTGATCTTAGGTCTCCATTTGTTGGGCAGGCTCTATAGGATCTTCTTGAAATGATCAACATTTGTATAGCTATTTTCAAGTATTCTTAACCTCGAGACCACAGTTTGAAATATGGAAAACCTAATATCAATGTTTTTGCTTCCTCCATCTGAAATAGTTCATACTTTTTGGCCAAAAGAGTTGCCTTTGCCTCTTGAATCTACTTGCTTGGTTTCTTGTTTTTCCATGTGGTTAACATAGGACAAGATGTTTTAGTGTGACCTTTCTTGGATTTGACACTACAAAAAATTATCAAAAAGAGTAAACTTAGAATCAATTACTGTTTCTTGAAATCATATTCCTCTTTTACCATTTCTACCATTAATCATAGATGCAAACATGCTTCTTTCTATCTTATTACAAAAAAAACTTGAAAATCTACTTCATATTTGTCAAAGTTGCATAACACATTTTCAATTATTCTTGTTCTTCTTGGGCTCATCTTCTTGATTCTCAATTTCATGTGGTCTGAGAGAGTTGATTAATTTCATGTGGTCTGTGTCAAACTATTTATGATTTCATTGTTTGTTGCCTCAGAACCCGATTGCTTCATATCTAAGTAATTTATAAAAACCAACCAGCCTTCATCAAATTAACAAAAACTAATCGAATTTGTCCCCCCCCCCCCTCTCATCTTGTGTTTTCACCTTCAATTGGTATTAGAGCTCAGTTTAAAGGCTGAACACTTTACAATGTTTGAGGAAAGACCCAATGGTTCAACATGTATGGATTCACTAAATCAACAAATAAAGAAATTGAGGTATTTTCTAACTTTATCTACAAATGATTATTTAAATAAGAATTACAAATTGTCTTTAAAATTGAAAGCACTTAGAAAGATAATGCAAACCTAAGTGAAAAATTTAATATTTTAAAGAATCAAAGTTCTAAATTTAAAACAGAAAATGAAATTCTGAAAATTGATATTACTGAACTTAAAATAGAAAATGCAAATCAGTAAACTTATATTGTTGAACTTAATGATAAAACCTTGAAAGATATCCATGTTGAAAATACCACATGCAATTCTTGTTGATTATTATGACCTCGTAATTACAGAATATGACAGTAGTTATCAAATTAACACAATATAGAAAACCGAATACGTCTAGCATACAATTTAAGATCGAACATACAATCATACGATGCAAGATTTATTCAGATTCATACACAGCGGAATTATATCATAGCATACAAGATTAACAATTAAACGTAAAAGGATAAGGGATAGAATGCACCAAGGTTTAACCTAGTTCAGTTGTCAATAAGACAACCTACATCCAGTCCTGACAATCCAACTGGATTTCAGCTTTTTCTCCAATAGAAAGAATTGAGACTTGTTTACAGATTGTCCAGTTTCCTCGAAATCTATCTATCTAACTCAAATTCTTTCCTATTGCTTAACCCCTTGATCCTTGTAGTCACTCGGCAGACTCACACAAAATCAAGTACGGCTCCTTCTTGATGAGGCCTCTCACCCAAGAAGATCGCCACCAGTTTCTAGCTGGATTTTTCACAGTCGTTTCTTTACAGAGTATTTGTTACAAACAAAATAAAAGAAGTACAAAATGTGTCTTCAATCTTGATCAATGTATCTCACAAGAATCTGGTTGTTCAATGATTCTTTAGGAGATCATTGTCTTTTCTCTCAAGAATACTTTTTCAGTTCTCTTAATGATTATGGATAATCTTTTAGTCTTGATATGAAAAAGGCAATATCAGAATGTTAACAAAGTGTTCTTAAGAGTTCTTCAGTGTTCTGAAGTATATTCAAGTGTTCAAAAGTATTCTGATGTGTTATTGAGAGAATAATTGAAAACAATTTATATAGTTTCTGAAAAACAACTAATAAATCGATTTACCAATCGATTCGTTAAAGTGATAAAATAGGCCTAATCGATTTGCCAATCGATTATCGCGAATCTTGTTTTTCTTGAATCTTGAAACTACATAAACTAATCGATTTCCCAATCGATTCTTTTAAAAACACTTTTCAGTAAATTATGTGCAGACTTATATGAATCGATTGCATAATCGATGTCAGGTGTTTTGTTCCAATAATAAAGTCACACCAATCGATTACTTAATCGATTTACTAAGTCACATAATCGACTCACAAATACACATAATCGATTTGGCCAAAAACTGAGAGTTCACTGTGATTTCAAAATATTTGTTTCAATCGATTTCCCAATCGATTGTGTTTAAAACAGGAACTCAACTATTTTCATGTTAATCGGAGTGCCAATCGATTTGGTAGTATTTTTCTGAAAAGTTCTTACCAGTTGTTTAGTTCAATCGATTGAAACCAAACTTAACATGATTGAAATTCTCACAATAGATTGTCCAATCGATTGTGTTTGTCACAGGTCATGTTACTTTTGAAATATTATTTAAGCAATCGATTTGCCAATCGATTATCCTAGTAAATGGATTGTCCCTGTGACTTACCCAATCGATTTCCCAATCGATTTGTTTCAATCAGTTTTTACTTTGTGATGTGCACAATCGATTTGCCAATCGATTAGCCTATAAATCAGGTTGCCACTGACTTGCACAATTTTTATTTCTAATTGTGTCAGTCGATTGTCTAATCGATTGTGTAACCACAAACAGTATGTTTCCTTACAACCCTTTTACGAAATCGATTTCCCAATCGATTTGTTCAGTAGATCTTCAACATTTGTTGATTTCTTGAGTTCCAAGCAATTTGTCTCAAGTATGTAGGGTTGAGTTGTTGTTCCTGAAATCTTGCTCAGTTAAAATGTTAGATTTATCATATGATGTATGAACATTGTATGTTTGTTAATTATGTCAAAATTAGGATTAAGAGGACTAAAATCCAACAATTCTGATAAGATTGAAGAAGTATTCCATTATTTTCTAGCTAATGGTATGGAAAAAATCAAGTATGCATCTATGATTTATGGTGTTAGTAGAAATGGTAAAATGGGTCTAGGATTTGAAGAAATAGTAACTGAACCTAAACCTATTCACTCTAATGTTTTGTGTATTGTTTTTTCTAAGAAAGGTCATTCTAAATTATATTGGCCCATGTTAAATAAAAGGAAAGACAAGAAATATTTCAAAAATTATGACCTAATGAGATATGGGTACCAGAAGACAAAATTTGTTTATAGATGTTCTAAGCAACCAATTTGAAACACCAATCATGGCTTCTGGTAAGTGGATGCTAGCAACTTATGAAGGGAAAAAGGTCTATGTTCCAAAAATATAAGACTAGATGATTGGAACTAGAATTATCAGATTAAATAAAAATATAAGAAAATTTTGGAGTATCAAAATATGAAAAACTTGGAAAGAAATCACACAAATCAACATAAGCAAAACTAGCAGAGAAATCACATTTATAAATAGAAATGGAACAACTACAAAAATAAGAAGTATCATCAGTTCCAAAATTACTAAAGGAACCTCATACATCAGTATAAATAGAAGTGTTAGATGAACAATCAAAATCAAGAGATTTCTCTAAACACTCCATTAAATTTATCAAGACTACAAACCTGGATGGGAATTCAAATCCCTTCATCCAGACCCTCTAATAAGATGATATGCAGTTTTAAATTTGAAAACCAGAAAATAAGAAATAAGAGGGTTTTAAGAGTAATTAGAAATAAATTGATTTCTAGGTTGTATTTCTGTAATATTGATTTATCTTTTCGATATTATGTTTATTGTGATATCAAGCAACTTGATCTTAAAAATCAAAGCAAGAGGAGTATTTTGCAAGTTCTCAAAAATTAGAGGAACTAGGAGAATCACATAACCTTAACAGTTCAGCAAAAGTAGAATACAAGTTTGTTTTTCAAAAACAAGCAGAAACCACCAGAAAAAAAAACATATTTTTTGGTTGTATTGATTCCACTCTTCAATTATCTTATTTATTTTAAATTTGTTGACAAACAGATTGACCTTGAAAAGTTAAAGCAAGATGATGATAATGCAGGTTTACCAAAACTAGAGGAAGCAGAGGTAGAAAAACCATAAGAATATGAAAAATCTGAGGATACAAGCAAATCATCAATAGAAGAAATTGACCAAGCCAAAAGTGGCCAAGGAAAATCTAGATGGAAGTACAAGTCATGTCATTCTGAAACAGTAATCATTAGAAATTCAAATGATGGATGGATTCTTGCAATGCAAGAATAGTTAAATGAATTTAAGAGGAGTGGTGTTTGGGATCTAGTACCTAGACCAAAGAAGAACATTATTGGAACCAAATGGGTTTTCAAAAACAAACTAAATAAAAAAGGTGAAGTGATAAGAAACAAGACAAGAAATTTAAAAAATCAATACAACTTTTAGAAAATCAATAGGAGATGACATTCTTATTATTCAAATTTATGTTGATCGCATTATTTTTGGATTTACTAAGAGTATTCTTTGCAGAGAATATTCTAAATTGATGCAACTTGAATTTCAAATGAGCATGAAGGGAGAACTTTATTTCTTCTTCGGGATACAAATTCAGCAAGGTCAAAAAGGTATATACAATCATCAAACTAAATATACAAAATAGATTTTCAAGAAGTTTAAAATGAGTGATTGCAAACCTATGGCTACACTATTTCACTCTACTTGGTCACTTGAAAATGATGAATCAAGACAAAAAGTTGATCAGAAAATCTATAAAGAACTAATAGGATCCCTACTTTACCTTACTGCTTCTAGACCTGACATAATGTTTAGTTTATGTTTATGTGCAATAATTCATGTTGACCCTAGGGAATCACATTTAACTGCTGTTAGGAGAATCCTTTGATATCTAAAAGGCACATCAACATTACCTTGTTCTACAACAAATCTTATGAGTACAAACTAAGTGGGTATTGTGATTCTAATTATGCTGAAGATAAACTTGAGAGAAAAAATACAAGTGAAAATTGCACATTTCTAGGTGACAACTTAATCTTTTGGAAAAGTAAAAGAGAAACCAAAATTTCCATGTCAACAACAGAAGCTAAGTATATTTTAGTAGCTGGTAGTAGTTCTCAACTTGTTTGGATGAAATATCAACTAGAAGACTACAAAATCCTAGAAACCAACATTCACATATATTGTGACAACACTTCTGTCATTTGTCTAACCAAAAACAATATACTTTATTCTAGAGTTAAACACATATATATTAAACACCATTTTATTAGGGAATTTGTTCAAAAACCATATACTTTATTCTAGTCTAACCAAATCCAGTTTGTAGACACTGAACATCAATGGGCTGACATATTCACCAATCCCCTAGCTGAAGATAGGTTGAACTTTATCAAGAAAAACCTAAACATTATTATTTTAACTAATTGATGTTGTGTTATCCTTAGAGTAGTTTAGTTTCATACTTAGGAAATTTTTTTATGTTTTCGTTATTTTCATTCTATTAAAAAAATAGGTAACTTCAACAACAAAAAAAAGGCAAGTTTCACTTTCAAGTCTTTTTTTTTCTGATGAAAAAAGGGGGGAGAAAGATGTTTGATAATATGGGGAGAGAAAAAATACTTTGACTTAGGGGGAGCCTTAAGTTAAGGGGAGTCAAAGTATTTAAACGAAAAGTTGTTATCGAAAATATAGTTTTGTCACCATCAAAAAAGGGGAGATTGTGGGAACCAAGTTGGTTTTATACTTAGAGTGCTGATATTAACTATGAGAATAATATATTTAACTTTATAGAGTATGAAATAATATTCATATTTTTGAAGACAATCTAAAGATTAGATTCAGACTTATAATTGAAGAAAACCTTTAACCTAGTTTAAAAGAAGATATGGTCAAGATTTGAAGAAGATATGAATTATTTATAGGAAGATTTGATCAAGATTTATCTACAAGAAGATATGAATTATTTAGAAGAAGATTTAATCAAGATTTATCTACAAGAAGGTATGAATTATTTAGAAGAAGATTTTATCAAGATTTATCACAAGAAGTTATGAATTATTTACAAGAAGATTTCATCAAGATTTATCTACAAAAAAATATATGAGTTATTTACCTGAAGATATGATTTAGAATTGTTTACAAGTAGAAACATTCTCAAGAAGATACATTTATTATTTGTAAAGATATGATTCATATTTTGACAAAGGACAAAATGCTGAATTGGACTTAGTCATTTTCCTACCTGTGAAAGTTCAAGAATTGATCCAACACTATGTTCCCACCTAGATCAAAGCAAGCAATAGAAATGAAGTTTCATCTAAAGAATTTGCAAAAGCAATCTTAACAAAATACGAACAATATCAATCTGAAGAATTTACAAACTCAATCTTAACAAAATATGAACAATATCAATCTAGAAGAAGTGCTTAGATTGAATTCAAAATTAAAGAATTGGCTTAAGAACAAATTATCCAAAAGCAACTTGTTCATAATTATTTTTGAATAAGATCATTGTTGACCAAGCTAGGAATGAAAATACAATTGAAAATTAAACAAGATGTGTTTATTATTAAACATCCATTTGGTACCAATGATGTGTTTATTGCCAGGATTAGGAACAAGTTCCCACACTTTGTTTCTTTTAAATTGGTTTAGTTCTTCTTGCATGGCAAGTATCCATTGATCTTTCTTAAGTTTTTCTCCTACCTTAGAAGGTTCTATTTGAGAGACAAATGCCATATTCAAACAAGCATCTTGGAGTTTGAACATTGTAGTAACTCGTTTGTTAATATCACCTATAATATTGTGAATAGGGTGATCTCGATGAGTTCTCCATTCTTTAGGGAGATCATTATGTTGATCTTGCTACTCAATACTGACTTCATTCTCTTGAATTGATTTATCAACTTGATTGTCTTTTCTTATATCATCACTTATAAAATCATCATCATCACAAGAGACATTTTTGTCCTCTTTCAAGAGGTTAGATTCATTAAATGATACATGCAATGATCAAAATGATTTTAAAACATTATGCATGCATTTTGAAATTTTGAAAATTATTTTGATGCATATGCTAAAATGGGAGCTTTGCATGTGAATTTGAAATATAACAATATTAGATTGCATCATGTACCTTAAATTATAAGTCTTTTAGCATGTTGACAATAGTTGACTTGATTGTTGACTTCACTTTGAACTTGTCACTTGATCATTTTCCTTGGTCTTTGTCTTCATCAAAAACATAAGTATTTTACAACCTTCCTATGGAGATAGAGTATCATGCTTATTGCACAGCCAAGAGTTGCAACCTTGAATTTGATCAAACATGATTAGAGAGATAGCTTCAATTGCAACAACTTGAAGAGCTTCAATTAAAGGCCTATGAGAACTCCAAGATCTATAACGAGAAAACAAAACACTTTCATGATAAACTAATTTATAGGAAGGCGTTCTCTATTTGACAAAAATTCCTATTATTCAACTCTTGCCTTAAAATCATGGTTGGTAAACTTCGCTCAAAGTAGATTGGCCCTTTTGTTATTACTAACATTTTCGTCATGGCACAATGGAAGTAAAAAGCAAAAGCACCAATAAGACTTTCATGGTTAATTGTCACTACCTAAAGCTATTCCATAAGAGCCTCACACTTGGAAATGATACTGTAGAATAGTGTCGTTGGAAAAGCCTACCTATCCTAATGCTTCCCCACCTTGACCGGGGAATTTTTCTTTCCTTACTCTTACTTTTTAGTTGTTGCATAAATTGAGGATAATGTGTATGATTTAAGTGTGGAAAGAGATCATTCATTTAGTTTTTATTTATATTTTTACTTTTAAAAAAAATTAAATATTTTTTTTGGGTTAATTTTCCATGCTTTTTCGATGAACTTGGTTTGCATAAGTGGTGAGTGATTTAACTATTCTAGGTGCTATTATTTATTTGTATTTGTCATGATATGGGTAACATCCTGGAATTCTTGGTATAATAAGTTGGTTTTGAACACTAAAGTGTGCATCGTCGGTGATAGGTCATTACCCTTGGTGAGATTCGAGCCTTATAATGGATGGAACACACTTTTCCATTCTCACCCTTTCTTGTGTGATTTCACTCATGAATGTTAGTTACTATATAACTTGACTTGATTCTTCCCATCATGTTCACATGCATGAATTAAAATGATCTACAAATGTGTTTTCTTATTAAGCTACATTCATGATATGGGTAACATCTTGGAATTCATTGTATAATAAGTTGGTTTTGAACACTAAAGTGTGCATCGTCGGTGATAGGTCATTACCCTTGGTGAGATTCGAGCCTTATAATGGATGGAACACACTTTTCCATTCTCATCCTTTCTTGTGTGATTTTACTCAAGAATGTTAGTTACTATAGAACTTGACTTGATTCTTCTCCATCATGCTCACATACATGTATTAAAATGATCTAGACATTTGTTTTCTTATTAAGCCACTGACCAAATAATTCTACCCTACAATTATCCCTTCGTTAAGCCCCTTTGAGCCTATTTATCACATTATTTGTTATATAGCTCATTACAAACCTAAAAGTGAAAAACAATCAGTTGACCCAATCTTAGGAGATAAGGGAGCTTTACTTACTTTGGAAGGATTCTCTATATCACGTTTTGAGTAAGTGTGGGGGTTCTCAACATATGGTTGCTCAATAGTGAGTTGGCCTCTTGCTTTAAGATTTTTGGATGTTTATGTTATTATATATATATATATATATATATTTGTTTGTCTAAGGTGAGGAAGCAAGTGTGAAGAAAAAAAGTGCAAAAATGGAAGTTAGTGAAATTTTGTTGAGCTACCCCTCATCTTTTGACAATTATGTTCCTTTTATTACTCTTTGATTTTAAGCTTAGTCTCCCTAGGATCATCCTACCTTCACCTTGGTCCCGTTACAATCCTAACAAAGTCCTTATGATCTTTATATGCAAGTGTTTCAAGTATTGATGTTAGAGGCTTGTCAAGCCTATAGTAGTGCTATCTCCCATGATGTTCTTTGAGAGTAGACACTAGTCTAAAAACTTGAGATTTTTAGAGAATTTTATATCTTGTCTCGATTCTATCATTTATGATTCATTATTTGGTTGTTCTTGCCTCTTATTTGCTCTAAATGTGATAAGATGTTCTCCATGATTGTCAAGATCGTCGAAGCCTAGCATGGGAATTTTACATGCCACTTTACATTCCTAAGGTTCATTGAAATTTCTTTGTTTATTTCCTTTTTAATTTGTCTTGGTTTTCTTAACCTTGAGTTTTGAACCATTTTATAGTTTGTACTTTGTGGTTTTCAATATTTATTTTGTTTGATAGTTACTTTTTACCATGTTTACCATCTTTATGTCATCATTGGTCTTAAGTGATTATATTAAGTAATTTTCAATTTATACCAGCCCCTTGACACTTTCTCGTTCCGAGAGCCGTAACTTTGGATGTGGTTGTACAATTGAGGTGATCTAAGATACGTTGGAAACAAAAGACACAAAGCTACAATTCCTATGTAGGATGCGAAGCCTAGTTCAAACATCATGATGGTTCAAATGGCTGATTACGGAAGCTGATGATTTGATTTCAGGCTTTGGATCACTTTGTCATGTGATTAGTTACTATTTGAATGTTAAACATTACTACAGCTCACTTTGGTACAGATTTTGGGCTAAGCTCTCGAGATTAATTTAGGTTCATATAAATAATTATACGAGAGCCTTTGGAGGCACCTTTGGTCGTAGTTTGCAAACCCTAAAATTATGTTTGTGTTCTAAACCTCCAGGGAAGGCTAAAACTCTTGATCAATCTATTAGTTATGGATAATTTGTTAGACTTTTGAGGTTTGATTCTTAATGAAACTTTGTTTTCTATGTTTTTACATCTTTCAGTCAATTTTTCATCTTTGTGTGTCATTTATGTATGGATTTGATTTATGTTATGTTGCTTAATTGTATCAATTTTGATTTATACCTTTGATCGAGATTATTCGAAATAGAATGAACTCTTGTGTTAGTTTAGTTTGAATACAAATTATTACGCTTAGTTATGAGTTTGGTTGAATTCAATGATGACATTAATTGTATTTTTGTGAAGCTTGTTTAGTACCATGATTAATCGAACGTTGTGATGTTTAATCCTGTAAGAATTCGGGTAAAATGAAATGACACTTGCTTGTGTAGTTTTATGACGCTTGGGTAGTTTTATGACCAAACAAGAATAAAATATAGTACGAACTTATTATAATGTAATAGCCTAACCTTTAACGTTATTGGCAATATTAATCATGACCTTCTCGCCCCATTGCACCTCATGGAAATAACGATTTTTTGCCATCTAAAGGATAAATAGCACCGTCCATTCATTCCTACTATCGATTGACAAATCAATCTTGATCGTCTCACAAGGATCTCAAATACAAAAATGACCAAAATAAAGAATATTGAAAGAATTAAAATAGAGTTATCGGTTTGAGAAACAAATTGCAATATGGAAAATTTTCAAGTAGTAAAAGACAACCAATCCCCTAGTTACTAGAAATTCTACTTGTATGTATCATTGATTCAAAGAATTATTCTTTTTCGAGTTTCTCTTCTTCTTTGATCATAAAATCAACCAAATCAAGTGTGAATTAGTTTTATATGAATCCTTACTAGATTAAGCATCACACAAGTTGATTAATCATTATATGGAACAAGCATCACAGAAACACAATCAATCTGACAACTGAATTCAATCACAACTATAACTAAATGTTGTAGATCCTATCAATCTTTAAATGAAATCATCTCAATTCATAGAAAAAATGAATCCAGTGTGATTAAACATTAACAAATAAAGCAAAATTGCAAACATAGGTTAAAGACATGAACGATTGAAAGGAAAGAAACATAAATATAAATAAAAAAAATTAAACATGTAAATCAAACTTCAAGATCCTTATAAAAAGTTCCTAACGAAATTCAAGAAGTGAAAACTAGAAAACAACCAAAACATCAAGAAGTTTATCAAGACTATTAAAATCTTATTATGCTTGGTTTATAGAAGGAGAAAAGGGGTTAGGATGTAATAAAATCCAAAAGTTTACTAAGAATTTCACTTAAGCCCAATAAACAGGGCCGGCCCAATATGTTATGAGGCCTAAAGCGAAATTATTAGATAAGGCCTTTTCAAAATTTAATAAATAAATTATTAATATTTTATTTAATAATTATATAAATTTTGTTTAACAAAATTAATAACATTTTCAAATCTATTTTCTCTATATTTTTCATATAATGAAATAAGATATTTCAACAGTTATACGGCAACATCAAACAATCATGTAAAATTTTCCATATTTTAGTTGAATAAAAAAATAATGTGTATATATTGTTCACTATTTATCTCATGATCTCTCCATTTATAACTAGTATTTTTCATATTAATGATATACTCACCTTTTATCTCATGATTATTCAATTTATAATTAATATTTCTCTCATCTCTACTGTTTTAATTAACCAATTTAGTTGTACTGAGATAAGTATTAAATAATTTGTAATAAAAACAAAATATTTTATTTAATTTATATAAAATTTTATCAAAATTAGTTTTAAAAATATTAAAATCTGAGGCCTTTTTCATAGATAAAAAAATATTTGAGGCCTTTTTTTAAGTAAAAAATTTTGTTTTTTAGGGAGGCCTAAAGCGCTTGCTTTGGTAGCCTTACGCTTGCACCGACTTTGCCAATAAAGATCCAAAGATAGCAAAACACGTTAAAAATTTGATATTAGCTAGGTGTAACACATTTAAAAACATAAAGTACAATAATATAAAAAATATATTAAAATTCGTTCATGTTAAGGGAAGGAAGCATGATTATATAGGCACTATTTAGAGTCTAACAAAGAAAAGAAAACGGAAATCATGGAATGCTAACAATGAATTAATTTAGTGGTTGTATAGTCTTATGGGCAGTTAAAAAGTGCACAGAGGGAAAAAGGAAGTTAATCTTTCTAAGATGGATTAGATTAGACATGGTACTCGATAATTGAGCTGTTATTCTCTTGTCAAAAAACGGAATTGGACTTAATTCTAATATTTGTTGCCTTCAATTACTATTTCCAAATTTATTTGACTATTACAAAGTGAATTGTAATTTTGTGTTTTTTTTTAGAAGAGGTAGTAAATATCAATTGAGATATGACTTAAATACCTTGTGTATTTATATAAATCGAAGCTCCTAATCTTGGGTAGGAAATTGTTTCACCTATTTAACAATCACAAAGGAACAATGTTTTTGTTTAAAAGGCTTGAATAGTGATAGTGAAATTACACTTAAGCCACAAGTCTAACTATCCCTTGTCATAATCAATATCAATAGAATACATGGAAGTAATGAACTCATAATAAATTCGTCTAGAGGCATCATTTGTATTACACTTTATCCAAGTAGAGGGAGGGGGAGTCCAATCTACTTGCTTGATTAAAGATGAGGGAGTGGGATGACAATCAACTTTGAAAGACTTTGAACTCCTTCAAGGAGAAGGACATGTAACCCTTAGAGTTAGATGTTGTAAGTTGAACTTGACTAGCAACTTAGTTGACAACTTGATTGAGGCTCTCTTTAGTTTATATCAAAAGACTAAATTAATAGACATCTAGATAAGTCTCTAACTTCAACTGTTCTTCTGCATTTTGAAGAACGTATGTATCCTTATAGGGCCAACCAAAAACTAAATATAGGGTGAGTATATCGAAATCTCTGGATGGTACAAAAAGAATATGATAAGCATTTGTAATCACATGTAGCACACAGTCCCAGGTTACGTACATACGATGTCAATGCAATGAAATTCTAACTCGACGTAACACTTCAATGTCATGTTGTACCAAAACTACTCTAACATACTTATTTAGGAGAGGCAGTCGTATGCCACCACATAAGTGAACAAATAATCACATATACAATCACGTTCTCACAGACCCACTCGACTCATCCCAATACAAATGAGCGATCATCAAGATTAAACATGAGGATTACAAAAACAAAAAAATGATTCATAGATAATATTTTGGGTTTAATGTTAATTTACAAAAATTTAAAAATCATGGCCTACATATTATTTTCTTATCATTCATTTCACACACCAATAATTAACATTTTCCTAAGTCCACAAACTTTCCATCCGAGGCAAAAGAAAGAACAAAACTTTTAGCCTTCCATTTTGGTTATCACACCACATCGTGTCATCATCAAGTTGAATTATAAATTTCTTCCTTCCTTTTAGGACCATCTAAAGGTGAATTCCTTCTATCACTTTCTTTTGATTTCATCTGTAAAGTTTTGACATTTCCCTTGTTCCTATATTTGTAGAATTTCAAACTTGTTGCTAGGAAGAAAAACGGCTTAATAATAGTTGTTGCCACCTGCAAGTTCAACAAATAGTAATCGGATTTTTAGCTGATGGTTGATATAGTTTTATGTTTATTTAGTTCTTGTTTTTGAAAATAAATTGATATTTCATTTTTTAATTTAGTTGTTGCATTACGTGGTACATTGTTTTTTGGCTTAAATGCAGTTTTGGTCCTCTTATTTTAACTGATTCGTAATTTTGGTCCTCCTATTTTAACTGATTCTCAATATTGGTCCCTTTATTTTTAATTTCTCAATTTTGGTCCCTTATTTTAACTAATTCATAATTTTGGTCCCTCTAGTTTTAATTTTTAATTTTGGTCCCTCTATTTTTTAAAATTGAGAAATTTTATAAATCTAATGGATCACATATTTTATTTAATAAAATACAATAGATTACATTTAAAAAATATATAATTTTATAAAAATATTAGATATTTATTTAAAAAATGTAAATAATATTTTTTTTACCATAAAACAGAATTTAACCAAAAATAAGATAACTTTTTTAAGAAAAAAACATTTTTTTTAAATAAAAAACAGAACATAATTTTTTTATTTTAAAAAAATCAAGAACTTTTAATTATTAATTTAAATATGGTGGTGGTTAATTTTTAATAATTAACAATTTATGATTTTTTTAAAATAATGAAAAAAATTAAGTTCTGTTTTTTTCTTAAGAAAATATCTTATTTTTAGTAAAATTCTGTTTTATATAAAAAATAATTTTTTTTTTACATTTTGTTTTCTTTTAAGTTTGATAAAAATATTAGTAGTAAAAATAATAATTAAAAATTCTTCTAAAACCAGTTTTTAAAATAATAAATTTTGAAATCAGTTTTTAAAAAATAATAAATAAAACTATTTTTAGAATAAATTAGTTTTAAAATAATTAAAACTATTTTTTAAATAACTTTTTATAATAAGAATTATTTTTTAAATAAATATCTAATATATTTATAAAATTATATATATTTTTTAAATGTAATCTATTATATTTTATTCAATAAAATATGTGATCTATTAGGTTTATAAAATGTCTCAATTTTAAGAAATTAAGGGACCAAAATTATGAATTGGATACAATAGGGAGATCAAAATTGCAAAATTAAAAACAAAGGGACTAAAATTGAGAATCGGTTAAAATATGGGGACCAAAATTGCGAATCAGATAAAATAGGGGGACAAAAACTGCATTTAAGCCTTATTTTTTAATAATTTAAATTTAGTTGTTGTTTTTCTCATAAATTTAATTGTTGTTTTTATTATTAACTTGATTGAAAAGTGAAATTTTTAGAAGTTCAAATTTGCATGTAGTTTTTAGAAGTTAAAATATGCAAGTATGGGGAACACTTCATTGTTGGGAGCTACCACTACAATACACAAGTACCTCGATTAGACGATAGGAGTCTTCGGTAAGTCAAATGAGTCTACGTGAGATTGAATCATTAGATGATCGGACCAAACTAATTCCCAATTTCTCGTCCAACCGGATGAACTATTTGGTCCAATCTTGTTTTTAAAAGATTGTATGAATGTTATGTCCAACCTAATGGTGGTGTAGTATCACGGTCTTTACCAAAGACTGGATGAACCATTTGGTCCAATCTTGTTTTTAAAAGATTGCATGAATGTTATAATGATGGTGTAGTATCATGGTCTTTACCAAAGACTGGATGAACCATTTGGTCCAATCTTGTTTTTAAAAGATTGCATGAATGTTATAATGATGGTGTAGTATCATGGTCTTTACCAAAGACTGGATGAACCATTTGGTCCAATCTTGTTTTTAAAAGATTGCATGAATGTTATAATGATGGTGTAGTATCATGGTCTTTACCAAAGACTGGATGAACCATTTGGTCCAATCTTATTTTTAAAAGATTGCATGAATGTTATGTCCAACCTAATGGTGGTGTAGTATCATGGTCTTTACCAAAGACTTTTGTAGATTCAAGTGTGCATATTGTTGCATTGCACATTCAAGCTTGTTCTCAATTGTTGTGTTAAAGTATTGTTATTGCTAATTATTATCAATGATGAATGTCACACTATCATGCTACTGTACTATTATACTTAATATATGTGAAGAATGTGATATGTGTGTGTGATTATTTAGTGTACCCTTTTTGTAACTTAAACAGGATATTGATGTACTCATTGATGTACTCACTCTTTCATTGTTTATGTGTAGCGTTGCAAAGATGCAAACAACTTCTAGACTGCCACTAATGAATAGCGAAAAATTCATACTTGTTATTGTATAAGCTTTTTATTTGATTTTATTTTTATTTCCTTATATGTCAAGATGCTATTTACTTTGGGTTTTCTTATTTTATTTGCTCTAACACGTGACATTAGGGTTGGATAATAACTATTATCTAAAACTTTTTACACTATTTGAATTTTCGAGTGTTGATTTTGAAGGTGCAAACAGTAGAAGGTGGTTGAATTGTGTTTGACTAAGTTGGATTCTTTATGCTAATTTATTTAAAATTGATTTGGTTTTGATGACTTACTTAGAATAAAAAGTAATAGGAATTAGATTATGTGACTTACGTAAAACAAAAATTGAAAAATTAAAGTGACATGAGAATTTATTTTGGTTCACCACCAACTTGGTAGCTACGTTCAATCCTCTCACTCTAATTCAAAACATTCTGACACCTACAGACATTTTGAGGAACACAACCTATAAATTGCAAAATTAAAGTGATTTGACTCTACAAGTCAAGTCTTCTCAACACAACTTGAAAACCTACAGATTGCTTGAGGAACACGAAAACCACAACTGGGTTGGGTTACAAGAGTTTCGAACAAATTGGTTTGATTCTAACAATCTAATTGTAATAATGACTTTCACACTAGAAAAAACTTAAGAAAACAAATTTTAACCAAGTTTTTCTCTAGACCTTAACCTTATGAACTCTAATGACTTAAAAAAATTTGGACTTGTGTGTTCTCATATTTTCTTCTTCAGCCTTGTGTATCTATTTATAGATTAGGTTAGAGTTTCTCCTTTGTCCTTGTAAAATCTGAATCATATATTTGCAAATAATAAATGTATCTTCTTGTGAATGTTTCTCCTTGTAAATAGTTATTGATCATATCTTTTTGTAAATAGTTCATATCTTCTTGAATATTCTGATCAACTCTTCTTTCAAATAATTCATATCTTCTTGTGATAAATCTTGATCAAATCTTCTTGTAAATAATTCATATTTTCTTGTAGATAAATCTTGATCAAACCTTCTTATAAATAATTCATATCTTCTTGTGATAAGATATTGATCATATCTTCTTCAAATATTGAACATGTCTTCTTTTCAACTTGATAAAAGATTTTCTTCAATTATAAATTTGAAACAAATCTTATTTTAGATTGTCTTCACAAATACAAATCTTCTTTCATAGTATTGCTTGATTTGAGCTGGAATTGATTCAGGTTGTTCTTGGATCTTTCCACGTTTTTATTCGGCTAAGTTTTCTATTCATACTTAATTATTTCAATGTCAACTGTTGACTTCCATCAGAGGCATTGCCTTTGTTGTTGGAGTGAGATGATTTGTTTCGTGAATAATGATTGTCCGGGGCAGAATTGCATGACTTAGAATTACTGGCATGTTGCAAATCACTTTGTTGAAATTTCAAAGTCAATGCAACATTAGAGGTTGGATATCAGAGGTAGCATTTGTAGTGTGTTGTACAATTTTGATTAGCGGATTATGAACTTTGAATTTATGATTTGAACAATCTCTTCAAAGTTAATTATACCTTGATGAAATCTTCAAAGGCAGTCTTTAGACTTAGTTTCAAAGCCATTCTTTAGAGACAGATCCAGACTTCAGACTCAGACATTAGAGGAAACCTTAGTAACCTTCCAAAGCACGTTACTCTCAGAGGCATATGTTCAGAAGCAGACACATATACTTTGCGTTCCTCTAATCTTATCCTCTCGTCACTTCCTATGGTGACTTTCCTCTGGTTGCTTCGTCTGGTACCTTCATCTGATTTTCATCTTCCAAAATAAAGCCATTAATCTAAATTGATTGTTTTTATAAAATATTTTTGTTAACATCAAAATATAACTGGAAAACTTGCTTCACACTCCTCGCTCCACTCAAATATCATCCATTTTTAATAGCGTTGTGGACGAAACTATTCTTAAAAATCCTTCAATAAATCTTCTATAATACTCTACTAAACTAAGAACACTTAAGGCTTCTCCAATTGTGTGCGGCCATACCATTTCAGTATATTCTCAACCTTAGAGTGGTCTATTGCGCCACCTTCTCGATAACTTGTCCCAAGAAAATGTTGACTCTAATATGATTCTATCGAGGCCTCAAGTTAATCTTGGAAACTATTGGCGATCTTCTTTCTTGCTTGTTAATTAAAGTTATCTCTAGTTTACAAAAAATAACATTATACTACTAAGACGTATAAGAGAATAAATTTTACTTCAATTGCATAGATTAATAGTATATACAGTTGCTCATTCGAATCCACTTAGATTTGTGCGGAAACGTACGTGGAACTCACCAAAGTGCTAATTAGGGATTATATATACTAGATATGATTAGAAAATGATAATGGCTCCAATTGATGACTCGTATATATGTAATGCCAAAAGATGACAAGAAAACAATCTCGTACTAACCGATAAATTAAGCCCCAATTTCCTGCATGCATATGCATACTAAGGTTATTTGGATTCATCTTTTGCATTTGAGCTTTCATCTGCGAAATTCCATTAAAAAAATAAGAACAAATTGCAAATATTATATTGGCGTCAAGTATCACTTAGTTAGAAAGTTTCACATTAGTTAAAAAAGAGAACGTTGAATAGTATATAATTGATAGGAATATATACTCATTGTTTTAAGGATTTGAATAATGAGGTGTTCAACCTACTTATATGATTATTGTTAATCTAATGTGATGATTTTCAAACTCTCCTTATAACCGGACAATGGTATAAGAGTAGGTGGTTGATTAAGGTTTTACCGATACTTTGTATCAGAAGTCTTTTTGATCAAAGGTGTTAATATACAACGTGTGTTGTTGATGTGCAGCCAACAGCGATGTAAATTTATGTGTAGATTGGATGAGAAAGTTTCTCTTTGAGATATTCATACCCATATGAATAAATGAATTCTTAACTTAAAAAGAGATTATTGATGTAAAGGACTCAAGTGTGTGTTAAAATGTCTCATTATTTGAAAAAGTGAATGATTAACTATAAATACTCATTCTCTTGAAGATTTTTGAATAATGTGAGTATTACTAATGCGTTGTTTTTAGCCATGAAATAATTTTTGGTATATTAACAAGTGAAAATCGCACTAGAATTGAAATTGATAAACGGAAATGAAGAATATAGTCACAAATCATAGAATTTAGCACACGCATCAAAGTTATTTAATAATTGTAAAATTCAAAAAATAATCATACTGAGTCATACTGTTTTTCTGTATTATAAATATTTCTTTTTTATAATTTAGGTATTTAATTAAGTATTGAAAATTCTTTTATTTAATGAGTATGAAATTTGGTCAATTTTATATATTTCTCGACAAAATTTTAGTAATTTCAATTAATTGATTTATTTCTCTAAAAATATTTATTCCCCCAATAATCATGACCATGGACGAATTTTTACATATGAATATACCATGATTGTTAAAAAAAACAATATATATGAGGTCACAATGTAGTAAGCTGGAGGTGTACAAACTGACAAACTCGATTAAAAAAAGAAAAGTAGGGCTAGACATGTATGACAAACCGACTGAAGACACAAAGTAGTGAGTGATGACCTCCCCCACATGAGTATGACAGAAGAAGAGAGAAGAGAAGGAATGGGGACAAAGCCACACGAGAGAGTAAATAATAAGATGGAAAAATACGCAAATGCGGATTACAAAATTAATATTATAGGATATATACACAAACTCTCTCTCAAGTAGAAACAATTATTTTTTTTGAAAAAGCTAGTAGAAACAAATTAAGAGAAGGAAAATGAGAGTGGAAAAGAAGATTAAGACAACAAGCTAGCTTCAATTGGTCGATGCCCTATGGCCCACACATGTTTTTATTAATCCAGCAACGTGTTTGACTTGTTTTCATGTCCCATATATTTTAAGGATTTTGTTTTGAATTTTGGTAAAGTCAGCCACAAATATTTAACGGGTAGGTATTAAAAGTTTTACTATACACGCACTGTTTTTCGCACGCCCATGATCACTCATAATGCTCTCGTTTACTTCTCAAAATCATACTCCCTTTTTATAACTGAGTTTTTCATATAAAGTATAAAAGTGGTTGATGTAATTAATGAATATATTTTGTATGTAGTTATTATTAAATTATGTCTTCTATTATTTTATTTTAGCTGTTTGTAATTTTTTTTTAAATTATTAATTTTATTAATTTTAATGATAAAATAAATTTTATTTATTTAAATATTCTTATTAATTATAATTAATTAAGAAATTTGATTAGTTGAGATAAATAATAAATAAAAATATAATATAAAAATTTATATTAATATTGTAAAATGAAAAATAATAATATAATAATTTTTTAATAGTACTGATGGTTAGAGATGGAGGGAATGGCCTATTAAACTTTCTTTGTTAACTAGATTACCAGATCGATAAGGTAATTAAATGAAATAGTGGATAGATATGTACTTTAATTAATAAATTATCTTTATTAAGTACAGTGGCTAATTGCAGTTTTACTAATCAATATGTCAATGTAATGTGTCGCAGATATTTTCACGGACATGGATGTAAGAAATTAGGTTGATGTGATAGATTTTTGGTAGTCGTTTTTCTATGGTCCATTTGATTATTTCCTAAATGTTTAGCTAGTCATAAGTCAACAAGATATACTAAAGATCCTAACGTATAATTCAACTGATATAATTTCAGAGATTGACTAATGTTTGAGGTGAACCGTTCGGAACAAATTGAATGGCCCAAAACGAAAGTCATTGACTTGGTTTAGATAATTTTTTTTATCTTCCGTTTCACACATTTGTAAAAAAAATATATATTACCGGAAAAAAGACTATTAAATATTTTTAATTGTATCAACAGATTAATATTGTATATATAACTTTTACATTATTATTCTCTATTAAAATTTAATAGTAGGGTGTGCATAGTTCATTAACCGAATTGGTTTCAATTCGATTAAAAAAAGAAAATTAGAGCCAGTTTAAATTCAATTCTGGTTTGATACATACGATCCATTTTTAAAGTTGGTATTCAATTCAACTTTTATTTATAAAAGCTAAAATATATAACTTGGATATGGATAGCAAAAAAATTATTAAAACAATTATATATATAAAATATTTATAAAGAAAGATGTATTGATCATTTTTATAAATATATAATTATAATTATCATAATTTTTATAATATATTTTAGATAAAATACTTCTTGCAATCTTTTAATTTAATTTCGGATAACAATTCAGTCATTTATTTATTTTTTCTGATTTAATCATTTATGTCTTATAATGTCAACAATATTATACTTTTTACCGTAAATCAAAAAATTCATCATAATCTTTAAACAAAACATAGAAAATTAGCTATCACTTTCAAGACAATTCATATATTCATCGAATCCATAACTCAAATATTCAAATAAACTCATATATTTACCTTCAACAAAATCAAATTCATCAAATAACGAACTCACAATTTAAGATTTGATCTCCAAATCACCAAGACAATATCTTCTTTTTTCTATCCTTCTCCAAATGAAATCCCTAACCTAAATATTAAAATGTGAATTCTTTATTTGATGGATTTGTTGTTGTTGTTGGAGATGAAAAAATGAGTTTATTTGAAAATTTAAGTTATGAATTTGATGAAAATATGAATTTTGTTGAAAATGATTACTAATTTTCTTAGTTTTGTTTGAAGATGATGATGATGATGAATTTTCTAGATCAAATCGTTTATTAAAATTAAATAAATGATCAAATCATGAAAGAAAAAAAATATATAAAAACTGAATTGTTACCTGAAATTAAGTGAAGCAACTACATGAGATATTTTGTCTATATTTTAATTCATGTGTTAGGATTTCAACTAAATAATCATTAGAAGAATTTAAATAAATTTTAGTTTTATCCAATATCTAACAATTTAAAAGCAGTTTTAATTGTCTCATCCAAAAAAAAAAAAAAGCATAGTTTTGAAATCAAATTGATCAAGAGTAACATATTTTAAAGTGGATTATCTACATCTCCATTAATGTCCAAAAAATATTGTATCACCTTTATTTATTTGATTTTCTTAGGATACGTATATGCGAGAATTATAGAAATATCGAATAAAATAATTTTTTAAAAATAAAAATAATAATTTTGATATTTTTAAGATATATATCTGCAAATATCGATATCAGATAAAAAATCTAATATATGTATGTCTCTATTTTTAGAGTATCTGGACTTCATAGTATGTAAATAAACCCAATTCTTAGTACAAGGCATACCAAGAATGAGACCAAAACTATCACGCAACACACCCACCCAAAGGCGAGGCAACCTATCATCAACCTTTACACCCTACAACCCAAGCAAACCAATGGATTGGTTCACCGTGACATACCTTAACATTGTAGCATTTTCTTTTTATTTTCATCCACCTACATGATAGAATCTTAATTCGTTCTACCAATATGATCAAATAAAAAAAAATATTGTTAAATGCAATCTTATTTCGAGCACGTATGATAGAACAAACACACACGATCCTAATAACCACAAGCCTATCTTGAATCAATTTGCCTCCCACTACTAAATTAGAGAAAAATAAAATGTGTTGATGCACTTGTCTCAGCCACACCAACGAAACACCAAGCCACTAAATGACAAGTTTTCACACCTTAGTGAATGTCAAAACTCTAGGAACAAGTCTAGAGAATTCTCTTCACTTCCGCATTCCACTAAACATAATCCATTCTATACATATATTTCCCCACACAAATAAAGACACCTTCAAATGGACCATCTTATTGCCAGTGATATGAGCAAACTAATACAAAAAGGTATTTTGAGTAAATGAAAGTATTTAGTAGGCTCATTTGATAGTGTATTCTACATGTTTCCCATTATGCCATCACCAATGATCTGTTACATTTGTTTGCAAAAAAGATCATCCACCAAAGTAATACATTGCCCCCAACAAATCCTCCCTTCACGGAAACAACACACGTCTCCATCTCCACCCTCTCCCACCTACCTTAACCCATTCGCTACCATAGAAGCCACCAACACATCTTTATCTACAATAAGGCTAAATAACCTATGAAACCTATCTTTGAGGGCCACTCCACTAATCCCTGAATTCGTTCAAAACAAAGTACTCAAATCATCACCCACCTCCCTAGACAAACTACTCCCAAACCAATACCTTTTCTCTCCCACACCTCCCTAAAAAATAGCCACAATATCTCTCCAACACAAAGACTAACGAAAGAACTAAGGACCCCATCCTAACTTCTGCATTCCAATGTTATATTTCAACAATCAAAACTACAACACCTCCCTTTCGCCTGATCCTCCTTTAACCTCCAACACCATTTACCAAATTCAAATTCGTTCTTAAATTCTAATGTTTTTTATAGTTGAACTAGTTTTAAAACAATTTTTCCAGTGCACTGTGGTTTTATTTTTATAACCATAAATTATTTTCATTACTAAATAAAGTAATATTTGGTGAAAAATGAACTAATAGAACCATATATTGGACTTTTGTCAAGCTTCTTTCTCTTAGTAAAACATAATCAATAAATAAATGAAGTCCTTGATTTTTCCAATTAAAAAACATGGAGATAGAAGAGAAAAATGTTTAACTTATAAGACAAGTCGCGTTTGAGTTATCAAAACAATATTTTACATAAGTAATTTTGATAAGTTCAACTATTGGGGAGTCTGGCATAGCACGACAGTAGAAAAGGCTAAACTTTCAAAATCTCTAAGAGACATTCACACCACATCTCAACCCAAAACTTTAAGGTAATAGGTATATGGGTCACTTATCTTATATATCTAATATTTTCTCCATTCCTAGTTGATGTAGGACTAACCACTCACATTTGAATTCCAACAATCTCTTTCTCAAGTGTGAGTTCCCCACAAGACTATACTTGATCGACACAAGGATCTCCCACTCCCACTTTGTCATCAAGATGAACCATTGATTTGATACCACTTGCTAGGGAGTCTGGGGGAGCATGACAACAACAATAGACTAAACGTATGAGATCCTTAAGAGACCTTCATACCAATTGGATTTCCTCCATTGCTAGTCGATGTGGCACTAACCACGCACACTTGAATTTCAACAATCTCCCCCTCAAGTCTGGATCACCCACAACACTAGACTTGATTCATACTAGAATCTCCCACTCCCCACCAAGCCAAAACTATGGTTGTGATACCACTTGTTAGGGATTCAGGGGGAGCACGACCAAAACATTGGGTTAAACATCCAGGATCCTTAAGGGACCTTGTCAAGGGACTAACAACTCACACTTGAATTCCAACCATTTCCCCCATCAAGTTTAAGTCATCCACAACATTAGACTTTATTCACACTAAGATCTACCACTCTTCCTCCTCTACCTATCCGAACCATGGCTATGATATCACTTGTTGAGGAATCTCGGGGAGTGCGACAGTAGCAATGGACTAAATGTCCAGAATCCCTAAGGGACCTTAACACCACATCTCAACTTAAAACCTTAAGACAATGGATATATGATCACTTCTCTTATATATCCAACATTTCCTCCATTTCTAGTCGACGTGGGACTAACTAAAGGTGAAAACACGAGAAGGGAGTTGAATTGTGTTTGATTAAGCTGATAACTTTTTCATTAGTTGATTAAACTTATTCAGACTTCATGATTTCTTGGAGTAGAAACATTAACAAAACTAAGGAGTGCAAGAATAAAGTGACATAAGTAATTTATCCTAGATCATCACTAACTTGGCTACATCCAATCCCTTCACTTATAAGGGTTAAGCCACTAATTCAACAACTTGAATTACAAAGTACTTGACTCTCCAAGGCAATCTTCTCAAGTAACCTAACAACTCCAGACTTTTGATGAACACACACACCTTGACTCTACCAGCCAAGTCTTCTCCACACAATCTAACCACCCTAGATTGTTAAAGGCACACTAACACAGCTATTGGATTTGAATACAAATGTTTGGAGCTTGATTAATTACTTGTAACAAGATTAATATAACAATGACTATCCCACTCTAAGACAAATACTTAGAAAATATTTTTCACTGGAACAAGGGTTTCTCTCTTTGAACTCTAAGATGAATTTGAAATTTTGAGCATGAGTTCTTCTGCACTTTTATGATTTTTCGTTAATATTCTTCTTCAGTCTTGAATAATTAAGGTTTCAATTTAGTTCTTTTTTATTTTCGAATTGTATCTTCAATCCTAGCTTGGTCAACAACGATAATATGTTTTTTGATAATATGTTTTTTGATAAAATCCTAGCTTCATGTTTTGTTCAGATTGAGTTTGCAAATTGTTCAAATTGAGTTTGTTCGTATTTTGTTAAGATTTCTTTTGCAAATTCATGAGATGAAACTTCCTTTCTATAGTTCATATTTTGTTAAGATTTCTTTCGCAAATTCTTGAAATTTCACAAGTAGGAATATGATTAAGTCCAACTTTGTATTTTGTCCTTTGTCAAATCTGAATCATATCTTTGCAAATAATAAATTTATTTTCTTGTGAATGTTTCTTCTTGTGACATTCTTGATCATATATTCTTGTAAATAATTCATATCTTCTTGTAGATAAATCTTGATCAAATCTTCTTATAAATAATTTATATCTTGTGATAAATCTGATTGAATCTTCTTGTAAATAATTCATATCTTCTTGTGGTAAATCTTGATCAAATATTCTTGTAAATACTTCATATCTTTTTGTGATAAATCTTGATCAAATTTTCTTGTAAATAATTCATATCTTCTTGTGGATAAGATGTTGATCATTTCTTCTTTAACTCTTTACCATATTTTCTTTTCAACTTGGTCAAATATTTTCTTCAGTTATAAATCTGAATCAAACATTATTTTAGATTATCTTCAAAAACATGAATCTTCTTTCATCTCTATGATGTCAAATAAATTGTTCTCATAAAATACTTTTGTTAACATCAAAACTCTAAGTATAAAACCAACTTGGTTCTAACGATCTCTCCATTTTTGATGATGACAAAACTGTATATTTTATAACAACTTTTCTTTTAAATACTTTAACTCCCCTTACTTAAGGTTCCCCTTAAGTCTACGTATTTTTACTCCCCACATTATCAAACATCTTTCTCCCCTTCCTTTTTGTCACAAGACAAAAAGACTTGAAAGTGAAACTTGACTTTTTTTTTAATTTACCTCTTTTTTTTTATAGAATGAAAATAACATAAACATAAACATAAAATTTATCCTAAGCATGAAAGTAAACTACTCTAAGGTTGGCACATCATCAGTTAGGTAGAAGAATAAGGTTTAGGTTTTTCTTCATGAAGTAAAACCTATCTTCGAGTAGTGGTTTGGTGAATATGTCAACTCATTAATTGTCGGTGCCTACAAACTGGATATTAAGCAAACCTTTTAGAACAAAGTCCCTAATGAAATGGTGTTTGATTTCTATCTGTTTAGCTATAAAATAATATATAGGGTTTTTGTTAGGCAAATGGAAGAAGTGTTATCACAATAAATGGAATTGTTGGCTTCTAGGATTTTGTAGTCTTCTAATTGATATTTCATCCATAGTAGATGAGAGATACAACCATCTGATAAAATGTACTCAGCTTCTACTGTTGACATGACAATTATGCTTTGTATCTTAGTTGACTAAGAGATCAAGTTGTGACCTAAAAATGTGCAGTTTCCACTTGTGCTTTTTCTCTCAATTTTATCTCTAACATTATCAGAATCACAATACCCTTTTAGTTTGTACTACAAAGATTTCTTGTAGAACAGTAGTTAAATGTGGTTCCCTAGGGTCAGCTTGAAATCTTGCACATACACATTCACTAAATATGATGTCAGGTCTGGAAGTAGTAAGGTAAAGTAGGGATCCTATCATTCCTATGTAGGTTTTTTGGTCAACTTTTTGGCCTGATTCATCTTTTTCAAGTGAACAAGTAGGGTGCATTGGTGTAGCCATGGGTTTGCAATCACTCATCTTAAACTTCTTGAGAAGCTCTTTTGTATATTTAGTTTGATTAATGTATATACCTTTTTGACTTTGTTGAACTTGTATCCCTAAGAAGAACTTAAGTTCTCCCATCATACTCATTTGAAATTCAAGTTGTATCAATTTAGAAAATTATTGGCAAAAAAGTGTCATTAGTAGATCCAAAAATAATGTTATCAACATAAATTTGAATAATTGGAATGTCATCTCTTAATATCTTTCTAAAAAGTGTATTATCTACTTGTCCTCTTTCAAAGTTATTTTTAAGCAACAAGTTACTAAGTCTATCATATCATGCCATAGGTGCTTGTTTTAGACTATAAAGAGATTTCCTAAGTTTAAAAACATGATTTAGAAATTTAGAACTTTTAAAAAATGGGGGGTTGTTTGACATAGACTTCTTCACTTATATAACCATTTAGAAAAACACTTTTAACATCCATTTGAATTAATGTAATGTTATTATTTGCGGCGAAAGAAAGTAGGATACAAATAGCTTCTAACTTGGCTGCTGGAGCAAGGGTCTCAGTGTAATCAATTCCCTCTTACAGATTTTTGCCTCGTGCAAAAAATCTTGCCTTGTTTCTGACCACTTCACCTTTTTCATTTAGTTTGTTTCTAAAAACCCACTTGATTCCAATAATGTTCTTCTTTGGTCTAGGTTCTAGATCCCAAACATCATTCTTTTAAATTCATTTAACTCTTCTTGCATTGAAAGGAATCCATCCATCATATGTGAGTGCTTCATCAACAAAGGTAGGCTCAATTGTTGAGAGTAATCCAAACAAAAATGGTATCTTTTAATGATGATTTGATCCTAAAAATATCACTTGCATTGCTAATGATTAGAGTTTCAGGATAAGATGACTTGTACTTCCATCTTGATATTCCTTCTTACTAATACTTATCTAATTATGCTTAAGACCTTTAATAAACAAGATATCTTTAATAGAAGGGGAAATACCATTACCAATAGTACTTTGATCGATGATCTGGCCTTTTTGCTTTCCTCGAAAAGTCATTGTGCCTCCTTTGCTCAATGTTAGTTCTTAGAACATAGAATTTTCTCTTGTCATGTGTCATGAGCATCCACTATCCAGATACCATGATTGGTGTTTTAACTTGATTGTCGAGGATGTGTGTAACATAGACAATTTTGTTCTTAGGCACCCAAATTTTGTTGGGTCCTAGTTTGTAAGTCCTTAAAGGTTTATTGACTTTACTTGTATTTAACATTGGACAAGATAATTTGGAGTGACCTTTCTTTTAGCAAACAATACACAAGATATCATAGGGAATAATTTAAGATTTAGTTACAGTTTCTTCGAACTTTAGACCTCTTTTACCATTTCTACTAACCCCATAAATCATAGAAGCATGTCTGCTTCTTTCCATACCATTAGCAAGAAAATCTTTAAATATTTATGCATTCTTATTAGAGTTACATGTGGTATTTTCAATTTATGTTGAACTATAATTACTTTTAAGAGTTAGATTTCCAGCCTTAAGTTCAGCAATATTAGTTTTCAAAGTTTCATTTTATGTTTTAACTTTAGCATTTTGATTCTTAAAACATTAATTTTTTCAATTAGGTATGCATTTTCTTTCCTAAGTGATTTAGTTTGAAAGAAAATTAGTGATTCTTGTTCAAGAAGTCATTTATAACAGTAATTAAATTAGGTCGAGTTAAGTCAAAAATACCTCAATTTCTTCATATGTTGATTCACTTTCAAAGTCAGAATTTGTGTTGGGTCCAGAGGCAGATTTGGTATGAGTCATTATAGCCAAATTTGTTTGCTCTTCATCATCAAATGGTTAATCAGAATCATTCCATATAGTCATCAAATTCTTCTTCTTGGGTCTAAAGTATTTCCTATAATATTTTCCTTTCTCCAAATTTGGACATTCTAACTTAAAATGTCCAAGTTCATTGCATCCATAGCAGATGATATTTTCCTTGTCAGATTTATCATCATTTTCTCTGTTGGACTTCCTAGTTTATCTTTGGGTAAATTTCTTCTTTCTATTATGCCACATCTTCAATTCCTCTTTTTCTAAGTCTCCATTTGGATCCAATAAATCATCATCCTCTCTTTATGTTGTTGCCTTCAACACTTTGATCTGCCTGGATTTCAAAGTCAAGGTTGGTTTCTTTTTCTTGGGCACAACTTCTGCAAGTTCAATTTCATATGATATGAGAGAGCTGATTATATCTTCTTTCATCTTGAACATCTCATACTTTTTGACTAGGATGTTGGCCTTTGCTTCTTGAACTTTCTTGCATTTATCATGAATATTTTGGACTCATGATGCATCTTGTACATCTTCTTTTGAATAACATCCATCTATTTCCTTGGAAACTCAATACCTTCAGTATTCTTTATAGAAGTATAACCATCTTTCACCAAGTCCCAAAGTTCAGGATCTTGTGATGTTTCCATCTTCCTCCGAGTCCCAAACATCTCAACCTATCCTTCCAATACTCAAAACATTCTCCATCAAACAAAGGTGGTTTGGTAATGTTTCCTCCAGCAACTTCTTCATTGAATCCACATATATGGAACCCGTGGATTTTTCCTCAAATATTATAAAGTGCTCAACCTGGAGACCAAGCTTTGATACCAATTAAAGGTGCAAAATGAGAAACGGTTGAATTGTGTTTGACTAAGTTGACGACTTTTTCATTATTTGATTAAACATGTTCAAACTTGATGATTTTCTTGGAGTAGAAGCAACAAAAAAATTAAGGAGTGGAGGAATAAAGTGACACAAGTAATTTATCCTGGTTCACCACTAACTTGACTATATACAATTCCATCATTTAGAAGGATTTAGTCCACTAATTCAACAATTTGAATTACAAAGAAACTGACCCTCCAAGCCAATCTTCTCAAACAACCTGAAAACCCAAGGCACCCTAACACCATTATCGAGTTTGAATACAAAGGTTTGGAACTTGAGTAGTTGCTTCTGACAAGCTAATTATAATAATGACTATCACACGTGATAGATCACAAGTTCACGGTATTATCGCGAAGTAAAATTATCGATCCTACAATGACTTTTTTATGAGTACCAATCTCTCTTTACTATGATGATTATCTAAAATAGTAAATGATGATAATGATTTTTGATTAAAATACCAAATAAAAATAATGCCTCGAAATTGTAGTTTTTCACAATGATTGGTACAATTAAAATAACCTTCTTTAAGTTATGGGTGTTAAACTCTTAAAAATCAGATAAACAATTATAACTAATGTCTTATTTCAAAGAGAAAAAGTGTATTTTAAACTAATAACCAACCTATTTTTTGGATTGATGTATTTGTAAAATCCTTTAAGAAATGATATCTTTCATGATTTCAAGAGAACCAAAATCTATTTTCATGATTTCATTCCCTTGTCCAATCTTAGGGGTCAAAAATCAAATCACCTTTCGGTATATTATTTGATATCCAAGTATGAACATGATTCTTACTAAGAGTGTATTAAAAGATCAATACCCATGACAGAAAGAATAGAAATCATTAGAGATTCATCATTGGAAATCCTACAATCCCAAGAAAAGGTAGACCTACTCACACATGATCATAATAGAATCAATGTTGAAATATAAAAACATTGGAAATATAAAATAACAGAATAAAGTAACAGGGTAAAAATAGAATACTGAGTATCATGGAAACTAGAAATGTGCTAAAAGGAATACAAGAACAAAAGCAAGAGTAACAATAGATTGTGAGTAGGAATCTGTCTAAAATTGAGTATTTTTGTCCTTTTTATAACCCTAGGTGCCTTCAGCAACTTTAATTACAAGAAATCATTATAATTTCACATAAGAAAAATGATTTAGCAGCAGAAAATGAGTAGATTACGATCATAATGACCATTACTGCCAAACAGTAATCCTTGTTGCCTTGGAGTGGCATATTTGTGTTTTGTCTCGTTCAGCCATTACGACCATAATGGCCAATATGGCAAGACAGTAATTCTTGCTTGAACTTGAGTTTCTTTCATTCTCATGATTAAGATGGACGATGACTGCACCATTGACTTCAAGGTTCTTTTGCAACAAAAATCTTCACTTATTCCTTCACTTCTCCTTGCAATATAAACAAACCAAAATGGTAGTAAAAATATCAAACTAACTTATCAATCAAAGCTCTAAAAATAGATAATATTTAGCTTATCAACACTCTAAGAAAAACACTTAGGAAATATTTCTCATTCGAACAAGTGTTTCTCACTTTGAACACCAAGAAGTATTTGGAATTTTGAGCTTGAGTTCCTCTACTTTTTTTCTAATTTTTCGATGATCTTCTTCTTCTACCTTGAGTATCTATTTATAGATAAAACTAGGGCTTCAATTTAGTCCTTGTTTAATTCTAAATTATATCTTCATTCCTAGCTTGGTCAACAATGATCTTATTCAAAAATAATTTTGAACAAGATGCTTTTTGATAATATGTTCTTTAGCCAATTCTTTATTTCTAAATCCAATATGAGTAGTTCTTATAGATTGATTTTATTCGTATTTTGTTCAAATTGAGTTTGTATATTCTTTATATTGATATTTTTTGTATGTTGTTAAGATTGAGTTTGTAAATTCTTCATAGTGATATAATTTGTATTTTTGTTAATATTTCTTTAGCCAATTCATCAAATTGATATTGTTCGTATTTTGTTAAGTGTAATTCAATATTTTTCCCTTTGTCAAAATCTGAATTATATTTGTGCAAATAATAAATATATCTTCTTGTGAGAGTTTCTTCTTGTAACAATTCTTGATTTTATATTCTTGTAACTAATTCATATCTTCTTGTGATAAATCTTTATCAAATTACATTTACAATATTCAGAATAAAATTGTGAAAAGAACCGAGTCAACCATCTTTGGCTGTTATCATCCTATGAAAATTATATGTTACCGTGGAATGTGAAAAATTTAAAATATTATAAGATTTCTCATCTCGTCGTGAGAAATTATTGTCTTACTACGCAAAGCTAAGATTAAAGTTTTGTTTGATTAAACCTTGTGATGCTAGGAAAACTGTCTCATCTAGTGATACCTTCGTAAGAACTTACTTTAAACGAGGGTTTTCATCGTATGAAAACACTAGTTAATAGTTAATGATCCATTTTAATGCGGGCATCCTCAGTGGTTGTTTCTTGTGCAAAAACAACGAAATTCTGACTTTATAGATAAAGCCCAAGATTAGAAATTTTGTATCATATTTTACTACACTCGATTCCAAAGAATTATGTTTGTGCAATACTCCATTTTACTCCCAAACAATCATATATTTTCATACTAAGATTATATTTGTGCCTACATCCATATATAGATTGCTATGACGTTTGTTAACAATTGATAAGAATTATTTCATTCTATATTATGTTTTGTTTATTGTTTTTTATTTTGGTCGATTGCGATACATTTTTCATCAACAAACACTATACTAAACTTTCATATTCTTTATTTGGAAACTTTGAAGTGTATTGGTAGATTTAGAAGTGTTGACTTAGGAACATAACTCTACTTTGTCTAAACACTTATTCATCAACTATCCATGTAAGCGGTAATGTTTTAACGTGATTGAGTCATGGGTAAAATGGGGATAGAATGAATGGGAATGTAACATTTTCGAATCGACCAAGGTTTGTCGATGTTGTTGAATGTTAAGTCAAATAATTGAATTAAATGTTACCCCCTCGGTCTCAAATATAAGAAAAAATGAGTGAGAGAAAATTGAAATATTGCATTTAAATTTTGAACCAAATACATCAAGTTTCTTTAACTAAAATTTTCTTATTTTGTGCTTTTTGTGAGTATATGATATCAATTTTATTACTTCTTTGATTTTTAACGATTTTGATATGCTCACCCTACATTTGTTTGTGTTTGGTGTTGGGATGGCGCAGATAACCCACGAGATGGAAATGACCAATGAATTAAAGGTACTGGAAAAATACAAGAAATATGAAGTTTGAATTGTGTTGACCATTTTTAAATATTATTTCCTCTATTAAATGAAAATGTATTCTGTATCAAAATATCCAACATTGATTATAAAGAAGACTAAATATAAGTTAAACATAAACCATACATTATTACTCAAATGAAAGAGATGAAAGAAGAGAAAGAAATCAAACATTTTTATACTAGCTCACAATAAGTTGTTGCTACATCTAGTCCTCCCCTTAAATAAGTATTTTTTACTATGCATCTTCCAACGTTTAGTATTCTTTTTCTAACTCTTCAAACTATAACACTAGAAACCTTTCTAGTTTTCTCAAGATTCTATAAAAATGAGAATTACATGTATTCTTACACATCTTTAGGTACCTCTTTTAAGTTAAAGAGTTATTGCCACTATTAGACTGATTTATATCATTTTCAATTTTTGTCTGAATTGACACAAACTTTGTCTTCGAGATTCTAATTAATAAACACTTTGATTGATTTACATCGATCTAATAACATTGGTATCACTTAAGGTTATTTTCTTCTGATTTTCATGAAGTGTCAATGAATGAGGGTGTATCATACAATCATAATTGAGACATTTATGGATGTCTTCTTATCGTGGATTAGTTTATTAGATTATGGATAATGAAGGTCATCATCTTCTTCAGTTCAAATTATTTCCTTTAAGTATTGAAATGTATATCCATTGGGAATATAACACCTCAGACTGCTTTAAGGATTTCCTATTGTCCCCACAAACCAATACAAGTCTTTTCATCATGCTTTGTCCTCACCCGCATCCATCTTGGAAAAATTCTCAAGAGGTCACCCATCTAGAAAGCGTTATATGTCAAATACACTTAAATGTGGAGTTCTTATGTTCTAGGCTCTCAAAAAAAAAAATGAATCATGTTGGTATACGTAATACATATCAATCTTTATAAGTCATCCTTCAATTGTATAGTCACATACCTACATGGCCTTTGGATCTCTCATTCTTATGTGATTTAGTTTATTCATGTGCCTCTTTGCCTAAAAGTATTCAAGGAGTCGCTCATTGTACATACTTCATGCATCGACGATCAATCCCCACTTTTTCAGCCTCATGCGTCAAATGATGGAGATTATGTGTAGGTTTTAGGTTTGTAGATGGGGCGTAGATATTAAATTGGGTGTGAAGCCCAAGCAAACAAGCCCATAACCCTTTTTATTTTAAAAAATCAATAACTACACAAACTAATTTCTAACACTTATCGAAATAAAATAAAAACTCCAAAATATTAATAATACATGAGATAAATTTTTATAAAATAAGTATAAATAATTTAAATAAAAAATAGCTAGAAGTATTTAAAATATAATTATGTGTACGTTTATCATTTAGTTAAATGCATGTGAAAATATCACAATAATTACCAATGCAATAATATTTTCTTAAATTCTCACAATAAATCACTATTATTTTTATAAAAAAAATTAATATGTAATATTAATAATTTATATTACCTACTAAATCAAATCAAGTATGTATAAAATTATTACACCGTATTAAACCCATCTATAAACAAAATTAATCACAAAATTATTAATATATATGTAGTTTATATATTAATATGAAATTTAGGGTGTTATATTTATAACGATTGTCTACTCTTCCAACGTTTAGCCTAAATGGGTCAAGGTATCTTATTGTTCCTTTATTCAATTTTAAGATCAAAAATTGATAATTTAAATATTTTAGTGGTAAATGAGTTTGAGGTTGTTTTTTCGAGGACATAACGCTCATACCTCTAGAAAGAGACAAGTTTTCCATAGATTTAATTCCTAGTTTAGGATCTATATCCATTGCACCATATAGAACGTATCATTTGAAATTGAGTGACATTAAGGACCAATTATAGGACCTTATATATAAGAAAGCAAATAATTAGGTGTAGCATGTCATCCTAAGGAGCCCATGTACTTCAAGTAAGAAGGAAATATGGGCGGAAGAGGCTTTTCATAAACTATTGGTAGTTAAATAAAGTATCCATTAAGAACTAGTACCTATTATCAAGGAATGATCTAGGCCGACCCAACACGTTATGAGACATAAAGCAAAAATAATATTTTTAAAAGTTAATACATAAATTAATAATATTTTATTTAATAACTATAGAAAATTTCTTTGGCATAAATCATGGAAATTTTAAATCTATTTTCTCTATATTTTTCAAAAAATGAAATAAAACATTTCAACTGTTCTACTGCAACATCCATAACTCATGTAGAACTTTCCATCTTTTAGTTGTAGAAGAAAATAATGCGTAAATATGTTGTACCACTCCAAGAACCTGTGTTAACAATGTGCTCACTACTCGTCTCATGATTTCTCAATTTATAAATAATATTTTTAATGTACTCACTACTTGTCTCATAATATCTCAATTTATAATTAATATTTCTGCGATCCCTACTACCTTCGTTAGCCAATTTACTTGTACTAGGAATAAAAGCATCTTGAATATTCATTTAAAAATCTATATCAATTTATTAAAGCAAATTTATTTATAGCCTCTTTTACGATTCAATAAAATCATCCATTGTTTTTTATGTTTATTTATTTACTTTTTTTGTAATTTTGAATAGTCAGATTCATATTTTCTTGTTGACATTTATATCTTAGATTATTTATTAAATTAATATCATTAATATTATATAATATTTCTTTTACGATTCATAATAAAGCCAATTGATTTAATATTTGTTTGGACAAATTTTAGGGGTGTCAAATATTTGTTCTTGATACATATATTTGCCAAACCAGACATATATATGAACATTGAGAAAATCCTAAGGGATAAAAGTTCTTGAGATAAAAAGTTATTTGCCAAACCAGTCGTATGATTTATCAAGGTTAAGTAGTTGTAAATTGTTTGAAAATAAAAGCTATTGAAACTAAGTTGGTTTTCCAGTTGTAGTTTTGATGTTAGCAAAATTTTTTTATAAAAATAATAAATTTGGATTAATGGATTCATTAAGTATACAAAAATGTGGAAGAAGAAAATCAGAGGAAGATATTAGGGGAAGCGACTAGAGGAAGTCACTATAGGAAATGACTAGAGGATAAGATCAGAGGAACACAAAGTATATGTGTTTGCCTCTGAACATATGCCTCTAAAAGTAATGTGCCTCTGAATATTACGAAGATTGCCTCTAATGTCTGGGTCTGAAGTCTGGGCCTGAAGACTACCTATGAAGAGTGACTTTGAAACTAAGTCTGAAGACTGTCTAAAAACTTAATTTGAAACATGCCTCTAAAGCCTTTACATATTTTTGATGTGCACAAACTCAACATGCATCTGAAGAGTTCATATCAAGGTATGATTAACTCTAAAGAGATTTTTCAAATCATAAATTCAAAGCTCACAATTCTCTGATCAAAATGATGCAACACACTCCAAATCTCACCTATAATATGCATCATCTAATGTTGCACTGACTCTGATGTTTAATTCAACAAGGTAATTTTCCCAATGCCATTAATTATAAGTCATGTAATTCTTCCTCTAACTATCATTATTCAAGAAACACAACATCCCACTTAATAAAAAAGTAAATGCCTCTTATGAAAATTCAACGGTTGAAATTGAAAGAATTAAGTATGAAAAGAAGACTTAGTCGAATACAAGAACAACCTGAATTTGTTCCAATTCAAATCAAGCAAGAGTTTGAAAGAATATTCATGTTTTCGAAGAAAATCTAAAATAATATTTAATTTAGATTTATAATTGAAGAAACTCTTTAGCAACGTTGAAAAGAAGATTCACTAAAGATTTTAAGATGATATGATCAAGATCTTATCAACAAGAAGATATGAATTATTTACAAGAAGATTTGAACAAGATTTATCACAAGAAGATATGAATTATTTACAAAACGATTTGATCAAGATTTATCTACAAGAAGATATGAATTATTTACAAGAAGATTTGATCAAGATTTATCTACAAGAAGATATGAATTATTTACAAGAAGATTTGATTAAGATTTATCTACAAGAAGATATGAATTATTTACAAGAAGATTTGATCAAGGTTTAGTACAAAAAGATAAGCTTTATTTACAAGGAGTTTGGATCAAGATTTATCTATAAGAAGATATGAATTATTTACAAGAATATTTGATCAAGATTTATCATAAAAAGATATGAATTATTTACAAGAAGATTTGATCAAGATTTATCTACAAGAAGATATGAATTATTTACAAGAAGATTTGATCAAGATTTATCACAAAAAAATATGGATTATTTACATGAAGATTTGATCAAGATTTATCTACAAGAAGATATGAATTATATACAAGAAGATTTGATCAATTTCTACAAGAAGTTATGAATCATTCACAAGAAGATATGATCAAGAATTGTTGATAAGAAGAAACACTCACAAAAAGATACATTTATTATTGGCAAAGATATGATTCAAATTTTGCAAGGACAAATAAGAAACCATAACCTATTATGTAAATAGATACTCAAGGTTGAAGAAGAAACACTTACCAGTGAAAAACTTCCTAAGTCATTAAAGGTGATAAGGTTAAGGTCTAGAGAAACATTCGGTCAAAAGAAATATTTTCTAAGTGTTTTGTAGTGTGAGATTCATTGTTACAATTAGCTTGCTAAAAACAAACCAATTTGTTCCAAAGTCTAGTAACCCAGTCTTGTAATGGTATTCCTCAAGCAATCTCTAGGTTTTCAGGTTTTGTTGAGAAGACTTGGCTTGTAGAGTCAAGGTGTTTGTGTTCCTCAAAAGGTATGTAGGTGTCATGTTGTTTTGTAAAGAATGGCTTGTAGGGTAAGGTGTTGTGTAATTCAAGTTTTGAATTAGTGGATTAAATTCTTCTGATTGAGGGGACTGGACGTAGCTACCAAGTTGGTGATGAACCAAGATAAATTCTTGTGTCACTTTAATTCCGTTATTCTTGTTTTACTTCTTCCTCTAATCACTTAACCCAATTCCTACTTCTTTTATACTAAGTAAGTCACGAAACCCGAACAATTTTTAAATAAATTAGTAAAAATAATTCAATTTGGTCAAACATAATTCAACCTCTCTTCTCGAGTTTGCACCTTTAGAAGCGATGCTAGAATCGGAGCGACCCAAGAATGTCTCTGAGGTTAGAAGTCTTCTAGGCTTGGTAGAGTATCATTGTAGATTCATCAGAAAATTGTCCCAAATAGCCTTTTAGTTTAAAGGTTGACACGTAAGGATCACCCTCTTATGTGAGATCATAAACGTTAGAAGAGTTTTCAAACCCTTAAGACAAAGTTGACCACAACCCCAATGTTAACCACTCAAGACCCATCTTTAGAATTTGAAGTTTTTCACAATGCCTCCTAGAAAGGTTTAGGGTGTGTTCTAATGCAAAACAAACAAGTAGTTACCTATGCTTCCCCAAATTAAAACCACATGAAGAAAACTATCCCACTCATGACCTAGAGTTTCTTGCAATAGGTTTTTCACTTAAAATATGGAGAAATTACATGTACAGTCTACGTTGATGTCTTTGTTGACCATAAAAGTCTAAAATAACTTTTTGAACAACGAGAAATTAACATGAGACAATGTAGGTGGATGGAGTTCCTTAAAGACTATGACTTTGAGCTAAGACACCACCCTAGTCAATCTAATGTTGTAGCAATAGTATTGAGTAGGAAATCAAATGTAGTTAGAAGAGTTTTCAAACCCTTAAGACAAAGTTGACCACAACCCCAATGTTAGCCACTCAAGACCCATATTTAGAATTTGAAGTTTTTCATGATGCCTCCTTGAAAGGTTTAGGGTGCGTTCTAATGCAAAACAAACAAGTAGTTACCTATGCCTCTTTCAAATTAAAACTACATGAGGAAAACTATCCCACTCATGACCTAGAGTTTCTTGCAATAGTTTTTTCACTTAAAAATCTGGAGATATTACATGTACGGTATATGTTGATTTCTTTGTTGACCACAAAAGTGTAAAATACCTTTTTGACCAACGAAAAATTAACATAAGACAATGTAAGTGGATGGAGTTCCTTAAGGACTATGACTTTAACCTAAGGCACCACCCTAGTCAATCTAATGTTGTAGCAAAAGCATTGAGTAGGAAATCCATTCACATCTCCCACTTAATGGTTTAGGAATTTGAGTTGATAGAAAGTTTCAAGAACCTTAACTGAAAAATGACTCTCGTATAGAGCGGGGTTCTCTTTAACCAATTGGAAGTTTCTTGCAATCTAAGAACCCAAATTAGGCAATACCAAGAATTAGATGGAGAGTCACAAGCAAAGAAAGGCCAACTAGAATTCTCAGTAGCATAAGATGGAGTTATTATTTTCCTAAATAGGATTTATGTTCCAAATGATAGGAACTTGAAAAGTACGGTGTTAGAGGAAGCTCACAAAAGTAATTTGTCGATTAACCCTAGTTCAACCAAAATGTACCAAGATCTTATAAAGAATTATTGGTAACTAGACATGGAAACAAATGTAGAAACCTTCATGGCTCAATGTTTGACATGTCAGAAACTAAAGATCCAACATCAAAGGTTAGCAGGTATGCTACAACATTTAGAAATACTTGGGGTGGAAGTAAGACTCTATATCTACGGATTTCATTGTGGGTCTACCTCATACTTAGGTTAGATACAATTTGATTTGGTAATTATGGACATATTAACAAAGTGATCCCATTTCCTACTTATCAAATATACTTTCAATACTCTCAAGCTAGCCATAATATTTATAAAGTAAACAGTGAGGCTTCATGGTGTACCATCTTTCATTGTAACAAATAGAGACCTTAACTTCACATCTAAGTTATTGGAAAACTTTCACACATCACTAGGAACTTGTATGAACCTTAGCACCACTTATTATCCCCATAATGATAGCCAAACCAAAAGTACAATTCAAACCTTGTAAGACATTGAGATCTTATGTTCTAGAAGATGGGGGATTTGTTTTATGAATTTACCTTTGGTGTAATTTGCATATAACAATATGTAACTATAAGGTGTCTCCTAGTTAGTTTTGTCAGGTAGTTAGTGTTTCAGTGATGTCATCTTGCTTAGTCTAGATGGTGTTTTATGTATGTGCTTTGTTGATTCTCCTTCTAGCGTTTGCATAGACTACATGATCAAGAGAGATTGCATAAAAAAGAAGTTTTATCATGTATAAGTTTTAATTACATATGTTGTAGCATGCATTAATTTTGAAACATGATCATATTACATTAGTAACCTTTGAAACTTATTTCAAATCATTTTTTCAGGGTTTTTAACTTTTTAAACCAACTTAACCACTTACGAATTGACTCATGAACTTCAAGAACTCACTTTTTGAAGTCCAATATTGTGAATCGACTCACAAAGAGTGTGAACCCTACTCATCAACAAGACAATAAGTTACTTTAGTCGACTCATAGTTGTGTAAATCAAGTCACACAACTTTAGGCTTCCTTTCTAATTTTTTCAATCATTGTGAGTCAACTCACCTATCTTATGAATCGAATCACACAACTTGTAGACTTAAAATTTGACTGTTTTAAGTTTATTATTGCAGTTACAAAATTGTTATTTTTCTTAGAACTCATTTTTCATTGGGTTATCTCTTTCATGCATTATATAAAAGGTTTTTCTCATAATTTCCAAACACAAGAATAATTTTAATCATTCCTCACACTCAAGCATTGAAGATCATATCATATATTGAAAACTTTTTCTTAATCAAGTCGGGACTACAATCGAGTAGTGAAACGATAAACATGACAAGGGGATATCATTTTTGGAATGCCTATTCCAAATACGAATCTTCAAGGGGACATCGTTAGATTGCGTATCAAGACACTACAAAAAAATTGACTTATCGTGACACATAAAGTTTGTCACTAAAAGTAAAAAACTGTAGGTAAAGATCAATAATACTTTGAGTGACACTCAAATCTAGTGTCAACTTTAAGGGGGCATCCTGCTACACTTTGAGGACTGTCACTACATGTTCTGAGGATTGTCACTACATGTTTTTGATTTCTACCTACAATAATGACTGTCACTAAAAATTAGATAAATATAAATAAAAAATTAATCTATTCCTACGGTATTGTCTGTCACTAAAACTTATTATTATTTATTAAACTATTTGTTTAGCTCCCTACTAATTGTAATTCTAAATTATTAATACCAATAAATTATATTTAAATTTCTAATATATTTTTATTAACTAAGAAATGTTCATACAGCAAACACAATATTTTCAAATTGCACATATCTCATAATCACACAAATCTATTTTGTCTACACAGCAAACATAGTTGAAAATGACATCCACAAACATTTATCAATAAACTAACCTAACATTAGCAAGCAAAGCAAATTTAAGGGGACATAAAGACATACAAAAAAACAATGAATTGAAGACTAGTTCTACAACTTCTGAATATAGCTGGCTATCACAATAAACCGGGGAGCCACCCAATATCTGCCTTGAAGAATCTAGCACTTTGAAACGGCAGTGTCATAGATTTGAGAAGAAGAGTTATAGGTGAAGTCAACGGCGGAGCTTGATAATTCGGTGAAGAGGTCTTGAAGGAAATGGATTTTGAGGAAATTGTGATGGAAGAATCATATTCATTTACTTGAGATCTAAGAACGATTTGAAACTTAATTTTTACGATTTTGTGAGACGACGAACGAAATTGAACAAAATTAGATCAACAAAATCAAATCGAAAGAAGAAGAAGAAGAAGAAGAAGAAGAAGAAGAAGAAGAAGAAGAAGAAGAAGAAGAAGAAGAAGAAGAAGAAGAAGAAGAAGAAGAAGAAGAAGAAGAAGGAGAAGAAGAAGAAGAAGAAGAAGAAGAAGAAGAAGAAGAAGAAGAAGAAGAAGAAGAAGAAGAAGAAGAAGAAGAAGAAGAAGAAGAAGAAGAAGAAGAAGAAGAAGAAGAAGAAGAAGAAGAAGAAGAAGAAGAAGAAGAAGAAGAAGAAGAAGAAGAAGAAGAAGAAGAAGAAGAAGAAGAAGAAGAAGAAGAAGAAGAAGAAGAAGAAGAAGAAGAAGAAGAAGAAGAAGAAGAAGAAGAAGAAGAAGAAGAAGAAGAAGAAGAAGAAGAAGAAGAAGAAGAAGAAGAAGAAGAAGAAGAAGAAGAAGAAGAAGAAGAAGAAGAAGAAGAAGAAGAAGAAGAAGAAGAAGAAGAAGAAGAAGAAGAAGAAGAAGAAGAAGAAGAAGAAGAAGAAGAAGAAGAAGAAGAAGAAGAAGAAGAAGAAGAAGAAGAAGAAGAAGAAGAAGAAGAAGAACAACAACAATTTGAGAGAAAAAGAGTGGTTTTACGATTTGAGAGAAAATGAGCGATTTTACGATTTGAGAGAAAATGAGCGATTTTACGATTTGAGAGAAGATGAGCTAAATTGAATAGCAGAAAATCGAATTGCTACGAGAGTGAAGAAGGGAAAAACTGAATTAGCTTAATTGTGATGAGATAAATCAGATTGAACAAAAAGATTGAAGAAAAATATGAATTGAAGACGAAATTCGAAGAAAATCTAGAGAAGCAAAACGATTTGAGGGAAAATGAAAAGCGATTTCACGGTAACTAGAATATGAAAAAACTTCTAAGAGGGAATGAGAGGGAATATAAGAGAACTGGGTTTAACCAAACCTGAGAGAAATGGAAAAAAAGGGAAAACCATTTTCTAGTTAGAAGATTTTTGTGCCTTTAATTTTTTTTATAAAAATATTTTTAGAAATAGGGACACCTTAACCTTAGCTAAAAGTGGTTTTAGTGATAAATAAAAAAATATCACAAAATCTGAGTGTCACAATAGGTATTTTTTTTTTATAGTGAGAGCTGGAGAAGGTCTTCTTCAGAAAATTCCTAGAATGGTTTTTAGGTCTCTATCTTGAAAAAGTAGGGTGTAATCTTCATCTTAAAGATAGACTTGTGTTAATAAAATTCTATTTTGAATATTGCAATTCAACCTCTTAGACTTGCTTCAATTTGAAAAAAAAAATGATATAATAGTGTTTCTATTGATTAAGATTCATTTAGTCTTTATTTCACCTTTCAAATTCAATGAGGATTGTTTGATTGCTTTTAACAATTTGAAAAATAAGTTGATAACTGCCCCCATTATCACTGCACCTGACTGGTCACTACCTTTTGAAATCATGTGTGATGCTAGTGATAATGCTATCGGGGCAGTCGTGGGACAAAGAAAGGATAAGTTGGTGCATGTAATCTACTACGTTGGTAATGTTTTGAATCGGGCACAACACAATTATGCCACAACTGAAAAAGAATTATTAGCCGTAGTTTACGCTTTTGATAAATTTCGATCTTATTTATTAGGATTGAAAGTTATTATTTACACGGACCATGCTGCCTTGAGGTATTTGTTTGCTAAGCAGGAATTGAAGCAAAGGCTACTGAGGTGGATTCTATTACTACAAGAGTTCGACATTGAGATCCGAGATAAGAAGGAATCAGAGAACACTATAGTCGACCACCTATTTCAATCGGAGAAAGTGGAGGAGGATGATAACACTAGACCAATACGAGACCAGTTCGCTGATGAGCACATCTTTGCAATTACCAAGGCACCTTGGTTTGCTGACTTTGCTAATTTCAAAGTAGGTGAGGCAATTCCATGTGATTTCATATACTAACAACGAAAGAAGTATATCCATGATGAGAAGAAGAAGAAGAAGAAGAAGAAGAAGAAGAAGAAGAAGAAGAAGAAGAAGAAGAAGAAGAAGAAGAAGAAGAAGAAGAAGAAGAAGAAGAAGAAGAAGAAGAAGAAGAAGAAGAAGAAGAACAACAACAATTTGAGAGAAAAAGAGTGGTTTTACGATTTGAGAGAAAATGAGCGATTTTACGATTTGAGAGAAAATGAGCGATTTTACGATTTGAGAGAAAATGAGCGATTTTACGATTTGAGAGAAAATGAGCGATTTTACGATTTGAGAGAAAATGAGCGATTTTACGATTTGAGAGAAAATGAGCGATTTTACGATTTGAGAGAAAATGAGCGATTTTACGATTTGAGAGAAAATGAGCGATTTTACGATTTGAGAGAAAATGAGCGATTTTACGATTTGAGAGAAGATGAGCTAAATTGAATAGCAGAAAATCGAATTGCTACGAGAGTGAAGAAGGGAAAAACTGAATTAGCTTAATTGTGATGAGATAAATCAGATTGAACAAAAAGATTGAAGAAAAATATGAATTGAAGACGAAATTCGAAGAAAATCTAGAGAAGCAAAACGATTTGAGGGAAAATGAAAAGCGATTTCACGGTAACTAGAATATGAAAAAACTTCTAAGAGGGAATGAGAGGGAATATAAGAGAACTGGGTTTAACCAAACCTGAGAGAAATGGAAAAAAAGGGAAAACCATTTTCTAGTTAGAAGATTTTTGTGCCTTTAATTTTTTTTATAAAAATATTTTTAGAAATAGGGACACCTTAACCTTAGCTAAAAGTGGTTTTAGTGATAAATAAAAAAATATCACAAAATCTGAGTGTCACAATAGGTATTTTTTTTTTATAGTGAGAGCTGGAGAAGGTCTTCTTCAGAAAATTCCTAGAATGGTTTTTAGGTCTCTATCTTGAAAAAGTAGGGTGTAATCTTCATCTTAAAGATAGACTTGTGTTAATAAAATTCTATTTTGAATATTGCAATTCAACCTCTTAGACTTGCTTCAATTTGAAAAAAAAAATGATATAATAGTGTTTCTATTGATTAAGATTCATTTAGTCTTTATTTCACCTTTCAAATTCAATGAGGATTGTTTGATTGCTTTTTACAATTTGAAAAATAAGTTGATAACTGCCCCCATTATCACTGCACCTGACTGGTCACTACCTTTTGAAATCATGTGTGATGCTAGTGATAATGCTATCGGGGCAGTCGTGGGACAAAGAAAGGATAAGTTGGTGCATGTAATCTACTACGTTGGTAATGTTTTGAATCGGGCACAACACAATTATGCCACAACTGAAAAAGAATTATTAGCCGTAGTTTACGCTTTTGATAAATTTCGATCTTATTTATTAGGATTGAAAGTTATTATTTACACGGACCATGCTGCCTTGAGGTATTTGTTTGCTAAGCAGGAATTGAAGCAAAGGCTACTGAGGTGGATTCTATTACTACAAGAGTTCGACATTGAGATCCGAGATAAGAAGGAATCAGAGAACACTATAGTCGACCACCTATTTCAATCGGAGAAAGTGGAGGAGGATGATAACACTAGACCAATACGAGACCAGTTCGCTGATGAGCACATCTTTGCAATTACCAAGGCACCTTGGTTTGCTGACTTTGCTAATTTCAAAGTAGGTGAGGCAATTCCATGTGATTTCATATACTAACAACGAAAGAAGTATATCCATGATGCCAAATTCTATGTATGGGATGAACCCTTTCTGTACAAAAGAGAAGTGGATGGGTTATTGCGAAGGTGTGTGCCTGAGGAGGAGCAAGAAATAGTCTTGTGGCACTGCCACGTGTAACACCCCGTTTTTCTAAGCAAGGGTGTATTTTATTTTTAAAAGTAATTGAAATAAAAAAGAGAATCAAGCAAAGTAATACCTTTGGATAAATAATTGAGTCATTAAAATTTACAAGCAGCGGAAAAAGTTTCTCAAATACATGCATCCAAAGTATTTAAACAACAACCAGAAGATACAAGGAACCCATTCAACTAAGATGTCGTACTGACAATAATAGTAACAATACAGTCTTCCGGTTTAAAAATAAACGCAACCCCAAAAGAAAGACATCCGTTCCCTCTGTGACAACCTAGTCTGATCATTTTACAAAACAACTAAACACCCTGAGTGATCTCCACGCGCCCCGTGAAATCCTCCTAACGTAGCTGCAGTCAAGCGTTCCCATCTCCATTTCCGTCCGTAGGGTACGAACCGGTAGGATCGTCCTGACTCTCATCTGAGGGCAAAGCCCAGATTTCCACAATAATTGTAAAGGTCACCAACCGAAAATAACAGTTAACACATAACATTTAAGTTTTAAATGCTAAAAATAAATTTTCAACTAAGCATGCACCTTATCAGGATTTTCAATATGCGAAAAGTTCATACAATACTTTGCCAATTAAAAATGAAAGCAAAATGAAGTTCTCAATCCCCTAATGAAAACATAACAAATCAAGACATGGATAAGTTAATGAGTAATCAAACATCTAACTCAAACTGAGGATTTTCACTGAGCCAATCGATTGGGAAATCGATTGGGGTGAAGGATTTTAATGAAAACAGAATCCTGGGCTGAAATCAATCGATTGGGAAATCGATTGAGTGAGTACTGAGCCCCCTGGTTTTAAGCCAATCGATTTCCAAATCGATTTGGTCGAATATGGCTGAGTCCCTGACTTAAGGCCCAATCGATTGGGCAATCGATTTCTTAAAGGATTTTTGAAAACTGATTACGAAATCGATTGGCTAATCGATTTTGTCAATTTGGCCAAGCCCCTGTTTACCCATCCAATCGATTGGGAAATCGATTTCCCTGTGTATTCTTTCAAAAATTCATAACTAACTCAATCACATTCATACATAATCTCAAATCCTAACACTTAGCACTGATAACGCAATCGCTACAACATCATTAGTTTCGAAATAGTATTGCAAGCAAACATGTTATCACCAAATTCCAAAACATAACACTTAACATTTATAACACAATTAATACAACATCATGGGTTTCAAAATGGTATTGCAATCCAACATGTTATCACCAAATTCCAAAACATAACACTTATAACACAATTACTACACATACCAAATGAACCAACAATTCACAATTTAACAGGGTGTAGTCTCTCACGGACAAACACCTGTGCAGTCTCTCACGGACAAACACAATTCCCTCAGGAACGTAAGTCGTAAACGTACCACCTATCACGGGTCAGTACTGTTTACCGAGGTGCCACCTATCCCGGGTCAGCACAACTTACCAAACGTAAATCGTAAACGTACTGTCTATCACGGACCCGTACCGTTTACCAAGGTGCCACCTATCGCGGGTCAGCACGATTTACCAAAACACACATAAGTAAACGAGACATTAAGAGATTCCCCGTTCTTAATTCTCATCTAACTTAAACCAGGGCGTAGTCTCTCACGGACAAACCCCTGTGCAGTCTCTCACGGACAAACACAATTCCCTCAGGAACGTAAGTCGTAAACGTACCACCTATCACGGGTCAGTACTGTTTACCGAGGTGCCACCTATCCCGGGTCAGCACAACTTACCAAACGTAAATCGTAAACGTACTGTCTATCACGGACCCGTACCGTTTACCAAGGTGCCACCCATCCCGGGTCAGCACGATTTACCAAAGCACACATAAGTAAACGAGACATTAAGAGATTCCCCATTCTTAATTCTCATTTAACTTAACGATTTTCAAAACAAAACATTCAGTAAATAAGTCATTAAGAGATTCCCCATTCTTAATACTCATTTACTGAAACGATTTTCAAAAACAAACATTAAGTAACCGAGACATTAAGAGATTCCCCATTCTTAACGCCCAGTTAACTTAAACGATTTTCAAAAACAAATATTAAGTAACCGAGACATTAAGAGATTCCCCATTCTTAACGCCCAGTTAACTTAAACGATTTTCAAAAAAACAAATATTAAGTAACCGAGACATTAAGAGATTCCCCATTCTTAACGCCCAGTTAACTTAAACGATTTTCAAAAACAAATATTAAGTAACCGAGACATTAAGAGATTCCCCATTCTTAACGCCCAGTTAACTTAAACGATTTTCAAAAACAAATATTAAGTAACCGAGACATTAAGAGATTCCCCATTCTTAACGCCCAGTTAACTTAAACGATTTTCAAAAACAAATATTAAGTAACCGAGACATTAAGAGATTCCCCATTCTTAACGCCCAGTTAACTTAAACGATTTTCAAAAAAACAAATATTAAGTAACCGAGACATTAAGAGATTCCCCATTCTTAACGCCCAGTTAACTTAAACGATTTTCAAAAAAACAAATATTAAGTAACCGAGACATTAAGAGATTCCCCATTCTTAATACTCATTTAACTTAATGGTTTTCAAATTCCACACAAAACAAACTCAAACAAATTCTCACATTCAATTCATAATTCACACCAAAACACATCAATCAACAAACATCAAGTATGAACATGCCAAATACGATGAACACAAATCAACATAATAAATTTCATTTATTCAAAATCTTACATACATGAGGTAAAATCATTTTTCCCAAAACAATACTCCAATCCTAACACAATTCGTTTCCACACAACCACAGATAAGGCCCTAGATGCAAACTAAAAGTTTGGAAGGAGCCCTTACCTTCGCGTTAGCTCTAACGTGCGATTACGACACCGTGAGTAAATCCGGTAAAATCTCCGCTCGCAACGTCGCCTCCAAATTGGTCCCCTAGCACCGTAGCGTGGTAGTGAGCAACTTTCCCTTCTAACTCTTCGCGAAATGAAGCTTGGATCTAGAAGAAACGGAGGGGTTTGTGTTTGAATCTCAAATACCGTTTTTCTTCGTTTTCGAATCAAAGAGGAAGAGTGGAGTTGCGAAACCTTTGTTCTAACTCTCACCCAACCTTGGGTTACTAGTTTTGAAGAAAAGGAACGAAAAAGAAAGCAAAACCAAGAAGGAGAAGAAATGGGTTTTCGCGAGGCACGGGAGGAAGAAGATGGAAAATTGGAATTTTCTTTCCTTCCTTTTTCCTTTCTTTGTTTTTCCTTCCTTTCTATTTCCTTCTTTCCTTTATATAACCTTTTCTTTTCCTTTTCCTTCCTTCTCATTTCCTTTCTTTCTATTCTCTACAAGCAAACATATATATATATATATATATTAAATATAACTTAACAAATATCTCAAAATATCTAGATATTTGTTAAATTACCATGTCACCCGTAACACATTAAATTCTCCGTAAAGGATTTACCGCACTTAATTTAAATTTATTTATCGACGAGTAATTCTAAATGGTGTCAAAATAACTTTTTGATCCTATAAACTCCAAAATATTATTAACTTTGGCTAAAAAGCCTCCGAGCCAAAATCCAAAATATATAAAATACATAAAGTGTACTTTAAAATTATGGGTCTTACACCACGACTCTGATTATGGGGGTCATTTCAGTGGGGATCAAACTGCAACAAAAGTTCTCCAATCGGGACTATTATGGCCTTCATTGTTTAAAGATGCATTCAACAACGTGAAGAAGTGTGGTCGATGACAGCGCACCGGTAACATTTCAAAACGGGATAAGATGCCTCAAAATCCTGTATTAGAAGTAGAAGTGTTCGATGTGTGGGGTATTGAATTCATGGGTCCATTCCCATCCTCATATGCAAAAGTTTATATTTTGGTGGTGGTGGATTATGTCTCAAAGTGGGTTGAAGCAGTTGCTACACCAACCAATGATTCACAATAGGTCGTCACATTTTTCAAGAAGAACATATTCGCACGTTTTGGCGTGCCTCGAGCTTTGATTAGAACGAGGGCACTCAATTTCTAAAGTAGAAAATGGAATATATTCTAAGAAAAATAATGTGTCATAGGGTGGCAACCCCATATCACCCCCAAACCAGTGGGCAAGTTGAAGTATCAAATAGTGTATAATAAAGCTTGTCATTTCCCTCTTGAACTAAAGCATCGAGCATTTTGGTTGATGAAGTACTAGAATTTTGACTTGGTCAAGGCAGGCGAATTAAGAATTCTTCAGCTTCAAGAGTTAGAGAAGTTCTGGAATTTTGCATATGAAAACACCAAGATATATAAAGAAAGAACCAAGAAGTGGCATGAAAAAAAATTAAATTCAAGGAGTTCCAAGAAGGAGAACTAGTTCTTCTCTTCAACTCAAGATTGAAGTTTTTTCCAACAAAACTAAAGTCAAGATGGTCGTGCCCTTTCAAAATCATCAAGGTATTTCCATATGGTGTCGTGGAGTTGAAAGACACACACTCAAACCGGAACATCAAGGTGAATGGACAAAGACTGAAATCCTACTTAGGGGGAGAGTCAAAACTTTCGATGAAGTCCATCAATCTAATCACCACTTGAAGAGTGGAATGTCAAGCTCAAGACACTAAACGAAAGCTTATTGGGAGGCAACTCAAATTCGTATCCTTTACATTTTAGTTTCATTTTAATCCATTTAGTTTCATTTTTAGCTAATATTTGCTAGTTGTATTAGTTCTTGATATTTGGTATGAGCAAGGAATCAAAAAGATGTGTTAGGGATTGATTTTACTGTTTGGACACTGGTCGCGCGTGCCTAAAGCACATTAATCTATGCCTGAAGCGCATTTCACCAGTTATGTCACTAGCCACACACGCCTAAAATGCTTTTCAGGCAGTTGAACACTGCCAGCGCGCGCCTGAAGCGCGTCATCCACGTTTGAAGCGCATTTTCTGTATTTGCTCACTATCAGTGCGGGCTTGAAGCGCACTTTTCCTAGTTTGCCCAAAGCTAGGTTTTTAAAACCCTGGTTCTCACACAAACCTTCCCTCACACAACCCTACCCTCCCACAAGAATTAACTAATACACTCATCTCTATTACTACTCCAAGTCTAGTACTTAATTCAACAAAGGTAAGTTTTCCTCTCCTATCAAGCATTCTCCCATCATCATGTAAGTTTTCTCAAATTGTTACAATCAACTCATTCTTGTTCATTGATGCATGTGGGTTATTTGAATTCGAATTTGTGCTAATAGTAGAGATTGTTCATTGATGCATGTGGGTTATTTGAATTCGAAATGGTGTTAGTATTAGAGATTGTTCATAAATGCATGTTGTTTGTCTGAAATCGAATGTGTGTCAGTGTTGGACATTGTCACTTATGACTGTAGATTGTTCATGTATTTCATGCTTTTCACTCCACCTGTTTGAGAAAATGACAGAACCACTTTTGAATCCTAATTACCACAAAATAATACTGCACTCCAACTATTTGAGAAAATGACACAACCACTTTTGAATCTTAATTTATCAAAGGTAAATCTATGTGCATTGTTATCATTTGGAATTTTGTTGGATAAATTCAGGGCAATTGATGTGGTTATTTTGTCAAGGGGAGACAAATGCATCTTCCTCCCAATCACACGATAAATTCTTATTCAAGACTATGGCAACACAAGAGTATCATGCTAAACTCACTACAATCAAGAAGTTTGTGAGTGAGAAGAATTTTAAGTTCTAAGCCAATGAATTTGTTGACATCCAGGCAATGATTGCTGCCAGAGGATGAGAGAAGCTGACCACATTTGTCACCATAGTGAGAAAATCCTTAGTAGTGGAATTCTTCTTCAATACCTCTGATATGAAGTCTGACAAACCACTCCACATGATCAATTTGTGAGTTATGTACGGGGAAAAGGGGTTCCCTTCACGCCTCAAGTCATCAATGCCATCTTTGTTCTGCTGAACTATACAGATTGCCGCTTTCAAGCTATGGAGGATCACATTATAAAAATAGACACTCAAGAGATCTTACACATCTTATGCAGACCATACACATATTAGGTACGAAATAAAGATGGCTCACCTAGAAAACTGCGTTCGTTAGATCTTACCCCAATTTCAAAAGTATGGAGCACATTTGTTCATCATACGCTACTACCATGTTCAAATGTGTCAGATATAACATTTCAGATAGCATGTCTACCAACCGATATCATAAAAGGTGACATAGTTAATGTGGGCATGCTAATAACTCATGATCTTAGGGGGACAACAATTCTTGATCCTCCGACAGGCTACTTCCATCATGCTTCCCTGATAAGCAAACTTTGTGGGTAGGTGAGGGTGTTACCTAAACAGGTTGAAGAAATGGTGAAACCTGCTACCCCAATAACTGCTAGTTGGATAAAAAAACACTTTATGATTCCGACAAACTATCCTGGTGCTCCACAAGCAGCAATGCCGGAGGAGGAAAATACTTAATCTCAGGGGCCACATGACCATCTTCAGCATCCATCACAGCTCTCCACAAAGGATAGATTTGGTAAGCTAGAAACTATGATGGAACAATTGATGATCGATCAGCGAGATGGACAAGCTAGAATCGAACTGGGGATGACCAATCTCTATCGAGCCTTCGCTTCATCTCAACATACACCAGGAGGCAAGTTTTATTCTAATTTATTTTCAGTGGGACTACAGTGGTACAGGAGCGGAATACCTAAACAAAGCCCCTTGAATGTATTACCCAACTGAGAGAAGTTTTTTCTTTCTTTTTTCTTTGTTTTTATTTTTTCTTTCTTTCTTTTCTTTTTTTTTTTCGCTTTATTTCACTAGTTGAATTGTATGTTTACTTTCCTTTCACTAAATGTGTACTATGATGAGGAAGTTGAAATAACTTGCATTTGATCTTAAGTTTTCTGTTTGAGATTTTGAAATTTAAATTTCATTGCTTTGCTCATGTCATTGCTTAATTCGACGAGTTTCACTAATGCATACATTGTTGATTACTTTGTGATTGTAGAAGTCTAACTTGCCATCAAATTTTCAAAAAAAAAAAAAAAAACAAATTATGTGACATGTTTAGCATTTTTTTAACAGTTCATGCTCTCTATTATTATCCTAGCTGTGATCTTTTGGACCTCAACACTTGCATTCTTTGTTGTGTGATTATCTAAACATGTGTTATCTCTTCAGAACTTCTACTAATTCTGACTTGCATTACTTGTAATTTATGCATTTACTGAGGCAATTTTATTTGGTCGTTTGAGTCTTTTTAACTACCCTATGCAAATTTTATCCCTTGCTAGCTCCTTTGAGCCTTGCCCTTTCTTTCGGTTACTAGCCACATTACAAGTCAAAGACCTGACTTTAATTCAATAACCTTACTTGGAGTTAGGTAGGAAAAGTTTTGTCTTGTCTTGGTAAATTTCTAAGTTTGGGGTTGCTCGTGGGATAACAACCTTTTAAGTTTGGGGTAGTGATTCTCACAAAAACAATATATATATATATATATATATATATATATATCAGTTTGTGTGTTTTGATAAATAATATTTTCTTGGTTCGTGTGTCAATGTTTGAGAAGCTCTACAATGAAAAGGTGAAGAAATATAAAAAGTGGTAGAATAATTTGAAAATGTATGCCTAACTCCTAGTAGTAAATCCTACTATCCCAAAATTTCATACCCTTACCTAAGCCTCATTACAACCCGAAAGTCCTCCAAAAGCGTGTGTGTTTGCTGCATTGTGATTACTAACTAGAATTTTTTCAAGCCTATGGTAGCGTGATGCATGTTCTAGGATAAGAGTGATAAATGTATAAGCTTTGCTAAACACTTGAGATAAATTTTGGTGAGATTGTGTGAAGAGAGAGTTGAACTTGATGAATGAATGCTAAAGTATACAAATTGTGTTTTTAAGCAACCATGGAGCATGATGAATGTTTTGTAGTAGCTGCAACTTTGAGAATTGAGTTTGATTTTATTTGAGAAATTGAGTTTAAGTTTGCTTTTAACTATACCAAATCTAAAATTAATTGTTGTTTGGGGACAAGCAATAGATTAAGTTTGGGGTTGTGATGATTCTTCATCATATGCATATTTTTCATTGATTTTAGTCTTATTTGTCTTTAACAATTAGTTAATTTAAGGAGTTATTTGATATATTTTGTTGATTTGAGTTCTTTGATTTAATGAAATGTTTATGTTCTTATTTCCTTGATTAAGTAGAGATTTTTTAGTAATTTTACGATACTTTTTGTTTTAGTGCATTGCTGAATTTTGGTGAGAAATCAATATTACATATGTGGAGTATTTCATCTATATCTGGAGTTGTAGATGTTCAATTGGAGTTACACCAAGTGTAACTGAAAGCTAAGATCCATAGCTACAACGTCCATGAAGACATCAGAACCCAATTCAGACTCTAAAGAGGCGCAAAATGCAGACAATGTCAAACAGAAGAAGTTGTGCGCCTGAAGCGCAACAACCATACCTGAGGCGCATTTTCAGCATTTTGCCACTGTCGAGACGCGCTTGAAGCGCAAAGCATGCGCATGGGGCGCATGACACGCGTCAGCATTTATTAAAATGCATTTTTTTTCTCACTTTCTAAGCATTTTTTTGACTATTGGGAAGTTAGGAGACTTGTGCCCTAGCATAGAAACTCAAAGACAATTGTTTCTAACACCATTGGAGCAGTTTTATCAAGAATCATTCATGAATCTCTCTTGTAATTCTTCTCAAATCTCTATCTTTTTTATCTCTGTCATGAGTAACTAAACCCTATTTGTTAGAGATTGGTGTAACAAGATGAAATTCTTATTTTTCTAATTTGATTTCTACTTATATGAATGAGTTTATTGAATTATTTTTCACATCTTTGTGCTTAATCCTTTTTATTGCTTGATCAACATTAAAATGTTCTACGATTCGTATTTTGAAACGAAAGTGGACTTTACGAATGCTTGAGATGAGAAATTCATGAATTTGTAGTCTATGGATAGATGCAGATCATGAAACCAATTAAATTAGTTGCAAATACAATAGTTTAAAAAGAGAAATATTGTATAGTAATGCTTAATTCTAATTTTAAATCCACTAAGGAATTATGGGTTACTTTGGAATTAAAGGTTATGTCACTAAAACATTAGGGCAAGAATAATAAAGAGAATTTGGTAATAATTCAATAAAGGAATCTAATAACTATGATCAAATTAGACACCAAGGTTGAATTCAAAGTGAAACTCATCCCTGACATTTTTCTTATTATAAAGGATCAATTCTACTACTGTTGTTAATTTTAAATATTATTTCAATCAATTTAGGAACTTTTTGTTCAATTTTAGTAATTAAATGTAATTCGATAGTAAAACGCAATCTTTGAGTTCGACACTTGATATTACCGTTTTAATTATTACTTACAACAATTCAGTACACTTGCTAAAACGCTATCAATACAAAAGGTTGGAACTTGAGTAGTTGCTTCTAACAAAGTTGATAATACTAAAAACTTTCACACTCTAAGAAAAGAACACTCAGATTTGGGCTTCAATTTAGTCATTATTGAATTCTGAATTGTATCTTGTTCAGATTGCGTTTGTAAATTCTTCCAATTGATTAGGTTCATATTTTGTTGTAGATAAATCTTGATCAAATGTTCTTCAAATCTTAATTAAATCTTTTTCAAATTTTGATCAAATCTTCTTTAAATCTTCTTTAAATATTCTTCAAATTTTGATCAAATATTCTTCAAATCTTGACCATATTTTCTTTTCAACTTGGTCAAAGATTTCCTTCAATTATAAATTTGAATCAAATCTTATTTTAGATTTTCATCAATCATAATTTGGAATCAAATCTTATTTTATATTTTCTTCAATTATAAATTTGAATCAAATCTTATTTTACATTTTCTTCAAAAATATGAACCTTCTTTCATATCTTTGAAATCAAATATATTGTTTTCTCAAAATACTCTTGTTAACATCAAAACTCTAAATGTAAAATCAATTTGGTTCCAAAAAAATTGAGACGAACACAATGAACAAGTATTCATACCTTTTCTAATAGGTACGTTCAAAATTTTGAGGAAAAAATGTATTTAAAGGGGGAGGATGTAACAAACCTCCTAACGACTTTAACACTTTAAAATATTTTCTGTTTTTATGATAATTTTTATGAGTTTCACTAATCTTATTATTAGAAATAACATTTAATTTGGTTGATAAGTTAAATACTCTTGTAGTTATTAGGTAAAAAAAAATGTAGTAGTGTAGGCAAACAAAGTTATTAGTAGACAAAAGAGAAGGAGTTTCTCCCTCTTCCTTTCCATTCACATATTGACAACAATACCCTCTCCTCAAATTTCGTTAATTCCTTTTTCTGAAATCTAGGCACGACAAAAACTCTCTCATTCTCTCATAAACACACAAACCATTAAACTCACCCCTTACATCCCCCTCTCTTCAAATTTTACCTTTTCTCTACATTATCAAAATTTCCATTCTCAACTTTCAATTCCTTTCTTCAAACTAAAAGAAACCCACATCCAAGCTTAAGATGGCGCTCAAATTCCATTCTCTTCAGAAAACCTAATATTCATCTCCATAAACAAAAGAGTAGATGCGATAGAGTAGAGAGTAGAACTAGGGGTCAAGAGCTTCCCCATCAAATTAAGTCCAAACTTAGGAAGAATCCTTCATTTAGCAAGAATTGTGTGTTCTTTTTTTCCTTATATTAACTCTTATTTAAATTAAATTCATTTAGTTTTTGGGTATTTGGGATCCTTAAAGAAAGAATTATGTTTTTGAGCATATGGTTAAATTTGGTGATGTTTGAAAATGAGAGTGTGATCAAAGTAATCCCAATTGTGTTTAAGGCTAGGATTGACTTTACAAAGCAATCCCAATTATTTTAGTAACTTACTCTAAGATAATTGAGATAGACGGTTATGTTTACGGAAAAGAATCTATTATATATATTTAAAACAGACCCCCGCCACCTCACCCTGAATGCCACCTCAGTCCATTTCATCCACCTGTACAAATTTTTTCAACATCAGCCAAAAATCTGATGTGGACCTCTCCTCCTTTCTCCCCTCTCAATTATCATCTCCTCATTTCTCCCCTCTCAATCATCCTCAATGCCTAATCTCTTTCAATCCTGCTCTCAATCCCTAATATCCTAATCCTAATATCAATCCCTAATATCCTAATCTCTTTAATCCCCCTCTCTCCCGATACCATTCCAGAGCATGCAAAATCCTCTCTCTTTGCTCTCCGCCCCAAAACTGACCCACCGCAAACCCACTGCACAACGCCCATTCGCTTCGCGCGCGGGAAAACGACGAAGTCGCGCGGGAAGGCAAAGCATGCAAAATCCTCTTTCTTCGCTCTCTGCCCCAAAACTGACCCACCGCAAACCCACCGCACAGCGCCAACCTGGTCCTCCCATACCTGTTGATCATCAACATGCATTTTCACATCGTATTGGTCGGGGTCCGCCAAACATGGGCTGAGTTCCGTATCCTCGTGGTTATGAAGGACCGCATTCTCCAAGATCATGGAATTCTCAGGTTAGTAACCCTTCTCATTGTGCCTACCCTAACCCTTTGTGCATTCAAGAAGGATGTTATAACCCTTTAGGTATGTCTTTCAGGCAGTTAACAGAGGTTAATCCCCCTCTCTCCCGATACCATTCCAGAGCATGCAAAATCCTCTCTCTTCCCTCTCCGCCCCAAAACTGACCCACCGCAAACCCACTGCACAACGCCCATTCGCTTCGCGCGCGGGAAAACGACGAAGTCGCGCGGGAAGGCAAAGCATGCAAAATCCTCTTTCTTCGCTCTCTGCCCCAAAACTGACCCACCGCAAACCCACCGCACAGCGCCAACCTGGTCCTCCCATACCTGTTGATCATCAACATGCATTTTCACATCGTATTGGTCGGGGTCCGCCAAACATGGGCTGAGTTCCGTATCCTCGTGGTTATGAAGGACCGCATTCTCCAAGACCATGGAATTCTCAGGTTAGTAACCCTTCTCATTGTGCCTACCCTAACCCTTTGTGCATTCAAGAAGGATGTTATAACCCTTTAGGTATGTGTTTCAGGCACTTAACAGAGGAAATCCAGGGACAACAGCTGATACATTTAATTTGCCTTCAAGAAATAGCACTCTTGGGATGTGAGTTTAGGACTTCTTTTTCCCTTTTAATGTGACCATATATTTTACTTGATATTTTATAGTGATATTGTGTTGTTATTTTCAGGAATGGAAACCAATCACAGAATCCAAATAGCTCAACCTTTGAGATCACCATCCCTCATATGTATTTGATCCATGTGTATGTGAGAACACCAACAACCTGAATCAAATTCAACAGGTGTGTTTGAGATTATTTTTTAGAGATTTTTAAAAAAAGTAAAAGTTATTTGATGTTGTTTATCATATAAAAATCTTTGTTAAAAAATCATCTATTAAAAATAATTTTGTAGAAGTTACTCAAAACAGCTTTTCATTTGAAGTGGTCTTTAGTTCTCATTTTTTTAACAATCTGTAATAAACGGATGAAAACTCTTCAAAAATGTAACATATTTGTCATATATCTTATTATTGATCCATTTCTCAGTCTGCAAGAAATTGTCGTTTATTTATGTTTTGATTTTTGGTGTATCCTAATTGTCAGATCTCTGGTGCAAACGTGGTTGTTCATGATCCAAAACCTGGTGCTACAGAAGGGCTGGTGATTGTATCTGGAACACAAGAGCAAACTCACTCTGCTCAGTGCCTAATTCAAGGTTTTATTCTATGTGGAATAACTACACCTTGAGTCTGCAGTTTCGCGCGCGGGAAGGCAACGAAGTCGCGCAGGAAGGCAACGAAGTTCAGTTCATGAGACCGCGACAGAGTGGAGCAGCCGCGACACGAAGTTCCTTGCCTTAGCTGGATCTCGCTGGTGCCACCTAAACGGTAAGCTTAAGGTAATCTCAATCCTGCCCTTCCTCCCCATCTCAATCCTGCTCTCAATCCCTAAGTCAAGGTAAGCTTAAGCGAATAATCTGCAATTTTGTGTGCTAAATGCTAATATTAGCAATAGTAAGTGTATATTATATGTGACCATATATTTTACTTGATATTTTATAGTGATATTGTGTTGTTATTTTCAGGAATGAAAACCAATCACAAAATCCAAATAGCTCAACCTTTGAGATCACCATCCCTCATATGTATTTGATCCATGTGTATGGGGAGAACAACAGCAACCTGAATCAAATTCAACAGGTGTGTTTGAGATTATTTTTTAGAGATTTTTTAAAAAAGTAGAATTTATTTGATGTTGTTTATCATATAAAAATCTTTGTTAAAAAATCATCTATTAAAAATAATTTTGTAGAAGTTACTCAAAACAGCTTTTCATTTGAAGTGGTCTTTAGTTCTCATTTTTTTAACAATCTGTAATAAACGGATGAAAACTCTTCAAAAATGTAACATATTTGTCATATATCTTATTATTGATCCATTTCTCAGTCTGCAAGAAATTGTCGTTTATTTATGTTTTGATTTTTGGTGTATCCTAATTGTCAGATCTCTGGTGCAAACGTGGTTGTTCATGATCCAAAACCTGGTGCTACAGAAGGGCTGGTGATTGTATCTGGAACACTAGAGCAAACTCACTCTGCTCAGTGCCTAATTGAAGGTTTTATTCTATGTGGAATAACTACACCTTGAGTCTCAAGTTTCGTGCGCGGGAAGGCAACGAAGTTCAGTTCATGAGACTGCGGTGGAGTGGAGCAGCCGCGACACGAAGTTCCTTGCCCTAAGGTAATCTCAATCATGCCCTTCCTCCCCATCTCAATCCTGCTCTCAATCCCTAAATCAAGGTAAGTGTAAGACCCATAATTTTAAAGTACCCTTTATGTATTTTTGGTGTATTTTGGATTTTGGCTCGGAGGCTTTTAAGTCAAAGTTAATAATATTTTGGAGTTTTATAATCAAAAAAATATTTTAATGCCGATTAAAATTTCTCGTCGATAAATAAATTGAAATTAACTGCGGTGAATCCTTTACGGAGAATTTAATGCGTTTCGGGTGAAACGGTAATTTAACAAATATCTAGATATTTTGAGATATTTGTTAAGTTATGTTTATTATATATATATGTGTTTGTTTGGAGGGAAAAAGAAAGGAAAACGAGAAGGAAGGAAAAGGAAAAGAAAAGAGTATATAAAGGAAAGAAGGAAAAAGGAAGAAAGGAAAAACAAAGGAAAGAAAAAGAAAGGAAGGAAAATCATAAAATTTCCATCTTCTTCCTCGGACACTTCACGCCCAAGATTTCCCCCTCCTCCATTTTCGTCATTCTTTGCTTTCTTTCTTCAAGACGAGTAACCCAAGGTTGGGTGAGTGCTAGAACAAAGATTTCGCAACTCCACTCTTCCTCTTTGATTCGAAAACGAAGAAAAACGGTATTTGAGATTCAAACACAAACCTCCCCGTT